>NC_143514.1:53343776-53645443 GCF_031878675.1 Megascapheus bottae | reverse complement strand
GACTCTGCTGCTATAGGTTGATCTGACTCCTCTCCAAATCTGTCTGTTGAATATCCTTGGAGCTGTGGCCTCGTCAAGAGGTTAGGGCTTTAGAGAAGACAGGTGAAAATGAAGTCATCCAATGGTGTCCAAAAAGGGCAATCAAGACACAGTGCCCAGGTGTGCCAGCGAAGAGGAAGATTGAGTGTGGGCTGATGCTTCCACAAGCCACGAAGGGCAAACATTGCCAGCAAAGCCCTAAAAGCTAGAGTACGAGGCATGGAAGGTTTCTCACAGCCTGCAGGGGGAATCAACCCTGCTGTCACCTTTAAGCTTGGCTTTCTGGCTCTAGAACTGGGTGGCTATGGATCTTAATCATATTTAGGACAGCCTATGGCAATGCCAGCTGAACACATGGATGAGCTGATGGAGCTCAGGCCTCAGAGAGCTCTCGTGAGGTCTACAGATTTTGGAGAAGCAACAGGACTTGGTGGGAGAGAGAGAACTGGGGCTAGGCTGGGACTGATGCTTCTGTTTTGTCAGCTGCTACCTTACAGAATGGTCATCCTGCCTGTGAGCTGGGGGGCTGGAACTCCAGGATTTCTGTGGTCCTCTCAAGGCATGTAGCAGGTTAGCAGAAAGTGGTTCTAGATTCTCAGCCAGTATGTGAAAAGATTGCTCTCTTGTTCTCGGTGCCTCCTGGCTGCTTCCTCCATAGTTGACCTCTCCCATCCTGATCCTTGGTGCTCAGCCCCTGGGTGGCCTTCCTGCCTGTGTGGTTCTGAGGAGGCCCTGGCTGTTTAGAAAGGCAGCTCCCCAGGCTGCCTGAATAGAAAGCAGAGGCCTGGGCAGCTTGCAACCCTCAGACTCACTGAGCAGCCACACAATATGCTTTTGTCTGGCCCGAACTTCTGGGCCTCATGGAACCTGACCACATGAGTCCCACTCAGTGTTTTTGAGGGGTGTCTGGTGGAAGACCTGGTGTGGTGCCTATCTTTTTGCATTTCTGCCCTACCTGTGTTTTAGTGGCTACATGTGGACATCAGTGGCTTAAAATGGGCTTTCATAGTTGTTAGATGGCTAGATTGGCCCTCCTGGCTTTTCAGTATCTGGAAGGCCGTAGCTAAAGCTGGTCTCCAGTGAGGTGGCCCAAGGCTTTGCCCTCAGTGGGGGCTGCCTGGCTAATTCCAGTTAGAACAGCAAGTGAGAGTAGCTTGGCTGGCTGGCAGATCTGGCTGGCTGGCAGATCTGGAATTTATGAAGACTTGGTGTTTCCAAACATGCATTTGATAGCCTGGGTATAGGGTGCTGAGATGTTTCCATGGGTCCTTGTATGGAAAGCACTGGTGGTCCTGGTGGAAGTTGAGCTCTGTGGCAGCAGACAATGCCAGAGTGAGGAAACACAATCTTAACTGCTGCACTAAAGGAGGGTACAAGTCTTGAGTCAGGACATTGTAAGTCTGTTCTCTTGGACTCAACAGTCCATTCACCCAACATGGGAATTCTGTCTCTAAGCCTTGCAGTGACCAAGAATCTCTTCCACTCCAGGTAGCTTCTTGGTATATCCAAAAGCATTTCCCGTTTCCTTGTAACTTTCAAGTCTCTATGGGATACCCTACTGTGGGTTCTTTTCCTATTTTTTTGGTAGTCGTGGGATTGAACTCGGGTCTGATGCATGGCAAACAGGCATTCTATCCAAGTACTCCATCCCTTCAGCTATGTCTCCAGCTCTTCTGTTTTGCTTTTGAGACAGGATCTCACTGTGTAGCCCAAGCTAGCTTTGAATTCCTAATCCTTCAGTCTCACCTCCTGACTAGCTGGATGATGGGTATATACTACCATGCCTGGCTCTGTACTGTTTTTCTGCTCTGACATTAAGTTCATCTGCTTACTGAGAAGTCTATGAAAGTCAGTGACTTCATATAATCTTTCTCTAGAGATAGCCCTTCTGCTGACACCAGTTTTTCCTAGAACAAGGTTTGGAGAAAATTTCTTAGTTGTAACTATTTCCTGGCCCCCCACACCCCCTCTTGAATCTTTACCTGGAAATCCTTGTCTCCTTTGGCAACGTAGTGAAACCATCACCTCCTTTCTCTGATGTTATTCCTCAGAATGTGGTGGAGATGGGAGGCCCAGGAACTGGGAACTCCTAGGTCTCGGTGTAACTTTGGATACTTCAGCAGTAGCTCCCTCTTGCCGTGATGGGAAGTGACAGTGAACCAGACAGCTGAGCTCTCCTGTTGTGTACCAGAAATGACTTCCCAGGTTCCTGGGTTAGGGATTTTCAATTTGAACTTGTCCACCCTGAGAAAGGTTAATAACCCAAGAGTATACTAAGGCTCAGCTAAGGAAGTCTCTCTATCACTGTGGGTGTTAGTTTCCCTATGTGTAAAATGATGAGAGCAGTTAGGCACTTGAGAAAAATCCCTTCAGAATGGTATCCAAGAGTACTGAGCCCATGTGTGTGTGCGTGTACCAGTATAGGGACTTCATCTAAGGACCTGGGCTCTGTCCCTTAGCTTTTCTGCTCAATGATGGTGCTTTACTAATTAAACAACACAGGTTTTGGTCATTAATTGGAAATAAGATTTTCCTGAACTTCAGGGGCTAGCTTTGAACCTTAAACCTGACCCTCGGCCTCCTCCATAGCTAGGATTCCAAGTGTAAGTCACCCCAGCATATGGCTTAGTGCTGGGAATGTTCCTATCTCATCCTACCAGTATCCCACTCATATCCTGTATGGTGTAAGCAGCCCTGCTCTACCAGGAAGTTGAAGGGAGGAAGACCCTCCCACCCTCCAATTCAGGGAGAGACCCCCACCCACCAAGAGGACAGGCCGTGGCACCACTGTGGTTCCCAAGTGAAGGTGCAAGCCTGGGTCTCATCAAAGGCATGAGAGGGGGCTTTGTTGGTGAATCCTCTGGCTGGGGGCTGGGCTCTAGCTTGGCAGGAGGTATTCTTGCTTGATCAGAGCTGAGTTCTACAAGCAACTGTAAATTCTCAGTAAAATAGCCCCGTTGGGCCTAATTTCAACCACTTAACCCAGAGGTTGCATTCTTAAAGTGTTCTGCCAAATGCATTCTGCTGCGGCTGGGGAGAGCACAGCTCCCAGGACTTTTGCACACAGCAGCTGTGTTGCTGCTGGATGGGCTTTCTGTTCTCACCTGCCCACTGCAAGCTGGAGACACTGGGTTCTCCAAGCCTCCTTGTATAGCTTGTTGGCAAGTACAGGTCTTAGCTGATCACCCCTGTGTCTCCCCGCTTGAGTCAAGCCAACTGGGAAACTTGGTTAGACCTGGTGAGCCTTAGAATCCCATGGAAATGTCTGACTTCAGTCAGATAACTGAGCCAGGATGACCAAACAACCGGGGGAGGGGGTAATGGACAAGCAGAGTGCAAGGTCTGGGTTAACTATTTAAATGGTCCCTAAGCCACCTTTCAGCCTATCCCAGAAATGGGTATCTCTCCATAGCTGGGTCAGACTCTTAACAAAATATTAACTCAGTTTGAATAACAAGTCAACTTGGTCAAATAATGCCAAAGCAATTGTTCAACTCAAACAACCAATCCGCTTGATCAAACAACTCTCAAACCACCTATCTTTAGAGTTAAACAAAAGCCTTAAGTGCACAACCAATGCCACAACCAGCCCAGAACAATGGATCAGCCAGGTCAGATAATAGTAACATACCCAGTCTCTTGTAAACAGCCAATCAACAGTCTCAAGCAATGTCCAAATATTTGAATTAATTCACTCAAACACTCAGTCAGTTTGATCAAACTCATTCAACTCAGTTAATGAATGCCAAAACACCTATCCAACTTAAACAGTCAGTCAAGTTGGCCTAACCGTGACAAAACAACTAGTCAACTTGGTGAAATCAGCCATCACCACAGCCAAACAAGCAGTCAACCTAATCAAACTAAGCAAAAGCAACAGGTCGTGCTGGTCACCAGGCAGTAACAAAACACCCACTCCATTCTGTCAAACAACCACTCAAGCAAGAGAGCCTGTGTCTAAACATTCAGTCAACTGCATAAAGAGCTGGTTGCCTCCATACTGCGAAACCAAAACAACCACTTTACTTGGTTAAATGAACAAGGCCTGGGACTTCAGGACATTGCCTCCACCCAGTCCCCTGTCGAGTAGCCTCAGGCAAGTGTCTTCAGAGGAAGTGGTTCATATAGTTTAGTGAATGGGTCATTTCTTTGTTGTTTTCCGGAATGTCCCCTCAGTTACTGTCCCCCATCAAGAGACAGGAACTGAGTAAATAAACTCCAATGGGGAGAAGAGTTCCTTGGCTTAGGAGACACTGATTGTGGGTAGAAGGAGAGAAGATTTGGGGAAAGCTGGTTCTGTTCTCCCCAGACTTCAGTGGAAAGAGCTGAGGCTTTCTCTCACCAGAGTATTTGTTGAGGCTAATTTTTGCCCCTAGTGTGCAGGCCTAGGGATGATGCACTGTGCTAAGTTGGCATTTGTGGTAAGTTAATGGAAAGCTGTGGCCCAGTGCATTGAGTTCTCAGTGTAAGGCATTCATCCCATAGTACCAGCCCAGTTTCCAAGGTTCCCATCTATATCACTGAGCCCAGAACTCTGATCAAATCCAGGTGACCTGGTTACCACGGAAGCACCTTTTTTTTTTTTTTTTTTTTTTTTTTTGCCAGCCCTGGGCTTGGGCTCAGGACCTGAGCACTGTCCTTGGACTTTCTCAAGGCTAGCACTGTACCACTTGAGCCTCAGCACCACTTCCGGCTTTTTGCTATGCATGTGGTACTGAGGAATCGAACCCGGGTCTTCGTGCATGCTAGGCAAGCACTTTACCACTAGGCCAAACTCCAGCCCAACGGAAGCACCTTTTGTCAAGAACTCAATGACAAACACTATTGGCATTCACTGACTATTGGACACTTGGAGAAGAGTATGTCAAGGGCTTCTTAACCATTTTTAAAAACCTGTATGAAACGGGTTGGCGTGGCTGTGGGCTGCAATGTACAGATGTGGTTTCTGGGGGCTCACAGGTGGCAGTCTGAAGGTCACAGAACTAGGATTTGAAACTTGCAGATCCAGTTGTGCCTTCCAATACTTACTGGGAAAAGAGAGCAGAAAGCATGATGCAACCTGAACAGGAGGACATTGAAGGCATAGCTGCAAGAGATGTCCTGTGGGTGAGTCTATGTCCATGGTGGCTATAGGGGCAGAGGTAGTTCTTTCCAGCCAAGACTCGGGTGTAGGTGTATTGGAAGCTTGGATTCCAAAAATAAAGCATTCTCTCAACTTACAGTTCACCCCTGTACTAAGCCCTTTGGCCCAGAATGCCAAGCAAGCCCTCCATTCTCCAAGCCCCAATGGGTTCTTGGTTGCTCTGGACTTGTAGGCAGCATCTAGAGGTGGTTTATAAGCTGCAAGGGGCCGGAGGGCTTCCTGAACCCTGCCAAATCCTTTCCACAAATGCCCCCTTGGCATTTGTCTCCTGCACCTGGGCATCAGGTCTGAGCCCCTATTAATCACAATTGGAAGCTTCCCTCTAGTTAAGGAAAGTCTTGCCATCTCACATTCATGTCCTTGCATGAGGCAGAGCATTTTTATTGAAAGCTAGCGCAAATCACACAGGCAGGAAATGTCGTAAAGAGAAAAGTAATCTTCTGACGGAAAAATAAATTATCAGCCGTGTTCCAAAGGAAAAGAAACATTCTTAAATAATTTCTCTTGCTGTTGGTATTGGCTGGCAGTGTGGGCCAGCCGAGCGAATGGTAATTTCCAAATTAGATTATACATTATGTCATATTAGTTTTATATTAGAAAAACAAACGGGATCAGAGGAAAAATGCCAAGGTTGGCGGACTGTGCTGGCCACGTGATGGCTGTGTTTCCACTGCAGAATGTTTTAATGATGGGAGGGGTGAAGAGCAAACACTCGAGCAACATGGGGGCCAGCACACATTGGTCTTGCTGAGCCTGACTGTCCTGGGAGGAGAAAAGACAGCTGTCAGGCCAGGCATCTGCAAGTGTGGGCACAGCCTCGGGTGGTAGGAGGACAGATCATACCTTTAGAGCACATTCGTTCTTTTCCCTCCTTTCTCTGGGAATGCACCCTTTCTGGAGGTTGGCTGAGAACACTGAGAAATGTTCTTGGGGGCAACAGATGAAGGTGCCTATATGTTCCTCACAGGAGATAAATTGGCATGCCCCCCCCACTTCCCTAGAGCTGTCCTTAAGCCATGAGAGTAGACATGTCTCCCTAAAGCACAAAGCCAGACTGAAGATGGGGTAGACTACTCACCTTTCCTGAGGGCTCCTATGAACCAGGTGGTTTACCTGCACTCACCTTTTACCTCCTCAGGACAGCCCCACCAGGCCAGGAGACAGATGAGGAAATGGAAAAATAGAGAGGGTAACTTAGCTGCCTGGGACCATAGATAGATAGGGATATGGCCTGCAAACAGAAATTCCAGCCTACCATATGTGAGTCTTGTGTCCTTATGAAGTTCAGAGTGGGTTTCAGTACTGAGATGCCGGGTGTGGGGATCAGGAGTGGCTAAGTTGTTAGTCAAGAAACTTCCTGCAGCTGTGGAGGCACTTGTTTCCTGCCAGTCTCCCTGAGACTGTGCCAGCAGAGAGGCAGGTGCATTGCTGTGGATTTGAGCAAGCACCTCTTGTAGCTCAAGTAGGATGAGCTTCTCCAGGATGGGGTGAGGGGACTTGCTCAGAGTGTGGCACCATCTTCAATGGTCGCAGTAGAGGTGGGAGCAAGGAGAACTCGAGTAGGATGGGACTTCGGCCTTAGGAGCCTGGGTCAGGGCCTGAGAGGTTCATCTGCCTCCCAGCTGCAGGACAGGCATCACTAGTCAAACACAGCACCTTGTTCTTGAAGCTGTCTGCTGATCACTGGAAGATGGCACCTCCAGGCAATCTACTTGTCTCTCCAAGAAGAATGGCTGAAATCACTCAGCCAATCTAGACAGTAAGATCTGGTGGCTACTTACTGCCTTATAGATATTTACAGACATGATATCCTGGTCCCAAAGTCGGTGTTCTGGGCCAGCCCTGAGAGGCTGGAACCTCAGAAAGGAGAGAGATCGGTAAGACAATGGGGCCAAAAGGGAAGACTTAAGACAAAACAGTTACTGTGGCTTGTCAGATACTTGGTATGTGTCTAGCTCCAGTTGCATGATGGGACCAGGGGATAAGATAGAATCTTACCCAGGCTGGATTACCCTGGACATCCCTTTCCCTCCCTCCCCCTAACTTTATTCCTTAGAATTCTGTATCTTTTCTCTGGACCTCATTTTTTCCACCAGGTAAGTGGGGAACAGGCATGGTGCTCAAGCTCCTCTTGGACATTCCAGGACTATATGGTTTCAGAATGCAGCCCTGATTCTTCTAAGACCCACAGGCTCCTTGGGGTACCAGACCCAAGAGTTGCAGTATGTGGAGAAGACCACCAGGGGGAGAGGGAGGCATTTTGCATGATTCCTGCTTAACTTCTGTCTGACTCCCCTGGTGGCCTGGAGGGGTTATTGCTGCTAGATAGTTGTTTCAGTGTTTCCTTCCATAGTGGGGACTTCAGGGATGAGGGGTCAGATGCCATACACACTCATTCACTAAACACTAAACGTTTCCTTTAAGCCAGGCATCTTGTGGCATGCCAAGGACCTTTGGGAGAACTCAATCTATCAGGGGGTGGAGAGGATGTGGAGTAAAGGCAGGAGAACCCATCTTGGATTAGAGCTCTCTGGGCAGAGAGTACGGCAAGAAGGGCAGCATATGTCTATGTGGGTGTGGCTGGGAGGGAGTTGTTTCTGGCCCTGGTGGAGAGGGCAGCTATAGAGTCAGAGGGTGCAACTGGAACATATGGTGAAAGGCCTTGAATGACATTCCTGAATCTTGAATGACCTCCCTTCTGGGGCCCTGGCTTGTGTGTTTGCAACATTCACAATAAGGATATGTTTCTAAATGCAGCTCCTTACTGTGTGGCCTCTCCCAACTCCCTGTGGAATAGCTGAACTGGAAGGAACTAGGCCAGGAAATTGAGTTCAGGACAGGGCAATGGTATTAGGACACTGCATTGTGATGAGGCATATGCCATGGTGGCATAAATATGAATGAACATGGCTATGTTCCACTGCAACTGTAGACATGAGTAGTGACATTTGTGCTGTGCATTTGGCTGTCCATGCATCTCTTGGGGGAAAAACATCCTGCAGCCCACTCAGCCTTGAAAGTCTCTTTACTAAATCCCTCTGGCTGGGGTCATGACTATCATGTGGACTTGATGTAGCCCTTCCAAGCTTGGGTGGCTTGTGCCTACACTTTCTTGGTTGATAATCTGGTACCTGTGGAGGAAAAGGGTACACAGGGCTGACACTGGGGTGGCTCAGGGAAAGGTGGGAATGAGCTAGTCAGATGAACGTCCATCATGCTCGCTCAGTAAACCCCTCCTCTTCCTCCCAGATCTGATTCCACTGTGACCTCTTCTAAGAAGCCTTCCAGGGTGGGCCCTCTGAGCCTAGTTGATCACTTGTTTCTGGTATTCCAATGGTTCCTTTGCTTTTCTCATGTACCACTCGGGAGGCTGACATGACTTCTATGTCTGTATCCTCCGCAGTGATGGTACACTGGGGTTTGTGAGTGGATCTAGTGGATTGCGTGGCTAGCTTGAAACCATTGGCCATCATGTGTATAGTGGATTTATATCACAGAAATTAGCACATGCTACAAGTAAGGATTCTTTACCCTCTGGAAAGCTAGTGGTTAGATAACAGCTGCCAGGATTGTCCTGGACTGATGGAGTGAGGACCAGGGTGTGCCTGGACTCCTACTAGTGGGGCAGGACTGACTGAAAGAAGCAATAGGGAGGTGGGACTGAATTATGGAGCGTGAGTGGATGTATGTCTACATGGACTTTGAAATCAGTCTTTTTTTTTGAGGGGGGGGGTGGTCATGGGGCTTGAACTCTGCGGCTGGGCATTGTCCCTGAGCTCTTCAGCTCAAGGCTGCTACCCTATCCCTTGAGCCACAGCGCCACATCCTGTTTCTGACTATCCCCCAGGACCTGTTTCTGTCCACAGGCTCATGGCCCTGGAGAAGTAGTGGCAGGACTGGACACAGAAAGCTGCTGGCCTCCTGGCCTCTGTTTTCTAAATATCTGAGCTTTTAAAATTTGGGGTGTGTGTGTGTGAAGGAGAGAAGAATAAACACTGGCCTGAGGAAAGGAAGAGGCCGGGCCTCTGTGCCCCCAGCAGCTTTGCTAGAGAAGTGATAGGAGTTTCAGAAACCAAGGCTGTAGGCACATCTGGAAGATGACACTGTGATCTGGCAGAGACGGCCAGACATTCAGAGTCACGCATGGATGGTCTGGAACTGTGTTGTGTCCAGGTTGGGCCTCCATCTGATCTGACAGGAAGCATCACAGTTGTGTATAACCCCAGGGACTTGGGATAAGAAAGTAAGTTTTGGAAAACAAAGTGATTTTTTGTTTTTTTCCGTTTCTTGGTCCTAGGCATCTCAGAAGTGATGTGGAGCTTCACCAGCCTCTCGTATACATGATGATGAATCGCCTCTGCTCTGCAGGCCACATGGTCTCTATTGTAACTGTCCGACTTGGCTGCTCTAGCATAAATATGAATGAGCAAGATTGTCCCAATACAATTTTATATATGGATAACGACATGTAAATTTCCTCTAATTTTCATGTGCCTCCAAATACTCATCTTCTTTTGATTTCCTCCCAAAAGGAAAAACAAAGTAAACACCAGGCAATGACTGCCTGGTGTGTTGCTGTGATGGAGATGCTCTGATCTAGTCACAAGGGCTGTGCACCTGGGGGAGCCTCGAGCTGCCTGCAGCGATGACACTCCTTTGTTCCCTGGTCTCCTCCTCCAGCCAGCCTTGCTGCTGGCTTCCCTGGATCTGGCGCCATCTGCCACTATCGGGGTGACTGCCTGCAAGAAGCTGGACCCCCTGCGGGAGGGTGGGCTGGCAGCTGGACTCCGCGAGGTGGGCGGCCGGCCATGTTCAGTCTCCGGGAAATGAATGTGGACACGGTCGAGCCCAGTGGGGCTGCCCACCCTGCTCTGCCTAGATCAGGTTCCCGGCGGCGTCGGAGCACTGTAAACACAGCGGCTGGACAGGCCACCTCCCCAAATGCAGGCCACCTCCCCATTTCAGACAGCCTTGCCTGGGAAGAAAGTTGGATTCGTGCTGACATTGACATAAACCATAGGGCAGTGGCCATGGCTGGAGACTGGAGAGTCCTCCGCAAGCCCTACACACCTCAGTGACAGCTGCTCCCAATTACCTTTCTCTGTGGATCCGGGGGCTTTTGGAGGGGGGAGCTCTGAAGGGTAGGGAAACTGAGGCCTAGAGAGAAACAGATTGTAACTAAACTGCTGCTGATTGTGGGCTTTGAACTTGAGGGTTGGGTGCTGTCCTTAAGCTCTTTTGCTCAAGGAAAGTGCTCTACCACTTGACCCACTGTACCCACTTTCCATTTTCTGGTGGTTAATGAGACATAAGTCTCATGGACTTTTCCTGCTTAGGCTAGCTTTGTACTCAAATCTCAGCCTCCTCAGTAGCTAGAATTACAGATGTGAGGCATCAATGTCTGACTAGCCATTATTTTTCCTGCTAGGTCTAGAAGCTTGATCTCTGGCTTCCAAGGCAGGGCTGTGGATCCTTCTGGATGAGCTGAAGACAAAAGACCCTCCACCAGCACTCAGGAGGGGACTCCTTTGAACTCATCCAGAAGTCTGGTGTAGGAGTCCCACTCAAGCCACACACACTGCATTGACACGTGGATGTGTCACAGGCAATGAGCACCTACAATGGCCCACGTATCTTGCGTATCTTGTGTGTGGCCAGGGTGCTGTTCACAATTTCATGGTGCAGACACAATTGCGTACTAACGGATAGGACACATATGTGTTAACACATGTGAACATGTCACATCAACCTGTGCATGAGTGCTTGTTTGTCCAGGTACATACACCTCCCTCTCTCTCCCCCTTTCCCCCCCAACCTCTCTTTTTCTTTCATACTTTCCCATTGGCAGCACACTGGCATGTTACTGTCTGGACCCAGATTAACAGCCCTCTTTGGGGGCTTTCGACTTTTGCCTTCTTGTTCCTGACACATTTGAAAGTTCTATTCAAGAGTCAGATCTGAGGATGGGGACCGGAGTCCTGAGTGGAAAAATAGGCAACTTGGAAAATTCTGGTCTTTTTTTTTTTAAAAAGACACCCACAGAAGTGGCAGTGGGGCCTGCTGATGTCCAGTCTCCAGTTGACCTCAGAGCCTGAAAGCAGGCTCTTCCTTTCCTGCTGGCCTCTAGGCTTATTCACCCACTAAAGCCTGCCATATCCTGGTGGCCTCTCCCTTCAAGGAGGGGCCCTGCTGGAGAGTTCTGGGCATGCTCAGCTCACTCCACTCCCAGGAGGCTGCCCCAGCCGTGCTCACCAGGCTGCAGGGCAATGGTGACAGTCGCTATCACTGAGAGCTTACTAAACATGGGGTGTTGATTCACTTTTACAACAGATTGTATTATCACCGTCTGTGTCCCTTTCATAGACAAAGAAACAAAGATAGAGAGGCAAAACCAACTGGCCCCAAAGTAGATCACCACAAAGTATTTACCAACATGACTGCTGCCTCTAGAAAGGGCAGGTTGATTCAAAGAGATCGGGATCTTGGACTTCAGGGAGACCAGCAGGAGGGTACTCTTCTTTTAGTGGGCCTACTGTGTGCCAGAACCCATGCTTGTATGCCCATTGATCTCCTGACGGCCAGATCTCGCCTACCTGCTGTCCCCTTCCAGGCACTAGACCTCCCACCTTGAGCCTAGACTTGGCCCGGCCACTCGGCACACCTCCTGCCAGTCTTCAGGTACCATTGCCACTGCATCTCTTCTGAAAGCCTCTCTGATTGTAGATTGCATGGCAGGTGATGGTGCTCTCTCTACCAGACCTGGTTGTTCTGTGTCTGCCTTTCCATCCAGCTCCTTCTGCCTGGGGATATATAGTCACAACCAGTCCAACACGTGTTTACAGGTAAGCCAGTACCAGCTGAATGATCGCAGGACTCCAGTCCTTTCCCACAGCAGTCAGGGGCTCTTCTACCAACCAATAGATGTACTAAGTTCATCTGTTTTGTTGCCTTTTAGAGACGTGGAACATGTTTAAAGGATACCTGGGATATATTTTATGGCTAGAATTTGTAATCCTCATTCTCTAGAATATTGTCTAGATGCTTTAAAAACCTAATTAGTTGTGGAAACAGTCTAGATGCTCTGACAGATGAAAGGATAAAAAAGATGTGATACTTCTATACAATGAAATTTTACACAGCCATTAGAGTAATATGTCATTTCAGGGAAATGGATGGACCTAGAACAAATCGTGTTAAGTGAGGTAAGCCAAGCTCAGAGTCTAAAGGTGTATGTTTCTTTCATAAGTGGAAGCTAGATCTGAACTACTCCGAGGCATGATAAAATATAGGACTCTAGGCATTCACACACAGTGAGACCAAAGGATACTTATGGAACACAAAGGCACAAAACCTGTGTGCATCTGATCATATAAAACAATATTTATCAAAATGAACTCCAGGAAATGAGTTTTTCTTTTTCATGAATGTCTTTGGGAGTTTAAGGGTCTGTACAGAAATGGAGGGACAAAGGATAAATAAATAAATGCAACCACGGTACTGGCTAGACACTGTTTAAAATACAACTTGTGGTTGGGGATGGGAGGGAAGATAGTGACAGGAGTGACATTGTCCAAAAAGAAATGTACTCTTGACTTATGAAACTAACCACTGTTTATCACCTTTATAGAAACAATTAAAAATGTAAGCACCTAATTTAAAATGAATTAGTCAATCAACCTGACTTTCATTTCTAGTTCAATCTGGTTTGGGAAGAGGGGAGCCCAGATGGGGCTGTGCCTGGTCTAGGCTGGCTGGCAGGTGACCATCTTGTGGTACTGTGACGGGAGTGGACAGGAGTGGACACAGCTCTGTCTCGAGCACTGGTCTGGCTGCTTGCCCATCCTCTGCCTGCCTTCCACATGTTGGAAGAGCCGCCAACAAGAGCCTTCCTGTCTTCCTCTTTTCTCCTTTTTCTAAAAATAAGTTTGGAATCTTTCCTCATCTGCCCCCAATTTTCTCCTGCTTGACCTGATGACCCCCTGCTCTCAGATGAGGCCACATGTGTGCCCACTGCTGGACAGACGGACCGACCCTGAGTGCAGATGGTGGGAGCGGGGGAACCCACCCTGGCCTCTGCCCTGGTGCAGCCTGCCCCTCCAGCCATGCCCTTCCTGAGAACAAAGTAGGGAGCCACGGACTATGGTGGAATGGGGATAACTTGTTTACAACAGGAAGCTCCAAACAGGCTTTTATGAGCTGTCTCCATATACATTTGTATACACAGCACCATCATAGCTACTAGAGTCATTGTGGCTGAAACCTGGATTGAGGAGAGACCAGAGAGGTTCATCAGAAAGAGAATGGCCAGGGATCTAAACTCTCGCCTTTGTTTGCTGACATCTGGACCTTGGAGTGGTCTTGTGACATTGTGTGCAAGGATCTTCTGGTTCCTTTAGCTTTCATACCTTGAGTTCCTACTGTGCTGAAACTCCTACACAACCACCCTGACCCTGGACAAGGAGTTATTGGGTTCACCTGGAAGGAGAAGCTAAGACACTGTCAGTGACCGGTGACAGGGGATCAAGATTTGGACTGAGGCTATCTGACTCCAAAACTTTTCTTCTGCTAAGTAGTTAATAATTGGCAAAGTGTACCATCTATATCTATGTGCCAGTCCTGGAGCTTGAACTCAAGATGTAGGTACTGTCCCTGAGCTTTTATGCTTAAATCTAGTGCCTTACCACAGGACTCACACCTCTGCTTCTTTTCGCTGGCTATTTGGAAACAAGACTTTCCTGCCCAGGCTGGCTTTGAACCACAATCCTTAGATCTCAACCCTCCTAAGTGTTATGTCCGCCTGGAAGAAATGGCCCCTTCTTTTGGCTCTCTCCCTGTGCACTCTGGAAATCCCAGCCCAGCACCCATTATCCTGGTGACTGCCATATCTGGGGGCAGTGGGAGGTCCCCCAGACTGAGCTGTTTCCTCATCCTCTGAGTTCACTGCTCAACTGCCATCTCCTCTAGGTTTGATTAGGGAAACTGATGGCAATGTTTGTTTCGTCTCAGACGATACCTGTCCCCCCAGTCTGCTGATGGTGTCACATCCAGCCCTTGATCTTAGGGAAAGGATGAAGCATATTCAGCCATGTCCCCAGTATCATCCAGTCCTCAGGCTTCATAAAAGCACATTAATGTTCTCAGCATTCGTGGATAGAGTCCATAACCACTCAGGTCCTAATTTACCTCCAGGGTTTCAGGAGAATGTGACTTCATGGAAGAAGCTTGAGTCTGAGTGTTAAACAGGTATCTCTGAAGCCCTCTCTCTCCTCTTCTGACTCGTGTCTAGAGTGAGAAGTATTTCTCCCCTTCCCCGCTCACTTCAGAGATGTGGAGAGAAGAGTGAGCCCATGAAGACTTGGAAGAAAGGACAGACCTCTCAGAATACTGAGCGATCCCCACGGCCTCATTCATGTGGCCACTGGCTGTGGAGTTCTGCCACAGGGGTCAAAAAAGCAGATAGTCAGATGTGGAATCGCCCATTTCCCTCTTCATCTTTCCATCTCCCAACCTGCCTGGGCAACCCTGACATACCCAGCGCCCTCTAGTTGTCCTGGCAAGACAATAGGGCTGGGCTGGGTGGTGACTGAAAGGTGGTGAGTTTGTTTTCAGGTTCAAACCTCCTCTAGGGCTCCTGGGTTGACTGGGTTCACTAAGGCTTTCCTGGTTCTGGCAGCTGTGGTGGTCCCAAGGGGCTGTCTGAGTGGCAAGGCCAGGCCTCTCCCAGTGCCTGTGATGCGTCATTGGTAACTGAACCTCCTTCCCCCTTTTTCTATTCTCCACCCCAGGCTGCTCTGCTCCCAGGGGCAGGTTCTGTAGGGATGGAGGGACCATGCACTTGATGGGCGGGCTGTAAAGGAGCTGTCAGCAGAGGTGGTCCCCCCTCCTATCCTCCCCCGCTCCCTCCAGAACTCAATAGCTCTCAGCCACATTGGAAGAATTAGGGGGTGGCTGGCAGAGGGAGGTGGCTCACTCCCATGGTGGGGACCGTGCATAAGTCCTACCATATTGGTGCTGAGTGTGTGTGTGTGCGGCCACGGGAAGTGGGGTCTGGTGGTGTGATACTGTCCTGGGGGCTATGGGGGCAGAGCCAGCCCAGAAAGCTTTCTTTTCCACTGGCTTCAGGGCCTTTCTGGGCCAGGGAGAAGCCCCATATTTTTCCTTCTGCATTTTTCTGTACATTCTGCTCCTCTTGTGAGGACAGGATCTAGTTTTGGGCCTTGCTTTTAGGCCTGTGTCCCCAGGCCCAAAATAATTGTGATAATTCAACAAGGGATAGAGGTCTACAGGGCCTTGAAGGAAGTCTTTCCTCTTCAAACCTGTTTTCCTACTGGAGCTTCTATAATCAGTCACTCAGAGCCATTGAAATGTCCACTGAGGCCCAGGGTTTTGCTATTTGGATCCATGTCCCTCTGCCTGTCCTCTTATTATCCTGTATGGCTTCTCTCCTTGGGTCTGCTTTACCCATTAGGAGACAGGATCTCAGAGGGTGTTAGGCACATGTGAATGTGGTTGGAAGCCATGTCTATGGTTTGCTGGCTTTGGGGAATGCAGAGCTCTACCAGGCTCTGGCAGCTGCAGTCGACCTGATACCATAAGGTTATGGGGATGTGGGAGCCATTGAACTCATTGAACTCGAGAGCCATGGGCCAAAGAACAGCCCGAGCCAGTGCCTCCCATACCTGTAGGAGCAGACTCCAGCCAGAGCCTCTAAAGACAGCCACCGTGGATAGACTGGAGGGCTTCCAAGAAGAGTCTGAGATGGTGCTGGCAGGGCTGAGGGCCACGTGACATCGCTACGCCTGAAAAACTCTAGGAACCCACTAATGGTCTCCCTCATCCTTTCATCATAACTCAACAAGGCATCTACTCTTTATATCCTTGTATCATGATGTAAAGGTATTCCTATCTTTATATCTACTCCTTTCTTTATATCCTCTCTGTCCTGTGCCACACCTTTTCTATGATGAGCTGTCATCTAAACTCCACAGCCACATTGTAGATGAGGCCCTATTGTCACTGGCCTTGAACACGAGGAAACAATGTGAATGATTCAAGTCTAAATTTCACAGATATGAGTGATGGAGCTGGTGTTGGATTCCATGTCAGTGTGGGACTGTCTCAACATGGTACTGCTTTTAGGAAGGCAGGGACACCATTGTCCTTCCATGCCCAGCTCAGACAGCTCCAAGGTAGGCTTTCTGGAATAGGAAGGAGCTTGGGCGGGGGCACCAGGGACCATGCAGACTATTCTCTGGACCTCTGTCTAGTGGAGTAATTTTCCTTTTTCCCGTGGGCCTCTAGGGTTCTTTGGGATTTATGAGAGATTGAAAGTTTAGTGCTAGCCAGGTACTGGTGACTAACACCTATAATCCTAGCTACTTAGAAGGCTGAGATCTTGAGGATTATGGTTTGAAGCCAGGCTGGGAAGGAAAGTCCATGAGACTCTTCTCTCCAGTTAACCATCAGAAAACTGGAAGTGGAGCTGTGGCTCAGAATGGTAGAGCACTAGCCAATGAAATGGGGACTAGATTTAGAAAAAGGCGGCAAGTGTTCCAGATTGGGCAGGGCCTACCTCTTATGCTGGGCTCTGTGGGTTGACACTGGTGACAAGACACATGGATTCAGTTGCTTGAGAAATCGGGGGTGGAACAACCAATTAGCCTACAAATAGCAGAGCCTAGAATTCTGAGGGGCTCACGCTATTCCATTCCACATGGGGAAGTGGCTGGTGGTATACTGTGTGGCAGATACCCTATGTGGGTGGCTTTTCAATGACTTGGGCAGATACCACTGTGGCAGTATGGGGGAAGGGAAGGCCTGAGCTCCAGTCCTGGGTGACTTGGCAGAAAAAGGCTCCCACCTTCCTGAATCCCTTCTCATTTTGTCTGGTTGCCTGGTAGTTCTTGCCCCAGCCATCTTTCTGGGTGCTTAGAGGGTGAATGTAGGCAGACATAAGCTGTGAAGTGCTGTATCTTTATCACTGGAAGAAGGAAGGGCTGCTAGGCACTGGTGCCTCCTGTCTTTAATTCTATCCACTATAGGAGGTTGATATCTGAGGATTGAGGTTTGAAGCTAACTGGGGCAGAAAAGTCCGCAGGTTCTTAATTGCCAAATAACCAGCTACAAGCAAGAAATACAGATGTGACGTCAAGTGTTTGAGCATCAGCCTTGAGCAAAAAAGCCAAATAAATGTGTGTGGAAGGCCTTGAGTTCAAGCCCCAGTATTGACACCAAAAATAAGTGTGTGTGTGTGTGTGTGTGTGTGTGTGTGTGTGTGGTATGTCAGGGTGTGTATTCTATTAATAGGAATTGCGCATTTGGGAATGCATTCTTTCTGATAAGACATGCAGAAGCTAATGTTATTCTGTAGCTTCCAGCCTTGATCTTTGCCTGGAATGCACTAATCAGATCTTCGTTGCTGTTTCATTAAAACAAAACCAAACCCCAGTTCCTTTGAGCTAAAATCATGACAGTTCCACCACAGCTGCACTTGCTAGGTAGTGAGTTTTGTCACTAAAGGTATTCAAGGCAAAGCTTGACAAGATCTGGCACTGAAACAACCCATGGGTTAGAGTAGGTAGTCTGCTCCAAAATCTGCTCCTGTCTTCACAGGGCCCACACTCTACTTGCTTTGTGCCTGGGCTATTCTACTCATATCAAAGGCAGATACCCCTGCAAGGCTGCAGGCTGTCATGCTTCAGGCCCTGTCTTGTCCTTGGTGCTTGTGATTCTAGTCCTCCTACCTTTTCTGCATGTGCTTCCAGGCTGCAACATAAACATGCTAACACCCGGAGCTCCACTTCACAGAGCTGGGTAAAGACCAGAGGGCGCCAGCTCTCAGCCATCTCCCAAGTCATAGCACCCTGTGGTTCCATGGTTCCCCGACCACAAGGTTGCAGAACTAGCTTTTGAATCCAGGTGTATAGGTGTCTAGTCCTGTTCTCTGCTTGTGTCCAAATTCAAAAGAGTTTCCCAGTCACCAGCGTAACTCAGGTTTGAGTTTTCCCACTTCCTGGCTGTGTGGCTTAGGGTAACAGAAACCACTGGTCTGTGCTTAAGTTCCATTGAGAACATTCTAGTGTCTTCCCCCATGGAAGTTGCTGAGGGGATTGACAGAATCTTGTGGAGGTGAGAATGGACTCTAAGGAATGAGACTGTGGAGAGCAATGCAGGAGGGGAGGAAGGCGGTGTCTTGTGATGTGAGGACCAGGGGCTCACAGCCAGCAAGCCTCTCTTCAGAGGGTCTCCTGGTCAAGTTTATTCCTAACTTTCTGGTTAGCAACAGGTTGCCTCTTTGGAGGTCCTTCCCAAACCCCTCCCAGAATCCCTGTTCAGATTCCTGCGGCAGAGATGTTTCTTAAGAACATGGAAAACCATATCTGCCCTATGACCTTGGATGAGTCACTATTTTGTATTTTGGCAGTTCTGGAGTTTGAACTTATGACCTTGCACTTGCTAAATTTATACTCTCACCTAGCTTTTCTTTCACTGTTTTTCATGTAGGGTCTTGCATGTATGTTTGGTCTGGCTTCGATTATAATCCTCCTCTTCACATTTCCTACATAGCTGGAAAGACCAGCACAAGCCACTATGCCCAGAGGTTTTTTTTTTTTTTTTTTTTTTTTTTTTTTTTTTTTTTTTTTTTTATTGAGATGAGCTCTTGCCTACTTCTTGCCTGGGTTGGTCTCAAAACATAATCTTCACAGTCTCCACCTCCAAAGTAGCTAAGATTACAGGTGTGAGCTGCCAGTCCTACAAGTCACCCTTAAAGCTTTTATTGTTAACTATGAAATGCGCACTGATGGATTTTACCTCATGAATATGCTGTAAGAATGAAGTGCCTAAGATTTATACAGAGCCAAATGATAAATGGTAGCCATTCTTATGATGATGGTGATGACGATATCTGTTCATTTGCTCATTCATTAGTTCAGTCACTCAAAGCCCCTCCGTGCAGCACTGGGCACTAAGGGCACACCAAAGCTTCAAAGATCCCTGACTCTAGGGAGTCCAGAGTCCAGGTGATCAACTTGCAAATCCACAACGCCAACAGAAGCCAATGCAAGTTAAGAAGGGGGTGCATTTCAGGCCAGCTGCCAAGAGGGTTCAGGAGAGAAAGACTTTAGGAGGAAGAATTGTTGGAACTGAAAGTTGAATGGATGTGGTTAGGTGAACGAGCTGGGAGAAGTCGTCCCAGACCCAGGTCTTGGCATAGGGTGCAGTTTATATACTTCAACCCAGGGGAAGAGAGACAATGGGGGCCCCCTAAGCAGACTGAGGTACCTGAAATAACAGGATCTTGTCTTAAGACACTGGTGTGTACATGTTCCCACTCGAGTATTTATGGAGAGTGGTAGCCAGAAGGGCTACAGTGATGAAGATGATGGATGATGATGATGATTGAAGGTTTTGATGTTGTGGCTGAACTCTCTAGGCCCTATTCTCTGAAGAATGCTGCTTGCAAATATTGGAGGATGGGCTAAACAGAACTCTGGGATGTGGAACCATTGATGCCCCAGTGAAGTGAAAAGAACTTTGCAGTCAAGAACACCCAGCCCCTGTTCTGTCAAAGTTGGGCTATATTTTCATTCAGTGTCACCAACACCCAGCTTGAGGGGGGGCACCACTCAGATAGTTATCCATCTCATGAGGGCACATCTCCTCATGGCACAGGAATTGGGTTACACGGAGACGGTGGCCCCAGCTTGCTAGTTCCCATTGTCCTCCATTCTGCCTGTCCAGGCCAGCCTCTGCTTCTGTTCCTCCTGGATCCTGTCAGAGGCCTCACATGGCAGAACTGGCAGGCCAGGCTGATGGTCACCTCTGCCCTCCCCTCTAGGCTTTCTTATGGGCAAACAGTGACTTTCCAAGGACTCCTCAAAGCCATCCCTGTCTGCTTGACGAAAGGCATCTGGGGCCTGCCAGCCCCTCCTCCACCCGAGCCAGGGAAACACAATACGCCGATAATGATCTAATATTTATACAACGCCTTTCTACCAGATGCATCCCAACAAAGTTTACAAGCTATCCCCACGGACGGCGCAATGTATTCCAGACCTTCTCCCTGCCCCTGCCCCTCCTCCTGGGTAGGGACTGATGCCAGCAGAAGCTCATAAATCCACCTGAGGGATGAGCCCGCCCTGCTGGCACCCAGAGACCCTGTGAAAGGCACTGCTCTGCATGGAGGGTCACATGTGCCCATGAGTGGAAAAGAAAGCCATGCAGAGGAGAGAGGAAGGGCTGCATTCTGGGGTTTGAAGTCGGGCCAAAACTCACAGCACCCAGTGAGCCTCAGACCCGTGGGAGGGAGGGAGGGAGGGAGGGAGGGAGGGAGGGGCAGAGGGAGGGGCTGTTGGCCTGGCACAAAGGTTCCTCCCAGTATTTCCTCCAAGGCGGCTGCATGAATGAGGATTTGTGTTTGTTCCCTCCCCATAAATTGCCCTTGGTCCGCAGGGCCATGTTCTGTGTCAGAGTCCCTGACCACCAGCCTTGGACAAAACCTGCTTTGTGAGGTCCGGGGAGGAAGACAAACAAATGCTTATTACCTTCGTTTGTCCCCTCCCCCCACCATCTTTTTTTTTTTTCTTAGCCTGGAGTTAAAACCCTTTTTTTTCTGTCAACAATCTTGACTTTGTTCCCTGAGAAGAAATGGGCTCCAGGAGGGACTTGCAGAGATGCTGCTTGCAAGAAAACCATTTGGGAGGAGGGTGGAAAAAAAAAAAAGACAAGAGGTTACAGGAAATGGCAGACATTTTTTGTTGAATTAAACCATTAGGAGTGACCCCCAAAACCAGAGCCAGGCAGAAGGAACAACTGGATACATTTAGGTCAGGACAAGCAGCCAAGTGAGGAGCTGAAACCAATTACCATAAATGAATGTTTCTCTTTTATTCACGACCACCGTGCCTGTTCCCAGGATGCTCTTGGGCGTCTTATAAAAACAGATGAACTCTCTGGTTTTGTTCGAGGAGTTATTAGCTAATGCAACTGTTGGGCAATTTATCAAACATTAGCACATGCTGCGATTAATGGCCAAGAGACATTGTCACCGCTGGTCCTAAGCACAGAGGCTTCAGTACTTTGGGGCTCAGGGTAGGGTTTTCTTGATGGGGAAGTGTTTGCAGGCTGTCAATGCCTTTAAAGACCACTCTGGAAACCTGCTCCTGCTGTAGGATCTTTCTATCCACCACCTTAGCAGGCACTTGGGTGGAAAGATTGTCTTGAGATCTTGATGGGCTTGGGTCCACGATTCTGTTTACTTCGGGTACTCCAAAGGGCTTAGGGACTCCCTATTATCTTTTTTCCTCTGGATTGTGCCTCCTGCTGTGCTCTGGGTCTGGGGATGCCTTTCTCCATTTTGTTCCACCTTACCAATGTCCACCACTCCAACTCACAGCTCCAAGATTCCCCTTCCTGAAGCCCCCCCCCACTTTTTTTTCCCTGAACCCTCCTGGCAGCCTCTCGTCCCGAGTGCTCCCTTGAGCTGGTAGGACTCCTTGTACTCACTTGGGTTGGTGTTGTGGGTTTGTAGATTGTCAGCCTAGACTTTGATCTCTCTAAAGTTGGCAGTGTTTGAAGCTGTGGTGTATCCCCAGTACCCAGAGAAAAGCATATGGAGGAATGAATGGAAGGAATGAATGAGGGAAAGACAGTGCCCTGCAAGGTACACCTTGAGTATTGCAGTCTTAGGCTGTCTGTCCACTGAAGAAAATGGTTCTCTCAATTCAGGTTTCTCCCTGTTATAGAGCTGCTGGCAACTGGCATCCAGCTGAGAGCCACACTGGGGAGGAAGACAGGCACGTGTGTGGCCTAGGACCGGAACTTCGTCTTTGTAGACCTCAGTCTCCTCATCTATGAAACGGATAGGTAACTGAGGGACAGTTGGGCCTCCTCAGTTAGATATAAGATGAGAAGATGGCAGAGGCGGTGGTCTCCAACCTGGTAAGGAAGAGGTGGAAAAATGAGTCAGCAAGTGACACCCTGCCCCGCCCGCCTTTATCCAATCAGAATCTTACTCCATACTCTTGCACAGAGATAGGAGAGCCAATCAGATTCCATGTAGCACAACCAGACTCCTTGTAGCACATGTCTACTCCTCAACCAATGGCACCAGCAGCATGCCCTGAGTTGAGGCAAGGGACCATATATGTAGTAGCTATGGAAGAGAACCTGGAGCTGATGCTTGGAGACCCCTCCCTGCACAAAGAATCTGGCTGTTTCTTTTGCAGTGTCTTTAGCTTTCAAATAAACTTGCCCTGTCTGGTTTAAACATTTTCTTGCCTGTTAATTCTTTAATCAGTGGAGGAAGTGAACCCCAGCCGTAGACAGTTTTGTAATTCAAGGCCATTGCTTTTTAAGAGGAAAGTACTTATGGGAGAAAAAGCAGCAAACTGAGTTCAAGATACCCTACTGTGTGCCTTTAACTTGAGGAAAGAAATGGCTCAGCGAGTGTCTTTCCCCCCACATTCCCCTCTTCTCTTTGTGATACTAGTGTTAAAACTCCCATATTTGCTAGACAGGAGCTCTACTCCCCTGACCCATATCCCAAGCCTTTTGGGGATTTTTCTTAGTTTATGTGTTCTTTACCTAGTACAGACCCTGGGCTGTGATCCTCTTACTTATACCTCCCCTGTACTTGGGACCACAGATGCCATAAGACCACTTATTAGTCTTATCTCTTTGCCAGGGATTAACCTTGAACCACCTGATCTCCACTCCCAGAGTCACTAGAATTACAGATGTGAGCCACAGCACTCAACCTGGTTCAATTTCTTGACAGGCTTTTTGGCTAAAATGCCTTTTCAAGTGTGGCTGAGGGAAAGCACTGATGGAGGTTGGGTCAGTAAGAGCAGGGTCCACTCAGCTGGGACCCATTCACACCAGCTCATGGCATCTTGCTTTGGGAGTTCTGAAAAATGGGACAATAATTACTTCACACCCTGGGGGCTGCTAGTATGGAAGTGCTAAGTCCAGGCATGGGCCTGGAGCTGGGACTCATTAAATAGTAGCTGTTATTATTGTTATTAATTACTAACGGTACCTAACACCACAGGCAGGCGCCAAGGGTGGAAGAGGGCCCCTGGTCTGCCATGGCCTTTGTTTCCAGCTGTGGAGGCATTTCAGATGAGTCCCAGTATTACAGAATTAACATTCTTCCTCCCTGTCATTCCACCCAATGTGTCTGGCACCCAGCAGTGGCCCTTCCCTGCCCAGCTGTACCATCCCAGCTAATATCTGCCAGGAAAGCAGACCACCTTCTCGGATTTTCCATTTGCAGCTGGGGGAGAGGCAAGGAGGGCGGGCTGGCAGGGGAGTGACAAAGCAGGCCCTGGCTCTATAACTCTGGCTTCATTGTGTGTGGTGGACCAGGCACTGCCAAGGAGCTGTCCCATCCCATACCCCAATTGGTCTGCAGCAGCAGGCGACTGCTCACTGGATAGACAAGAGTCCCTGGGTCCTTAGGGGCCATAAAGAACAGCAAAGGAGGGCAAGGTGAGGTGGTAAGGCAGGCAGAGAGTCAGACTCTGGGGTTTCAGGTAGGCTGTTTTGCCCCCTCTTGGATTCTATTTCTTCTGTCTGTGAAACAAACAAATGTATGTTCATAGTCCTTTTATGTAGAGCCACGATATGTTTGCAAGTGAGAACTTTTCAGATTTTCTTGAAGTAATGTTGCATATAGCTGGTCTTATATAAAAGGACCTATAGGTGGGTGAGGGGAGCAGCCCATGAGCAAATGCTGGCTTCGTCAGTGAAATGCATAAATACAAAGCAGAACTAGTGAAGATCATAGGTAGTCTGGGTTGGTTCAGAGGTTAAAAAATATCAAACAAATGTGCTCCAAACTTCTGTAGATTTGGTATGGAGGATCAAAAACACTGGATGTATGAAGCTGAAACTCTGGTAAAGACAGTCAGAGGTGGCAAGTGTAAGGCAGCTGGCAGACTTTCAGGGAATTGGAGGTCCTGGCTCCCCCAGACCAGTGCTCCTCAGCATTGCAATATTGCTCTCTCTTGGGGGAGAGCTTACAAAAAAAGCTATGGCGGGCCTGGAGTTTGGCCTAGTAGTAGAGTGCTTGCCTAACTTGCATGAACTGGGTTCAATTCCTTGGTACCACATACCGCAAGTGGTGCTGAGGCTCAAGTGGTAGAGCTGTAGCCTTGAGAAAGTTCAAGGACAGTGCTCAGGCCCTGGGCTCAAGCCCAGGACTGGCAAAACAAAACAAAAAAAAGGCTGTGTGTTTTTAGATCTCTCTCCAGGCAGCTTTAAATCTGGGACTGTGGCCTGAGGCTTAGAGCAGGGACCATTCAAAGTGTCCTAGTGTGATTTCTTTCTTTTTTTTTTTTTTTTGAGGGTTGAGGGAGAACTTGATTAAGACATAATTCATACAGCATACAATTCATACAGCATACAATTTACCTATTTAAAAGTACGCAGCTTAATGACTTGTAGAATATTCAGAATTGGATGGTCTTCACCACAATTTTAGAATGTTCCTCATCTCATAAAGATCTATTTTTTCTGTCCCTCCTCTTGCCTTTCTCTCCCTCCCTCCCTTCCCCTTCCTCTGAGCAATCTACTTTCTGTCTCTCAAAGATTTTCCATCCAGACGTTTTTTTAATTTTTTTTGCATTTTTTTATTGTAATTAGTAAAAGGGTTACATGATATTTGCCAGATAGAAGGTGCATTAATTCACATACATTGATACCCTTTCACATGTCTTGGTACCCATTTCCCTCTCCCCCCACACCCCACACCCGTCTTGGTTTTCCCCCCTTCCCTATCAAATTTCAAATAACCAAATACAAATAAATTCAATATATCAGATAACAAAGTGAGATACTATAACAATATGAGATAACCAAGGGACAGCAAAGGAGATGAGAGACAACATAGTACATTAAGGACAACAATCATTCTTTATATGGCTTTTGTTTCAATATCCTCATCCAGACGTTTTGTATAAGTGGAGTCATACCATAGTTGCGTTTCGTGTCTAGTGTCTTGTCTCTCAAAACATCAAATTTTTAAAGCTCGCATTTTATCTGTGTGGCAGTGTGCATCAGTGTTTCATCTTATAGCCCCAAAATATCCATGCATCTGTCAACGGACATCTGAGTTCTTCCTACCCTTGGCTGTTAAAGAATAATGCCACTATGAAAATTTGGATGCAGTTTTTTTTGCGCGCGCGTGTATGTGTGCGTGTGTGTGTGTGTGTGTGTGTGTGTGGACATGTTTTCAGTTCTCATGGGTATATACCTTGGGAATTGCTAGGTCAGTTGTTAACTGTTCAATATTTTTGAAGAAATGATTTCCCCCTAAAACTGGTTGCATTTTTCACTCTTACCAACAGTATTTAAAGGTTTTACTTATTATTGCAATCCTTTGTATTCTCTATTAAATTACAGCCATCCTACTGTGAGCAGTATCTCAACATCGTCTTGATTTACATTTCCCTAATGACAAATTATGCTGACCACCTTTTTAAGGTAATTATTGGTCACTTTTTCCTTATTGGGACAGATATCTTTGCAGATCCTTCACTCATTTAAAATTGGTCTCTTTGTCTGTGATTTTCAAGTGCTTTTTAAAATCTGCTCTAAATGCAAGTCACATTATATATGATTTATAAATGTTTTCTCTAATATTGTGCTTTGTTGACTTTCTTGCTAGTATTTTTACAAGCACCAAAGCTTTATTTTTCTTATGTCACCACTGGGAATTGAACTCGGGGCCTGGGTGTCGTCCTTTAGCTCAAGATTGATGTTCTACCACTTGAACCAGAGCTCCATTGCCAGACTTTTGGTGGTTCATTGGAAATAAGTCTCATGGGCTTTCCTGTCCAGGATGGCTTGGAACCTTGGTCCTTAGATTTCAGCCTCTTGAGTAGCTAGGATTTTAGGGTGAATCACTGGTGCCCATCTTAAAATTTTAATAAAACCCAATTTATTATTTTTGTTTGGCAAGGTTCTCAGATATATCTCCAAAAGCACAAATTTTAAGGCATTAGAGATCTATCTACATGTTTTCCAAGAGTTTTATGGTTTGGACTCTCACATTTAGGTCTTACATCCTTTTTGAGTTTTTATATTTGGTGCGAGGTAAGGATTGAGGCTATTTTTTTTTTTTTGCATATGGGTATCCTCTAAGGATCTATGTATGGTTTGAGAACCATTGCATTGGATTGTAAACACGAGGGAGGTAGAATTCATACTTGTGTCCCTGGCACCAACCAGAGTACCATAGGGATGGATGGATGAGTGATCTCTATAACCCCAAGGCAAATGTACCATGAATCTGAGGCTCTGTGTGCAAGATCAGAAAAGGGCTAGCTATTGATGGAGAGCAAACACCCTTCTGCAACTAACCGCCTCTTGGAATGGCAGTTTGTGCAGTCTTATTTTAACATGTCCTTGGGGTTCAGGAGTGTAGTCTTTTTGACCTGAAGGAAATACTTTCCTGGCGAGTATCTGAAACCTGTCTCCATGTAGCCTCTTAAGCTGCAGTTCTTTCCTCTAGACCCCCATCCAGAGCTTCAGCTTCATCACTGTGGGCTTGGAGACTGCTCATATGGGTAGCCACAGCTTCTCCACAGGCTGAGCAGCCTCTCACAGGTAGGGTATCAGGACCTCATATCCTGACTGCCTCATATCTACCCAGATATCAACTGTCCAGAATATTACAGCCAGCTCAGCTGGCATCTTATGGGCTAGCTTAGTTTCTTCTTTTGAGCCTTTAATTTGTATTACTTTGGTCTGAGATCACCTTATTATTATTTTTTGCTTTGTCAGAGGGAGTGCATAATACTTATTAACAATCCAAGAAAAACTTTCCTTTCTGTCCTTCCTTCCTCCTTCTCTCCTACCTCCCCTCTTTTTTTTTTATCCTAGGACTTGAACTCAGGGTGTGGGTACTGTCCCTGAGCTTTTTTGCTCAAGACTAGCACTCTACCACTTGAGCTACAGCTCTATTCTTGGTGTTTGGTTAATTAGAGATGTTTCAGACTTTCCTTCTCATGCTGGATTTGAAGCACAGTCCTCCTACTCTCATGAGTAACTAAGATTACAAACATGAGTTGCTAGTGCTCCTCTATTTAATAATATGCTAAGGGCTGGAATGTAGCTCAGTTGGCAAAGTGCTTACCTAGCAAGTGCAACGTCCTGGGTTCAATCCCTAGTGCCAAAAGTAAGACAAAAAATGCTAAGTTGTATGAATGATAAATATTGATTATATGCCAGCATTATACATAGTACCTTGCAAACACTACCATTTAATTTTCTACAAAGCAGTAGTGATTGTCAAGAAAGCTGAGGCTCAAGAAAGCTGAGGTTCAGAGGTTAATCGGCTAACTCAAGGCTGGAGAGCTTGGATCTGAACTTGTGCTAGTCTGCCTTCAGAGGCTCTGATTTTTGAGCTGTGTACTACCCATCCACCTGGTAATTGTCCTTCCTGATGCTATTGCTACACCGCCTGCCCTATACTGCCCCTGTTTAGCTGACAATAACCCTTATATTTTCAGCTGGCTGTATTCTGGGTTGGGATTTCTCCCCACCTCCCAATATGCATCATACATCTTGTACACAGGGGCCTCTCGGGGTCTTAAGAAGCTATTAGCATCTTCCATCTCCTGGCACTGGGTCTACCACTATAGCATGGTCCCCAGACTTCTGGAGCGTCAACCCTTTGAAGAAGGGGGCATCTAGATGGGCATAGGGACTAGTCAGAGCTTGACTAGCCCTTGCTCGCCTCTACAAGGGCACCTGCTGTTGTGAGTTGCCAGCCACGCCCTTGTGGCTGAGGTCAAGTGGGACCCAGCTTGCAGAGCCCGTAGAGGAGGGCACATATAAGAGAAGAAAGCCCTTGGAACAACGTCTTAAGATTATAAGACATCTCTTCAAGGCCCAAATGGACACCAGGAGGTGAAAGAAATAACAGGTGTTTTTTTCCAGACAGTGTAGTTTGCCCAGTTCCATGCAATACAATCCATTAGAACAAAGTAAATGTGATTTTTTTTTACCACCTCCTGTTCTCTCTCTCATTCAGCCAGCAATTCCCCCATTCATCACTGTATTCAATTTCTTTTGTCCATTCATTTATTTCCTTGTAGTTCATTTCCCTGGGTACCTGCCAAGGACCATTTCTTCGCCTCTGTCTTTCCACAAATGCCGAGGTAGTAGTGAGGCTTCCATGCCATCCTGACCACAGGAAAAGACCTCTCCCCACATTTAAAATGCCTCTCCCCAATGCACAATCTAATTTACTTGTTTTATTAATTGTCTCTGGATAGAACCAACTGTCTGTGGATAGAACCAACAAACTTTTCTTTTTCTTCAAGCCACTGAGAACCTCATAAAAAAGAGTATGTGAACAGAAGGGACTAGAACTAATGAGTCCACTCTTTTATTCCATAAGCACAGCTCTGAGAGTCTATTGGAAACAGGATTGCTTTAGAAGGGGCTTAGGATCCAGGACTGGTGCTCAGAAGGGGAGGGTGCCTGCGGACTGAGATTTTAAGGGGGGTGTTAGTGTGGCAACAGAAATGTTGGCAAGCAATGGGTAAAGCTTTGCAGGTGGTGAGCACGCTGATACAAAACAGGTGGAAGGGTGGAGACTATCGATACACATTGCTGAAGCCTGGGGACCCCAGGGAAGACTGAGGGTATACTCTGGGGAGTCTGGGTAGAGGTGATGTCACTAGTCAATCAGGACAATGAGGATCTCAGGCGATAGAAGGATGATGGCTTCACGACCTACCTTTCAAAAACCTCTTCCACTTCCACAATTTGACCCACATTTTCCTCCCTTCGGTTGATTTTAAATTTTGACTCGTGTTCGTTTCAGCCCAGCACCAGAAGAGGGTAAATGACTACCTCATCCATCTCTGCTGTCTTTCCATCTGGGTGTGCATGAAATGTGGCTTCTTGGTCCAGACAAAAGGAAAGACACGCCTATGTGCTTTTAGCTGCCAGCATGGTGGGCTATGGAAAATCTGGGATGAGAGCCGAAGCATTAGAGATTGACACTTGAGACACAATTACCTCCGAATCACTGCCCACCTTTTGGGGCATTATAGATAAGCCTGCTTTGGAATTTCGAGCAAGCATCAGCCACAGTTCTCCAGCTATGAAGTTTCTGTGAAAGCACAGTGGGAGGAGGAGGGAGAGGAAGAGGACTTCTGTGAAAAGGGACTTTGGAAGGGCTGTTTCTGGTAGTGAGATACCTGGTGTGGAGGGTCTGGAGGAGAGGGCATAAGTAGAGAGCTCAAGAGCACAGGGAGGAAGCCCTAGAGACAGAGGAGGAGGCATTGTACACAATGGGATGTGGGCTGAAAGGCTGACCCAACCAAGAAGGGAGGTCGAAGAGATGTTTCTTGTGGGTATCTGAAATGGACTTCACTTTCAAGATACAAGCGGCAAGAGATTTCACACCTTAAACTCACCTCTTTACTCCCTGCTTCCCTCAGAATCTATACCCAGGACCTTGAAGGATGGAAATGAAAGCATCAAGACGAGGTCAGGAGCTAGACTTCAGTGGCTCATGCCTGTAATCCTGGCTGAGATCTGTTCAAATCCAGCCTAGGTAAGAAAGTTTGAGACTCATCTCCCATTAAGTACCGCAAAGCAGAAGTAGGGCCATTTCTCAAGCAGTAGAGTGCTAGCCTTGAGCAAAGAAAGCTCGGGGGCAGTATTCAGACCTGAGTTCAAGAACCAGAACCAGCACACACAACAAGAATAGATCATGAGAAAAAGTGTTCTGGGTAATTACAAAAAAAGAGCCTGCTATAACCTGCTATTTTGTAACAGCCAACAAAAGGGGTCTAGACCTGGAACATCAGGTATCTGCTGATGGGGCCTTGAAAGAGGTGCGGCCAGGGGCAGTCTGTTTCTGACAGAAGAGCATGGTCCACTTGCTGCTTGGATAGAGCCACCAACTCGAGGGGGCTTGAAGGGATCCGCACATAAGTAATGGCACTGTGAATAGGAAATCAGCCCGAGGTGGCCTGTGGAGACCTAAGAGGTTGGAGAGCAGGATCATATTGTTTGGAAAAGCAAGGAGGGTAGAGAGAGAGAACTAGGAACTGAAATACCTAAAAGGCACCTCAACTATAGAAATCAACATAACTGAATGGTGCTGTCTTAGGAATATGTTTTAGGTGAGAAAAGGACAAGGAAAACAAGAAAATGACAAGGGTGAGGGTCTGTGGTTCCTTTGGGGAAGGGACAGGAGTGTGACTGGGGGGAGTTCTTCCTTCGGGGTGGTGGTCACAGCTTTGCCTCTTGAGCTGAGTAATGTGCAAGGCTCAGCTGCAGTATTTTTTTGGTGTGACCCTTCTTGGCTCTGTCAACTATTTTGTTGGCTGGAGGTAACTCCTCTCTCCTAGCTTTTCAGCCCCTCTGAAATGTTGAGCTAGAGAGTTAAAGAAAATGAGCACATTCATTGCTTTAGAAACATCACTGACAGTAACTCTGGCAGCAAGAAGCCCATTTGCCTGGCTCACTCCTGTAATTCTAGCTACTCAGGAGGCTGAGATCTGAGTATTGAGGTTCCAAGCCAGCTTGGGCAGAAAAGTCTGTGAGTCTTATTTCTAATTAATCACAAGAAAGAGCAGGAAATGGGGCTGTGGCTCATGTGGTAGAGTGCTAGCCTAGAGCAAAAAGTAGCTCAGGGACAGTGCCCAGTTCCAGAGTGGAAGCCCTAGGACTAGTAAAAAAAAAAAAAAGCCTGTCTGCAAAGCTGGTGGCTCTTTAGTGAAGGTGATCAGAGATAGCCCTTCCTGGTTAACCCTTCACTGGAGAAGATGGAGGTGAAGGAGAAAGTGGGGTGGGAGAGAGCTGGGTGCTAGAGGCCATGTCTTCCTTCTGGTCTGAGCCTATCACCATCTGGCCTAGGAAGTCCTGCATGAAGCCTGGTACTCTCCGTGAGAGGTACTAATCTGTTTGGGAGATGATGTAGAACATTTCTTCAGACTGTCCACATAGACCTGGTGGATCAGGAGTCTGGCTCTTGTCCCATGCTAGAGGTACCATTAGGAAGTGTGTATGTGTGTATGTGTGTGAGAGAGAGAGGGGAAGGGGGGAGAGAGCACACCAGTGCCTGTCTCCAGGCACTCAGAGGAAGGCCTCTTGGGATGGGATGGTCTTGCTGGAGCACCCATAGAGGAGCTCAGTGCCGGGCACTGGGTGCCTGGGCACTGGTGATAAAATCTGTGGTGTAACCTCAGGAAGCCCCACGATTTCTTTGTTCCTCGACTGTGTCACCTAAAAAAAAAGGATAGGCAGATTGATAGAAAAATAAAGGGCCAGGAGTTTGGTCTAGTGGTAGCGTGCTTGCCTAGCATGCATGAAATCCTGGATTCGATTCCTCAGTACCACATATATAGAAAAAAGCCAGAAGTGGTGGTGAGGCTCAAGTGGTAGAGTCCTAGCCTCGAGAAAGCCCAAGGATAGTGCTCAGGTCCTGAGCTCAAGGCCCAAGACTGGCCAAAAAAAAAGATAGAAAGAAATGGCCCAGAGATCCACCCCAGCTTTGCACAGTAATAGGAGCCAGAGGAGTCTTGCAGTCCTGAACCCATTTCTTTGGCTGTCATGTTGGGCATAAAAGAACTGGCTTTCTACAGAAAGCCTGCAGCCAGACCATGCTCACCATTCTCCTGTGGGAGATACTGGAGCCACTCTCACATCCAGCCTCATCTCTTAAGGATCTTAGGACAGTGCATCACTAGCTTTATGACTTGCCATCAAAGCCTGTGGGTCGGGTCACCTGTGAGGACTAGAAAGGACCAACATAGGTAAACTCTGGATGAAAGAGTGCAGGGGAGAGGGTAAACTTGTGCACACTAGAAGGAAGACCCAGTCTCGTGGCAGGGTATACAGCTCAGGGAGCAGAGCAAGATCTGAGTTTCAGCCACTACTTCCCATAGGACAGAGCATCTAATAAGTGAGCAATCAGTACGGCTAGACAACATTGACTGTTTTACTGCCTTGGGTTTCTGTGGAGGTCAGAGGAAGCAGAAAGGTTTATGGATCGTTATCATTATTAGCTTTAGCAGGATGGATTATCAAAGTCCTCATATCCTCATCTCCCACCACCCTCCAGCAGGTGCTTGACTCCTGGTCCATGGAGGGGCACAGTGCTGAGTGTACTCCACCCCCACGCCTTATTCCCCTTCCTATGCTCCTGCCCGGGGATGCACTCTGCTTTGTAGGTCTATCTTCTAGTCTACAGGCCAAGTCCTGGGCCACCAGGTGAACAAAATGTTCCCACCTTTTCTTGAGGGAAGGTGCTGAATTAGATCCAGTCCAGGATTGGGGTTTTAGGAAGTGCTTGAGAAGCTGGGTGGTTAATAAACTCCTGTGGGGAAAGCCACTGGGTCTGTCACAGCAGGGCTGGGCTAGGGACAGATCTCAGCCCAAGGCTGGAGGACAGAGGAGACCAGGAGACACAAAGGAGAGGCAGGGCTTCTCTTGTCCTGGGAGTGCCTGCCACATCCCCACACAGCCTCCCTGAGGCTGGCCACAAGTATTCATTCCCCAGCTGAGCAGCCGAGGCCGTGGCCCTCTCCCTCCTGTGCCATTGTCAGCCCTGACTGGTCTCCAGAGCTGCATGGAGTTTCCACAGTACAGCTTCCTGAAAGAGCACGATTAAGGGGCACTGCTCGGGTGGGCTGATCCAGGGAGCAGGGGGAAACCCAGGCAGAAACCCAAAACCTCAGCAGCTGTTTCCAGTTTGCCACCCCTGGCTTGGCTGAGGTGCACTGTACCCAGGGAGCAAGCAGAAAGTCAGGTGGTGTGACATGGAGCACTGGGACTGGCAAGGTTCAAGGCCTGTGTCTACCTCGGGTCTCCTCTCAGAATCGGCAACCATGCAAAATTTGCATTTTCAATTTTCAAAAAAAAAAAAAAATAGGTGCAACAGCCAGAGTGAAACTGGCTAAGGAGAAGAACCTTCCTGGAATAGATTTGGTTGTGAAAAGCTGAGGTGCAGTCCCACACAGCTGCTCATGGGAAGAACTTGTTTGCAGAAGCAAGTTGCTTCTAAGGCAGCAGAGTAGAGACATGCAAGTCAAGGATTCCATCTTTCCCCAATCAAAGCAGCTGTCAGTGAGAAGTCCAGTAGGAAAACCTAGCTCCAGCCCCAGTGCTGTTGTCAGGAGTAATAACAAGGACTGCAGAGAACCAAAGCTATTATGAGAAACACATCAATACTGAGATATTTTGTATGCAAAGATGGGAAAGCAGTAAGAAAATATTCGGTGGTTTAGTAATGAGCAGAGTTCTCTCCTCAGGAAAAGATGAAAATTGGGACCAAACATTGTATCGTGAATTAAAACAATCTTTTTAGAGCAACTATCTCTAGGAAGTTAGGCAAAAGAACCCAGGAAGCCACTTACAGGTGGCTCACACTCGTAATCCTAGCTACCCAGGAGGCCGAGATCTGAAGACCATGTTCAAAGCCAGGTCAGGCAGGAAAGCCTCTAATACTCTTATCGCCAAATAACTAACAAGAAAACCAGAAGTGGAGATGTGGGTCAAGTGGTAAAGCTCTAGGTTTGAGCAAGAAAGCACCTAGGCTCTGAGTTCAAGATGCAGGACCACCACACATACATACACACATATGCACATACACGTACCAACAAAAGACAAAAATAAACCAGGGAAAGAAGAGCAGGGTTATAAGAATAAATGTCAGCTCCTGTTAGCTCCTGTTAAAATTCAGAGAGAGTAGAAGAAAATAAAATTATCCGGGAATAAAAATAGCTTAGGATGGCTGCATGGGAAAATGGACATAGAGAAAAAACACAAGAAATCACAAAGTAAAAATAGCACGATCAATATTCTCTGATCATAGTAAGTTTGAAATTGGATAGTAATACTAAGATCAGAAAACAAAGGCCTTGTCTGTTCTAAGTTTCAGATACAACAGCAAAACAGCCATCTTGGGAAAATGAAATGTAGAAATTTTAATGAAAAAACAAAACCCTCCATATTGGAGCTGATAGTCTGCTTCTAGAACTGCTCCCAGGCCAGATTGCTTATGAATAGCTGGATGAATCAGATAAAGACCCATTTAATACCTCAACATAACTAGCAATAAAGTGATATGTTAGCACCCATCTGTTTTTATTGTCAATGGATTCAGAATTTGGTCATATAGATTTGCTATTTACTGGGCTACCCAAAAACTATTAAATAATATCAAAAGTAAGATGGGAAAGTCAGCTGCTGGTGGGTTACACCTGTAATCTTAGATATTCAGGAGGCTAAAATCTGGAAAACCAAAGTTCAAGACTAGCGCCAGCAGAAAGGTTTGCTGTGCTCTATCTCCAAAAGAACCCGCCAAAAAGCAGGACTAAAATAGTAGCCTAGCAAGTGAGAGCTCTTGAATTCAAACCTAAGTATTACAAAAAGGATCTGGGAAAGGTGTTTGAGCTGGAAGCATGGCTCAAATGGTAGAGCATCTGATTAGCAAGTGGGAAGTCTCATGTTCAGTGTGTGTATGTGTGTGCATGTGTGCGTGTGTGCACTCTTGCGCAGTTGATACTTTGCCATTTGAGGCACACCTTTAATTCCAGTTTTTTTGGTGGTTAATTGGAGATAAATGTCTCAGGGACTTTGCTTCCTGGGCTGGCTTCAAATGGGCTGGCTTCAAACCTTGATCCTCAGATCTCAGCCCTCCAAGTAGTTAGATTATAACCGTTGATGCCTAAACGTTTGGTGCTAAAAGTTCTCAGTATCTGCTGATGATTATATTCCTGGAAAGCCTAAAGAACTTACAGGAATAACTATCACCAACATTAAGAGAATTGAATAAGATGAATATGGAAAGCTAACAAGCAAGAATTAGACATGCTTTCATGTATAATTACCAAATACAATGAAAGAGCAGATATCATTTATAAGGACAATAGAAAAATAAACTACCTTACAATAAAGTTAGAAGTTGGAGAGAGCCCAGTGCCAGTGGCTCATATCTGTGATCCTAGCTACTCAGGAAGCTGAGACATGAGGATGACAGTTTGAAGCCATCTTAGGCAGGAAAGTCTGAGATTCTTACTTTCAATTAGCTAGCAAAAAGCTGGAAGTGGAAATGTAGCTCAATTGGTTGAGCAATAGCTTTGAGCATAAAAGCTCAGGGACAGCAACCAGGTCCTGAGTATGTAAGCCCTAGGACTGTTGCAAGTTGGAGCGAGTAGAAACAGATTCATGTGGAAGAAGGCTGAAATGCTTCTAAAAGACAAAAAAGAAGATTTGAAGGAATGGAAAGACCATGTTTTTTGGCCAGGATGACAACATCATAAAAATGTCAGTTCTCCCTAAGTACATTTCTAAATTTAATGTGACCGTAGTAAAATACTTTTTTTCTTTCTAGCCAGACAAGCTGATTCTAAAGTTCATGTGAAAAAAATAAAGAAACAAAAACATCCAGACAAACTCTGAAAAGAGCAATATCAGGGGATTAGTTTAACCAGATATTAAAACATATTAAAAGTCTCAGTAACTGAAGCAGTGAGGAGCTGATGCCTGACTAGTAAGACATGCCATCAACCATAACAGAAAGTTCAGAAATAGAAGCAAATGCACACATGGGAGTTTAGTATATGAAAACATTGGCCTCTAAAATCAGTGGGAGAAATGATTCACTGTTCAATAAATGTTGTTGGGGTTACTGGTTGGCCATGTGGAAAAAAGATAAAGTTAGGCTTATACCTAGCATTACCTACCAGTATAAATTCCAAGTGGATTGAGTATTGAAAAGCAAAAGGAAGACCACAAATATGCTAGAAGAAAACATGAGAAAATCCTTCTACAATCCCAGAATAGGGAAGATCATTTAAATTATGATTTGAAGTAGAAAAGACATAAAGGGTAAGAGAGAGGAGAGAAATTATGTTGGAAAAAATCTTTATACCAAAATAGAAAATAAAAACACAAGTAATTGAGAAAAACACAAGTAATTGAGAAATATACAATATTCACATTTTATCAAGATTGACTAATTTATAAAGTGGTTCTAGAGGCTAATGGATAAAGAACCAAGCATACAGTTATAATGAGCAAAGTATAAGTGGTTTACAGAAAAAGATTATACATTACTCATAGGAATGTGAATTAAAGCTACACGAAGCTATCATATTTTGTGTAGCAGAATGTTTCTTAAAAATTCAAGACTTTGTAATGGCATTCCCAGGGAAGTGGATGAATCTAGAGTGAATCATGTTGAGTGAGACAAGTCAAGACATAAGGAACAAAAGGCGCATGGTATCCTTAATATGTGGCTATTAAATCCAAAGAGTACAAGAGCGAGGACTCAATATTTGCATACTCAATACTATGGACATGGTAATGGAAATATAACCATAACTATACAGACATAGAAACCTATGACTCTATAGACAATGTTTTATTTCATAAATTAATATGTTTCTATGACATACAAACCCTTAGTATTTAGAACTTAATCCAAATTAGGCTAAGTCCCAGTGATGGTATATAGAGATTCCCTTCTTGAACACGTTTGTTAAACTTGTCATTTGAAATATGATGTAAAAATCAATGTTTATAAATTCTTTAATAAAAAATTCTTAAAAAATTCAAGACTTTGAAAGACTACCATGTTGGCAAGGATTAGAAAGCAATGTTAAGATAGTCCCATGTATACTATACCTACTCAAATCACACACACACACACACACACACACACTTTTTTTTTTGCCAGTCTTGGGGCTTGAACTCGGGCCTGGGTAATGCCCTTGTTTTCTCGAGGCTCGACTCTACCACTTGAGTCACAGCACCACTTCTGGCGCTTTTTCTGTGTATGTGGCACCAAGGAATTGAAACCTAGGGCTTTGTGCATGATAGGCAAGCACTCTACCACTAGGCCACACTCCTGGTCCCACACTCATGTTCTTTAACTGAAAAATTCCATTTCTGAGGATTTACTTTGAGGATAGATGTCATATGATGAAAATGGCTATGCAGAGATTTTATAGTATCTAAGATCGGAAGAAACTTAAATGCCCAACAGGGAATGGTTCAATAAACTATGGTTATACATTATTCCCACAGAAATAGGGGGGAAAAAAACTATGTTCAAGAATGAGGAAACTCTCAATGTACTGAATAGCAAGGCAGACCAACACAGAGAAAACAGATTTAACGAGTATGTGGATGATTTAATGAGTATGTGGATGGTTCAATCAGATCATCTCTATGTTCATGTTCTTCACAACCCAGCCAATGCCACACTTTTGGGCTTGTGAGTCTTAGACCATGGCATGGCTACTAACCCAAACCTCAAGTGTGTTCAAATACAATGTCCACAAGATATTCTTCCGGCAAAGCTGCAGTGAACTTCCTCAGTAGGTGAGGATTCAAGTTTTAGGGGATTGGTGGGGAACATGCCTCTTGGCTCTGAGCTAAATCCTTAGGTGGAAGGGATCAGATTGATCCCTAAATCCTTAGGTGGAAGGGATCAGATTGATCCCTTTAATTTCAACATGCATGTTTCTTTTTTTTTGTTTTTTTTTTTTGCCAGTCCTGGGCTTGAGCTCAGGGCCTGAGCACTGTCCTTGGACTTTCTCAAGGCTAGAGCTCTACCACTTGAGCCTCAGCACCACTTCTGGCTTTTTTCTATATGTGGTACCGAGGAATCGAACCCGGGTCTCATGCATGCTAGGCAAGCACTCTACCACTAGGCCAAACTCCCAGCAAACATGCATGTTCCTGACTTGTGTAAAGTGCTTTCACTCTTCCCCATTCTCCTGCAGTCCAGTAAGGAGAGCCATAACTTCCTTCATGGCCCCCCACATTCTCTGGAATGACACCAAGCTCCTCTACAGACAACACTGTTCCGACCTGGCCCTCAGGACCTCTTGGTGTCTTCTCTTGAAGTTCTTCATTATGACCCCTTTATCCCTTCTCCCCAGATCCCTTGCCATTCACCAAACGCACCTTGCTTATTTACCTCTGGGTTATTGCACATACTTTCCCTCTGTCTGTTCCCCTTGCTGTGTCTGGACAACACAACCAAGGGAAGTCTCCTTGGAGCTTCCCAGAGTGAGTTGGCTATCCTGACCTCAGCTGTGTCACTTCGCCATCTTCACTCTTGCCCTGACACATCCTAATGTCCACAACTGGGTTTTATTCTTCCTCTACCGTCACAGGCGACAGGCGACCCATATGTGAAAAGTGGGTCTGACCTAACAGAGTGCTTCTATAACCAAGCTGAGGATCAGGCACAGTGTCAGTATCCAGTGGGTGATGAATGAAGTGCATGGATGGTTGACACAATTCCTGGAATCCTGCTACCTGGATTAAATATCTGTTACTGCCCTTACTGTTTGTGATTGAGCAAGCTATGTGTCTTTCTGTGCTTTGGTTTTCTTCTCTGTAAAATGGAGTTGAATGATTGAGCCTATTTCAGGGCATTTTTGTAAAGATTTACCAAATCCAGGGAAAGCACTTGAAATAGTGCCCAATGTATGGTGAAGTAGCACAGTGATTACTACTAGTTGCTGTGTAACTGAGTCACCCATTCTAAGCTTTTCCATAAAACATTTGATCAGGTGCCTTTTCTGTGCCAGGTATTGACCCTTGGTATGGAAAGGGTTCAGAGAGGCCAAAATAGATATCTGCTCAGAAAGGGGCGGACTGTTCAGATGGCATAGCTCAGGGATAGCACACAGAGACCTCTGGCCTCAGCTAGACAAATCCCTGTCTTCTTGTGGTTCTTGGGGATAAAAGTGAGGGTGCGGGGAGAGCTGTGTATGTGCAGTTGTAGAATCTGGGCTTAGGAGATCTGTGGGGTCTGAGGGATTCTGTTCAGTCTTCACTGATGACTGAGCCCCGAAATCCAGGGCCTTTGATTTTTTTTTTTCATTGACGAATGCTGTATTTCATTGAACAGAAGCTTCCTGTTAAATCAAAACAGATGAGGTTTTAAAAATAATTCTAATTGGTTCCATCCCTAGAGTTCAAAGTGGTAGCTCTTGGACCCAGCCAGGAGAGGATAGCCGCATGTGCCAGTGTATGTGCATGTGTATGAGCGGGTGTATGTACAGGTGTGCAAGACAGATAGTCATAGCATTCACTTTTCAGACTTGTGCATTGCACCTGTCCCAGTTCTAGGTACTTTCCCTACCTGATTGCATTCATCTTCATGACATGAATCCAAGAGGCAGGATCTGTCATCAGTGTTTGAAAGTAAAGGTGTGTTGGGGTGGGGGATTAAGAAGTTTGCTGCATCAAGTGGTAGAATGAGAGCTTGACTTCAGTTATTTTTCACTTCAAAATCTCAATTCCTAGTGACACAGAACAAGAAATTGGAGGGCAATGAGGCCATAGAGTCACTGACTATTTACCAGATGAGGAAGTTAAAAGGCTGCAATAACAGTAAGAATGATAGATGCCACTTAGTGGGGCAAAAAAATCCCAAAGTACCCAAGCTTAGTGCCAGTCACTGGTGAGTTAGATATATTAAATCCTTACACTATTTCAATGAAGGAAATTTTCCAAAGAAGGAAATTGATGTTCAGAGGGATTGAAAAGATTCTCCGAAGTCACACTGCTAGTAAGTCATTGCTAAAAGTTCCCAAACAGTTGCTTCTCTGTGGATATATGTACACTATACACACAGATGTATGGCAGAGATATGAATGGCACTTTTTCAGGCGATTACATTTAGGTCTCTCCCTGTAGGTGGAGTAGCATTTGGAATTCATGGCTTTGGCTTTAGATTTGGGCAATATCGGCATAGGGATGACAGTTAAGAGCCAAGAGACTGCCCCCCATCATCTTTAAATGACTCCAGTCAAAGTTAAAATGAGCCGTTACTCAATGTGTGCTCAGTGAGCCAGCTATGGTCCTCTTTCAAACCAGAAAGTCCAGTGGCTAGCTTCACCTGAGCCTCTTGGGACAACCACAGAAAAGGCAGCAGGGCTTCCAGGGAGATTTGATCTCAGTTCTGGTTTGAAAAAGTTTTCAAGATTTTGATAGGTTATGCTCATGGTAGATCCCAATCAACTTCACATAATCTGAGTAGCCTCCCTGGGAGAATTCCTGTTCTCTCAGGTGCAGAGACCTCCTAGAATGCAAAAATTGTTGGCTTCTCCCTGGGAAGAGGAGGGTGGGGGAAGAGGTTTTCATTGGCCTGTCAAGGCTGCCCTGGCTATACCACTCTCTTTCTCAGGCACTCATCTAGCTATAGAGCAAGCATTCAGCCACCAGTCCTCACCTACCTTTCACACAGGTTGCCGAACCCACAACCAGGGCTTTACTTCCCCCTCTTCTACCTGAAATAGTTAATGAGCTCAAGACAGTGTTTCTACTAACTTGATCCCTATGAGGGGCTTCTTGAGAGATAAGACAATCACAGAAGAAGCAGTCGGAACCCATTCAAGAGAGAATAAACCCAATGTAGAACATGGATCCTGGGTCTTCAGGTGGTCAGAGTTTGAGGTCAAAACAGTAGACGGGGTTGGTATGACAGGAACCAATCCTGACCCTTCATCAGTGGCCCCACACCCTCATGTTCCAGGTGCAGGGTAGACATCTGCCTCAAAGCCTCCAATTTAACATGGCCCAGTTGAACCCTGCTGTGCCCATACATCATGGCGTTGCCACCCACCCTGCTCTGTCTCCTCCTGATCTATAGAGAGTGCAAAGCAGGGAGGATGTCAAACTACACTTGCCTCCTGAACTCTGGGTACAGAACTAGTGTGGACTTGCCTGCAGAATGAGACTGAGGAGGAAATGGGGGGCCATAGACCCTGAAGCTGTCAGGTCATCTTGGTTGATTGGGGAGCCCAAGAAGTAGCTCAGGCAGTACCCAGCCCTGTTGGTTGTTATCCTTGCAAACAGCTCCAAGGCCTTCTGAGAAGAGTAGAGCGGCTGCTTGCCTGGTTACTTCCAGTTCTAGTACCAGAGAGAAACATAGGAACCAAACGCATAGGCTGTTTACATGGGGAAATTGTAAACGGCAAAGATAAACGTTGGAAAATTAGGCACTGACCCATGGGCTCACCAGAGGGATGGGGAAATCCGAGCCGAGCTCATGGAAAATCTATAACCAGAGCAGGCTGAGCTGCACCGTCCTAGAAAAGCAGATGGGGGCAGCCATAAAATGTGACCCCTTCCAGTCAGTCAGGCCAAGCCGCGCACTATTTTTAGATGCCAATATTATTTTAAAGCATTCCTCCTCCTCTAAATGCTGCCCTTTGCCCTGTGTGCTGTGTGCTGGGGTGATTTGCTTAACTTCCCCAGCTTCTCCCTCCCCATCCCTGGAGTGGGGTTCTTTCTCCTTCCTGATCAGCCAGTACAGGTTTCCTTGGCTCCAGGAGCACTTTTCCCTAGAATTCTGGGATTTTTTTCTTTTACTTTATTCTTTTTTTTTTTTTAACAGAACTGGAAATTGAACTCTGGGTGGCTGCTATCAAGTTGCTCTCTCACTGAGCCACATCTCCAATCCTTTTGCTCTTAGATAATATTTCAGATGAGGTCTAGCAGTCTTACTTAGGCCAGTCTGTAACCTCGGTCCTCCTACCTCTGCTCCCACCTAGCTGGACTTGCAGATATATGCCATCAACACCTGGCCTGCTTTTGAGATAGAATCTTGCTCATGTTTTGACCAGATTGGCCTCCCAACCACCATCCTCCTATTTCTGGCTCCCTGAACTCTGAGCGTTTGACTCACACCTTCACCTTTGTCCTGCAGGGAAAAGAAAAGTCTTGAGTTTGGAATTAACATCCTAGTTTTCAAACTTGCTCTGTGGGGTCGTTTATTTAGCTTGGATACTATCAAGGGGACTGCATGGGAGGGGAAGGTCTTTGTCTTCTACCTGTCCAACCTTATGGCTGGTTCTGATGTCGTCTATTTCAGGGAGGAATCCTGTTTAGATGGTTTTCCTTCCTACTCCTTTGTGAATTCCTCTAAGGTTTCCTGGCACTTTCTCTGTCCCAGAGCCTATACCAGCCATGTCTTCACCCTGTCCCTACAATGGAAGCATCGGCAGTACCTCAGAGCCCAAGTATCCCTAGCAGGGAGAGGCAGGATAGTCCTGGTGGTCTCTGTCACACTTCTTGAGATTCAGTTAGCCTCAAGGGACCCTTTTGTATTTCACCTTCTCACCGGTTTTAAGGGCAAGTTGCTTGTAAAAGCAGTCAAAATGTGAGTCATTTATGGTTGGAGAGTTATGAAGACGTGATTGGAGCGAGGTAAAATGTTTCCTTCATTTCCTTTTTTTTTTTGACCTTTTCTTTGGAGTGATGGAGGAGTTGTCTGAGCAAGGCCAATTCCAGAGAAATGAGTGCCAGCAAAGTCCTTGGGGACACGGTGGGGAGTGGGCATTGCCCAGGCAGATATTTCCAGGAAAGAAGGGCACCATGGAAGAGGGATGAGGCCTACCATGGACTTTGAGGTCTTCAGCCTCAGAGGCAACTTTGAGGAGGATCTTAAGAACATCTGAAGATGGCAGAGAGTAGGGGATTCGGCCTGGCAACTAACTTTGAAAGTGAGAGAGGCTCTCAGGGCCTAGACCTAGCATGGAAAAGGTAGAATGGTGTTGGGGCAAGCATGTTGAGGCTTGTCTAGGCCCTGCTGCCAGATCCTCAGGAACAGTGGGCAACTCCAGGCCCTGGTGTTATTTTTCCAAGACTGCCTTGCCCGGTGGCACTTGGTACATGAGGCCACAGGTATTGAACTCAACCAAGAGGACAAACAATGAAAGGGTAACGTTTGTATTATTCCTGGAGAGAAATCAAACTTGGTTTGGGATCTAGGGAGAATGATGGCAGAGAGACTGTGGCCTTGGTTGTCACAGCTCCAGGAGGTGGAGGGGAGGGTTCCTCATTCTGGGGCTTTGAGTGTGGCTTCTGCCCAGAATAACTTACTGACCTGCTGTGCTTGATGGTTCCACATAAGGAAAGCATCTTTATCCTATACCTAGGATACAGGCAGGGCACAGATAATCTAGATCTTTAGATGATAGCTAGTCCAAGCCATGGGGAGATAGAAAAGGCAGGCCTGGAGCCTGCTCTTAGCAAAGAAAAGGATTCTGGGCACCAGACTAATTCTGTGCAAATGCATGCCAGCGAGGCAGTCAGTACAACAAATGGATTGGGCATCACTTACCTGCTTCGGTTGGCATTTCTCAACATCTGCTTTGTCTAGGCAGTCTCCTCGGAACTTTAGGAGCAGAGCATGGCATGAGCCCTAGGAAGGACTTAACTACTATCATCTTATCATTCCCCTGTGGTTTCAAGGAAATAGATGTGTAGAGAATGTAAATAAGTTGCCCAGGGTCACACAGCCAGGAAGTCTTGTGCTCTCACTTGACTTTTTCACTCAAGGCCACTTGAGTCACACCTCCATCTTTTTCTAATTCACGGGAGCTAAGAGTCTCATGAACATTTCTGTCTGGGCTGATTTTGAACCACAATACTCAGATTTCGGGCTTCTGAATAGCCAGGATTACATATGAGCCACCCATGTCTAACTTCAACTCCTGTGCATAAACACTATGTGCAATCTGCCTAGGAGAGAATTTTTCTGGAACCAAGTGGCACGGCTTGCGACAGCGATCCTCCCCTTCTCTAAGAGCATCGTCAGCTCTTGGCCTGTGGCAGGAGAGGCCACAGCTATGAGTCCCAGCACTAGGCTTTTGAGGTCTTTCCTGGTTCTGGGGGAATCTCATGGGTCATGTATCTGCTGCAAAGACAGAACCCTCCTCCCCCAGCTTCTTTAGCTCCCCCTACCCCAACTGTCTTTGTGTGCTGCCCTGGCATTCATCCAGAGTTAAGAGCCAGAAATCTGGGTGTAACCGCTCAACCCCATCCCAGTGCTCTCCTCCCCCACAGCCGCCTGCCCTAGAGTCTGCTCAGTCCTACAGCAGAAGAGCTCTTGAATCTGCCCACCTCTCCCGGCCACCCCCCTACTGCTGCCACCCTCTTGGATTAATAGCCTTCCAGTAGGTCTCCCTGTTTCCCCTCTCGCCACCACCCCCATCCATTCTCTGCACAGCTGCCAGAGGGATTTTCTTAACATATAAATCAAATCACGTCACTCCTCAGCTTGAAACTTCTCCATTGCACTTAAATAAAATCCAGATTTCTGACCATGGCCTAGAACCCGTGTGTGACCCAGCCCCAGTCACCCTCACCACCATTGTCTGAGCCATTTTACCACTCAATCAACATACCCTGGCTAGACAGATCCACATGCAATGTCCGTGGCAGGCCAGGTGACTTTCCTCCTCAGGGCTGTTGTAGGCAGAGGAAGGAGCCTGTACAACAGCTGTCTCATTTTTCCTGAGGTTAACTCCTCAGCAATGAGCTCCAGAGAACTTGTTTCCGGCCACAGACTTATTTGGTTTTCTACACATCACTTGTTAGTACCTGGAGTTATTATTTTTTTCTTCATCATGGATTTTTTTCACATATTTTTATTATAATTAATAGAAGGGTTACATTATATTCACCATATAGAAGGTGCATTACTTCACAAACATTGATACCCTTTCTCATGTCTTGGTCCCCATTTCCCTCCCCCCACCCCCACTCCTCATCTTGTTTTCCCCCCTTCCCTATCCTATTTCAAATAACCAAATAAGCATATATACAATATATCGGGTAGCAAGGTAAAATACTGTAACAATGAGATAACCAAGAGGCAGCAAAAGAGATGAGAGATAATAGAACATTAAGGACAACAATCACTCATTATATGGCTTTTGTTTCTATATCCTGAAGGTCCTTTCATTTAGCGTCACACTGTATGGCCTTATGTATCTAGGTTTTGCTCTATTGTAAATCTCTGCTAGGAGAGCCCAAGGTTTCTGATTATGACAAATGAGGGAAACCATTGAACCTATGTTCCTATGAGTCTAGCTTACTTCACTGGAAATGGAAAGACTTGGAAAAAATCATGTTCTTACAAATGGGGCGATGTTCTTTCTGACAGCAGCATAGAATTCCATTGTGTATAAATACCACATCTTGTTGATCCACTCATCAACTGAGGGGTACCTGGGTTGGTTCCATATCTTTGCTATGGTAAATAGTGCTGCAATGAACATCGTTGTGCTAGTGGATTTAGTATGTCCTTGTTTCTGGATGACTGGGTAAATGCCAAGTAGTGGCATTGCTGAGTCATTGGGGAGCTCTGTTTAGTCTTTTGAGGAACTGCCATACTGCTTTCCATAGTGGTTGAATGAGTTTGCACTTCCACCAACAGTGTAGTAGTGATCCCTCCTGGCCACATCCCCTCCAGCATCTGTTATTAGATTTCTTGATCATGGCCATTCTAACTTGAGTGAGGTGGAATCTTAAGAGTTGTTTTAATTTGTATTTCTTTTACGGCCAGAGATGTCGAGCATTTCTTCATGTGTCTATAGGCCATTCTTATTTCCTCTTCAGAGAAGACTCTCTTTACGTCTTTGGCCCATCTTTTAATGGGATGGTTTTTTCTTTGGAGGTTGGTTTTGGGGTGATTCAATTTTTTGAGCTGTTGATATATTTTGGATATGAGGCCTTTGTCTGTTCGATGGTTAGTGAAGATCTTCTCCCACTCTGTAGGCACTCTAGTTAGTTTACTAGCTATGTCCTTTGCCATACAGAAGCTCTGCAGTTTAATGCAGTCCCACTTATCCAGCCTTTCTCTGATTTGTTGTGTTTCTGGGTCCTTATTAAGAAAGTTTCGACCTGTGCCAAGGAGACCTAGTGTTTTTCCTATTCCTTCTTGTAAAGTTTTCAGTGTATCTGCTTTTACCTCCAGGTCTTTGACTACATGGAGTTATTTTAGCTATTTGCCCACGCTTTACACTTCCCCCACCTCTAGAATACACACTCTGAAAAGAGAAGGATCATGTCTGTTATGTTCTCATCTGAGTATCAGCTACTGAGAACCCCCTGGCACATAGTAGGCATGCAATTAATACTGTTACATGAGTGACCATACAATATTAGCCAAAAAGGAGTCCATGGAGGCCAGAAGATGGATGTGAACTTTCCTTGCCTATCACTTGCTTCCTTGGCTTGTCTCTGTGCCCGCCCCCATACCTTAGGAAGTGGCACGTTACCCATTTCCTGCTTCATCTTTCCTAACCCTGGTCAGGCTTCCTTTAGTTTGCTTAATCTACATGACCAGCTTTTACGGTATGAATTAGATGGTTTCTATTTTGCAGATGTGAATAAGAAGAGATGAGGGGTGAGGGAGGCAGGAATCAAACTCGGGGAACCTGAAGCTAGAGCTCTTATCCTTACTATGACCCTTGTCCACTTCCTGTGGTGAACACACTCATGTGTCCCTCCCATGTGCAGTCCTGTCAGCTGACGGCATACTGAGTAGTGTTTCCAAACTTGCCTGATTCACTGGAATCGCCCAGAACACTTAACAGAGAGACCGGTTCCCAAGCCCCTTACCTAGAGGCTCTGTTTCCATTGGGATGAGGTGGGGATCTGGGAATCTGAATATATTTTTTGCCAGTCCTAGGGTTTGAACTCACGGCCTGAGCACTATCGTTGGACTTTCTCAAGGCCAGAGCTCTACCACTTGAGCCACAGCACCATTTCCAGCTTTTTTCTATGTATGTGGTACTGAACAATAAAACCTGGGTCTTTGGCTTAGTGGTAGAGTGCTTGCCTAACATGCACAAACTCCTGGCCCTGGGAATCTGAATTTTTAACAATTGACATAGGTGACTCTGACAGTCAAGACAGCTGGAATATGCTGACCTACAAGATGAAATCTCATCTGCTCAGCCCAGTTCAGAAGGTATTAGATGGAGCAGTCCCTGCTCATTGTCTAGCCTACTCTGTTCATGATATCCCCTTGGTCAACCCCCCATCTCCAAAACCAGTCTACACCTACATGTCTAAACTGTCCACATGGGATACAGCCTTCACAATTTTGCTTCTTTTGTTCCACCTCCCCCATCTTCTTCTACTCTTCCTCCTTCCAATATGGTCTTCACTACTTCTGCTGCAATGTCCTATTTTCCATCTAGATTGTAGTACCAGGGACAAGGCCACAACTGGGCTTGGATTTCTACAACTTCAGAAGTGGAAGGGATTTGGGGGGCCTTGCCAACCAAGCTCTGTTTTTGACAAATGAATCTGAGCTCCAGAGAGAGGAACAGATGACCAGAGGCCATGGAGTACTTAATCCAGTGATTTTTCAGACTTATCTCTCAATTGGGTATTTATAGAAGAATTGCTTCTGGGCTCATGAGAGTGCAGAGCAGATTGTGGGCTTCTTAGTTGCTCATTCAATCAGCCCCAACTTCTTAGCTGGAGGGCAATGTTGGGCAAACCTCTCATTGCTTATAGATTATAGCAGAGCTTGGACAGAAGAGTTGGAAAGTACCATCGTCATCATCATCATATCATCACTATCAGCCTTTGAATTAACGTGAGTTCTCATCACAGTCCCACAACATCGGTTTTATTTCCATCTCCATGAGAAGAACTTCCATCAGAAGAGCAGTGTGCTCCCCTTGAAGGCTGAGGATGCGGACTTGAGGGTGTGAGGGTGAGGTGGGCAGGCAGTCCAGGTAGCTGGAACAGCATGTAGAGGCTGTTTAGGTGAGATAAAGAAATCTAGGGGTCCAGGACCCTAGCAGGTGTGCAGTGTTATCTCCACAGCCGGGTCAATAGCACCATCAGGAAGGGTCGGAAATGTTTTGGAAAGTTGGAAATTGGAGGCAGGGGGCTCGGTGTGGACCCTTGCGATTGTGACTTTCCAGGGTATGCTCAGGGTTGGCCTTCTGCTCCCACCACTCCTGAGGTTAGGAGGCAGGGTCCTCCAGGTATGCGAGGTGAGGAAGGGCAGGCATATGTGTTAGGTGCATGTGTGTGGATGGTGTGTGCTCACAGACGTAGGCACCCCCCACACACCCATGCTACATCTGCAAAGTGCAAGGTTTGTACATGTGTGCATGGATCCGAGCAGATGTTTTTCTAAGGGAGCTGCTGCACTCCCCACTGTGTGCATGTATGGATGTGTGTGTCTCCTCAAGGGGTGTATATGACTGTGCATGGTGTGTGTGAGGGCTGTGGGTGGGTTGGGGGGCCCTCCCTCCCATGCACATACGCTGCCCTCAGCTGGTGTTAAACACTCTTTGGATTGCTCACTAGGTAAACATTCAATAATGTAATTTGGAAACCCTGTCCCCAGGGTCCTGCTGTGTGGCCAGGCAGCTGGCGGGTGGTGGCCAGATTAAGATATTAACGCATTAATGCCATATCAAAGCCTTGCACCCTTAGCCATGTGAGTGTCTGCCCACAGCTCCGGAGTAGCCAGGGCTTCAAGGCCCCTGCTGCATCCCTTGTCACAAGGAGGCCTTGTGTCTGGAGCCTGCTCTGAGAGCTGCAGTGCTCTGCAGACGTGAGCTCATGCTTGCCTGTCCTTTGGGAGGAGGTGGGTGGCCTGCCCTACCACCAAGGCCTTACCCCTCCCCCCCCATAGAAGCCAGGCCAGGGGAGGAGTAGAAGCTGGTCTTTGGGTCAGAGTTAATCTTTGATTTGGCTGAAGTAGATACTTAAGTGTTTTTGGTTTGCCAGTCCTGGGGCTTGAACTCTAGGCCCTTTATTTCCTTTTGCTCAAGGCTAGCACTCTACCACTTGAGCCATAGAGCCACATCCTGCTTTTTCTATGGTTAACTGGAGATAAGAGTCTCACACTTTCCTCCTGGAGCTGGCTTCAAACTGCAGTCCTCAGGGCTCAGCCTCCTTCCTGAGTAACTAGAATTACAGGCATGAGCCACTGGTGCCTGGCTTTTAGGTATTTCTTGAGTAAACAAATGACTGAATTTCTCTCTAGGAACTTACCCAAGAATTCTCCATTGGCATGAACCAAATTCTTCTATTGTATTATTGAATGCGTAGATGGCTGTCAGTTTTAGGCTTTTGGGTGTTCAGACAAGTCTCCCTACTTTGGACCCTGGGGTTTTATTCTTTTATATTTTTGCTTTATTCTACTTGTGGGTTTGGGGAAAGCTATATACCTGCCTGATGATACCAGCCTACCAAGAAATGAACGGTGATGCTTGATTCTAGTCTTTTGAGCCAGACTGTAAAGGTCTGTGAGTGGTGCCTGGGGGCTGGCTTTTTCTCTGAGAACCAAACCATTGGAAGGTTTACAATATGGATGTGGAACCTCATGTGGGAGGTTTTCAGGGCAGGGGCTGGTATAGAACTCAGGACTCGGGATCATGACTGGGGCTGCCTGTGGCTGAGACCCTGTCTAACACAGAGTAGCCTGATCCTCCTCTCCAAAGCCACACACACTGTAGTCCAGAGAACAGCCCAGGAAAAAGACCAAGGAAGGGCTTTCCCTGTGCATAGGGAAAGAAGTCGGTGAGCAAATGAGAATGGGATGCTGATAAACTGGGCCTTTCCATTCATGTACACAGTCTCCGTCTTCAGGCCTATCAAATGGAGTTCTCCAGGGTTGTTGTGGATGCTGAAGGAGGTAGCTTGACCTTGTATCAAGCATTCTGCTTGGAGCTAATACCCCGGTACAGATGACACACAGCAGTGCCCCTACCCATTCCTAGCCAAAAACTGGGAGGAAGACCAGAACTCAGGCTATCAAAAGGGGAACTCAATTCTATGGCTTTGATCAACCACAAGGCCTTGGAAAAATCACTCACCCTGTCCTAATCTTCAGTTTCCTCCAGTATGTATAGAGTAGCCCGTGCGGGATTCTAGAAAGCTCTTGAGATAGACAGTAACACTTAATGAACAGTCAGTAGGTGTGTGGATTATTACCAGCCTCCTCCCATCCTAGATATCCAATGAAAAAGCAACATGCTTGTCTTTCTTAATTTCAGGCCTCCACTTCCCACCTGCTGAGTAGGTGTAGCCAGTCTCCAGATTTCTCTTCCATGTTGGTTATTAGCCTTAGGGCCAAATAAATTTAAAGGAATGTGGGGCAGGGGCAATTTAGCTGGTCTGCTGGGATATAAAGCCCTGAATGTCCATGAAACCACAGTCCCTACAGAGCCCAAGGAGCCCCTCACCCCTCCACCCTCCAGGGCTGCCATGGGAACCTGTAAGCCCAGGCATAGCAGCTTGTGATAAATATGCATGAATGGACTGTGGTCAGAGCCCCTCCTCAAGTCCATTTGGGGCACCTCAGTGAGCTAATTGAGGGTGGCCATTGTCCCTGTGCTCCCAGCGCCTGGGCCCCTGTTTTCACATTCAAGTGCCTGGCCTTGGTTTAAAGTGGCCGAGTGGCGGGTGCTATTTTGTTCAACAAAAGCCCCTTGAAAAGATGGACAGAGGACTCTGTGGGTCAGCCCATTGCCTGAGCCCATTCCTGTCCCGGGTGGGCCAGGGGGAGGGGCCCACAGAGACCACCTGATTGCAATTGAGGCTAGGCGGCCCAGTGGGCACAATGGATGCTCAAGGGGCCCAGTCCAGCCTCTGAGATGAATAGCAGGACGCTTTCCCTTCAGCGCCCCCTTAGAACCTTAGTATAATTTTCTCTTGAATGGAGGTAGTGTGGGGTGGGATCTCAGGATGAGAAGGGGAAGGAGATAAAGCCGGAGCTCTTTGAAATCCACCCTAAGGCCCTGCTCCTTTGCCCCCTCTACTGCTGGGAAAATACATCCTTGGCTTGATGATGACGCAAGCGGCCTTCACAAAGGACTGGAGTCCCTTGGAACCCCAGAGCAGAGGTAGAGGGCAGTCCAGACATGGGGAGTCCCACCTGATCCATACCTTCTTCCATAAGCGGCTCTCCACTACCATACCAAGGCCCTGTCAAATGCAAGGGCTGAAGGGACAGTTGATGGAGATGAGCTCTATGGAAGAGCTACAAAAATGTTGCCAGTCACTCATTCCTCCTATTGGGCACACATGTAGAGAAAGTTGACAAAGCTAGCGTCCTTGCCCCTCTACCTGCAGGGCAGGGATCAGTCCCCTAGGTTAATGATAAGAAGTGGAGTTCATACATGGGTGCTGGTGATTCACCCTTAGCTACTTGGGAGCCTGAGCTATGAGGATAGCAGTTTGAAGCTAACCTGGGCAGAAAAGTCTGAGACCCTTACCTTTGATTAAACCCTCAAAAGAGCAGAGCTGTGGTTCAAGTAGTAGAGCACCAGCCTTAAGCAAAAAAGCTGAGACAGTGACCTAAGTTCAAGTCCCATTACTGGCACATGAGAAAGCAGCAGAAGCTGCTAAGCTCAGAAAACAGAACCCTTTTATCCAAGAGCAGGTGCTGAAGGCACCCTGGCACAGTGAGAGGCAGTGGGCTTTGGGAGGATTGGCTCTAGCTGTGGAGCCTGGCAGGCAATGGTCAGAACCAAAGATTGTGCTACTTGCAGGTCATTTCCTCTTCCTAGTTCTAGAGGTATTCACTTCCCCAAAGCACTGTCAAGACAATTTGAGTGAGCATTACCCCCAGAAACCAAAACAGGAGAGAGGGGCATCAAATGCAGTCCATGTCAGCACAACTAGCGCTGAGGAATCCGCTAGGCTTGGTGCAGGGGTTTCAGTGTGGGCACTAGAGTCTAGCAGCCAATGACAGGTGTGAGAGACACTGGATTGGGCTGGGGGTGGGGAAGACAGGCCAAAATGAAAAGGCCTGGGGGAGATCAATACCTAGGTACATGAGAGGGATCAAACCTACTCAGAGGCAGGCAGGGTCTACCCAGCTGTGAGGCCTTGGGTCAGACACCACACATCTTCATCCACTGTAGTGGTTAAGAGCTCAGTGTTCGGTTGCCTGCATTCAGGCCCTGTCTCTCCGTTGACTGGGGATGGGCCTTGGGAAATGCCTGTCTGAGCCTGCAATGCTACGGCTCCATGGTAATATTCCTGTCAGCAGGACAAGTCAATGAAGCCTTTTGAACAGTGCCTGGGGCACAAGGAGCTCTCCGGGGAAGGTACAGCCTTGCTTTCCTGAATTCTTTCTTCACACCAAGCTAAAGACTTGAAGCCAGGCTCCCTGACCGTGAATCCTTCCCTCTCTTCCTCCTTCCTCCTTCTCTTCCTCCCTTCCTCCCTTGTCTCCTCTTCAAGTTAGCCAAAGTCTCATTCTTGTCCCAACTCCCATCTTTATGTCTCTATTTCCTTCCATAGCATTAGATAGCTTGGGCCTCTCAGGGTCACCCACCACTCTGCCATGGATGTTTTGTGGCCAAAAATATGGAGTGTGGACAAACACCCTCCACAAAGAACAAAATAACAAACAAAAAGAGAATGTAGAAAGTGGGGAATGTTTGAGAAGAAAGTGATTCCCCTCCTCAGAGTTCTCTCAGGCCCAAAGTGGACATGACCCTAGGGCCAGGACAAGATGGGGTTACAGGTGGGTGAGTGCTGGTCCTGCCATAGGAAACACTTGGCAATCAGCACTATCACACCTTGGAGCTCATGGCCATTGGACCTGATGACAGAGGTGTGCAGGCAGGGCTAACCTCTGGGATGGGGAAGATGGTTGGATGCTCTCACAGTCCTTGATGAGGCGCTAGGATTCTTTGGGTTACTCAGAATGGCTGGGTTTGCAGTGAAATGAAACCACCTGGAAATGTTGGGTGAATAACTCCCAGAGGAGAGGCTGCCCAGTGTGCCAGCCCAGGAGGAATCGCCACCAGGGAGCCATAGCCCACCACAGCCTTGGCAAGACCGGATTCTTCCATCACACCCGTTGCTAGGAGGGAGGAACTCTGAGGGCTGTTCAAGAAAAACTAGGCCACTGGGATTTATGGCGGTGAAGAAGGGTGGTTCTGGACAGAGCTGGATCCTTGTCACACACAAGTGGGGCCTTGCCAACTAAGTGGGTTGTGTGCACAGTAGGGGCCCTGTCTGACCATCAGTGAGTCAGTTGGTGGGTGATATTATATTGAGCAATTGTTATTTTCTGGGCACTGTAGTGTCCTGAAGCTGGAACTACTGAGTGAAAAATGCTGGGATTGCTCTCAAAGAGTCCAGCAAGCCGCCAGAGACATAATAGTACTGGGTCACTCCTGCATACTGCTCACTTTCTGTCAGGTGTTGTTTGGAATGCTTGCATCAGTCAGCAAGATGATTTTCCAAAGAAGCAAGCCTCCTTCCCACACCTCAGCAAGCTTGCTTCTGATTCACCCGTGTCTGTATGAGTTGCTAGAATGCTTGGTACCTCCCACTCAGATAAGAACCCAGGTCTGGGGACACAGGACCAGGGAACATGGCAGATCACACAATGTAACTTACTCAGCTTTTGTTTTATTGGCTGAAATGAATCTCATGGGCTCCATTGACTTCTAAGGCAGCAGAAGGTCAGCTCTACCATGCTTCTGCTAAAGACAAGGAGGCCCAGAGCATTTGTGAACAGCCCAGTGGCTACTGCAGGTTTCACCTCAAACACAAATATTGATCTCTTCTAAAATACACTGGGACATGATACAGGACTCTAGGTGTTCACACACAGTAAAGCAAAAGGATAGGATACTCTTCGTAGAGGAGCACAGAGGCACGACGCCTATGTGCATCTGACTATACAAAATAATACTTATTGAAATGAACACCAGGACATGATATGTCTTTAGGCATGTAAGGGGAGTCACAGAAATGGAGGGACAAAGGCTAAATAATTAAAGCAATGGTACTATGTAGAAACTTAGGGGGGATAGGAGGGGAAAAACTGGCAGAGAGCAAGGGAAGGGGTGACATTGTCCAAAAAGAAATGCATTCTTTACCTGGCTTATGTACACAACTCCTTTTTATATCACTTCTATAATAATCATTAAAACACCCCCCACAAATATTCATCTCTGCATAGCCCTTTAGGAAGGTAATTTTACTATCCCTTTTAATGATGAGGTATGAAGAGTTTGAGGGACTGTCCCAGGAACGCAGAGTAGGCTAAGTCCAGTAGAGAGGGAGGTGAGAGAGGGCTCAGGACAGCCAGGTGAGGTCTGGTTCTCTGCTTTGCACTGGGGCCTGCACTGCATCTCCTCTCCCACCATGCCCTTCCTCCCCCACCAGTCTGTCTTTGACACCCAGTTGAGGTGAGATCTCTTGACTGACTTCCAACTCCTGAGGATCAGCCACAAGTGGTCATTCTCAGTGGGCTCATGCATCCTTAAACGGGCAGTGACAGAGACCCCTTTCCCTCTTTTCCACTCGCCTATGGCGTTTTCTATCTGGAAGTGACTTAGCATGGACTATTTACTGGCTTTATTCCTGAGGGTCCCAGGTTCCATACCAATTCTGCCATGACCCTGCCATGGAGATCTTAATCCATTTAGTGAATTAATTCATTCACTCATTCATCCAACATTGTTCTCCTGTGTGGGTACTTTAGCAGTAAGCATGACAGGGCCGGGGGAGGGGGTGTTGTGATCAGGCACTCAAGCCTCATTCTTTTTTGCCATTCCTGGTGCTTGAACTCAGGGCATGGAGTTCTACCACTTGAGCCACAGCACCACTTCTGGATTTTTCTATATATATGGTATATATATAGAATCCAACCCTGGTCTTTGTGCATGCTAGGCAAGTACTCTACAAATAGGCCAAACTCCCGGCCCCCAAACCTTGGCCTGTGAGTTATATAAAAACCAAGAAAGAGAAGACAATTAGTGAACAATTCTAATAGCATGTGAGAACTAGAGGGGGGCCTGCTAGAGTGAATTCAGAGTCAGCTTCTCGGGACAAATGATGCCTAAGCCAAGGACGGTAGATAGTCTCTAAGTGAAGCAGGTGCATAAGGGTTGGGGGCAGAGATTAGCCTTGGATAAAGCTCAGAGGTGAGAGAGAGCCTGTTGTTGAAGGAAGTATGCAACCACAATACTATCAATGGTTACTGGTTCTTCCCAAGCTGGGGTGTGCATGCATGTATTGGAGGTCTACCTTGCCAGGCCCCTGTGTTTGGGTGATTACAGGACTATTTCTTGCCAATGAGATATGAGAGCAAATGGCACATGCTATTTCCAAGTTCATACATTTAATCACATGTAAAGTCTTCCATGACTGACAACTTCCAAGATGGTAGATGTTGCCACAGCTGAGACTTGCATGATCATGACAAGCGGAGATACCTAGGCCCTAGCAATGAATCCTCAATGGTCATGTGGGGTGAGAAATATTAATATTTTAGGGTTCTGAGATGTCGATTCCCACAGTCTAACTTATTTGAGGCAATCTGGTACAGATCAGTGACTGTCCCAGTCACCGTTGACAGAGCAGGACTTCCTGCAGATAAGTAACTAAAGGGCTTTCACTAGAGAGAGACCAGGCAAGATGTGTTTTGGAATGATGGCTGCAGCTGTTGGGTGGAGGATGGATGGGTAGGGAGTGGGGGTTCTGGGCATCCGTCTGGAAACTGCTGAATGCATGAAATGGTGAAGCCTAGGACACAATAGTGGGAATGGGAATATGTGATTAAGATAGAGAAATCTGGAAGGACCACATGGCAGGACAGGGTTTCCCAGTCTGGGGAAGTAGACACGAGAGAAAGAGAAGGTGAGAGGACTATCAAGGAGTAGTCTGGGCTTGGGGGTGAAGCTCCTGGCGGATAACAGTGTCTATGGGATGTCAAAGTTTGAGGATGTGGTATATCGATGGATAGTTGGCTCTCGACTCCAGAGATGGGCTGGAGCTAGTATTGGGTTGAGAGGTACAGAGCGGAAGACTAGGCAGTTCTTGCAGTGGAAGAACACAGGGTGTAGAGAGTGACTGTCAGAGCACCCCTGAAGAGAAGCACGAGGACCCTGTGATTCCTACCCCAGCACTCCAGGGCAGAGGCTCCCTCCCCAAGAAGTATTTAGGATCCCCTGCTGTCCCAAGGGCCCTAATAGGACTTGCCACTCGGGGACCTGTGTGGGTCTCACTAGGCTTCCAGGGCCACAACTATGACTGTGGCACATCTGTATCCAAGAACAGAGGCAACATCAGCCCTCCGGATTCTCTACCCTACACAGGAAATAGTAGACGCTAAAGTTGCCAGAGCTCTCTGTTGCTAAGGAGCTAAAATTCAAACTTTTCAGACAGTGAGATGCCTAGAGCTTCAGATCCTGTACTTCTAAGGCCCTGCGACCAGGCTCAAACCTCTTCCATCTCAGGAATCTGGTGATGGAACACTCTGAATCATAGGATTCTCCCTGGCCTGTGGCTGGCTCTGGTGTGAGTATACACGCCCATGTGTGTCAGCTCAGTGCTCAGCCAGGTCCTGCGTGGGGCAGAGGCGGCTCTTGCTGCCTCACCACCTAAGATACTGTACATCCCCTGGGGACCAGAATGCTTGCAGAGTTCTGTCTTCCACAAGGAGCACCCTGTGGTGAATGTTAGCATCTCTGAATCAGAAAGGCACTGGGGACCAAATGGATGTTGGTATATAACTGTTTTTTTTTTTTTTCTTGCCAGTCCTGGGCTTGAGCTCAGGGCCTGAGCACTGTCCTTGGGCTTTCTCAAAGTTAGAGCTCTACCACTTGAGCCTCAGCACCACTTCCAGCTTTCTTTTCTATGCATGTGGTACCAAGGAATTGAACCTGGGTCTTCGTGTGTGCTAGGCAAGCACTCTACCACTAGGCCAAACTCCCAGCCCCTGTAAATAACGGCTTTTACAATAGCTTCTTCTCCCAGGTGGATGAGGTCTGGCTAGTTCCTGGAAGAAAGGTGACTGGAACTATGAGGAGAGTGGGCAGGCAGCAAGGCAGGCCAGGGTCCAGGCCCTAGCCTGGTGCTTCCATCCTCTGCATCTCCATCTGGTTCTCAGTCCATATTGATGATTTAAGGCACAATTATTGTAAGGCTGTTTCTTTTTTTTATTTTATAAATGCCAGTGTTCCATCCTGCAATGAGTTCCAGATGGTGGGAGCTCTCAGTGAGGGAACTGGCTCCTCCGAGGATGGCCTCCCCTCCTCCCAGTGACAGCAGGCCATGGATGAGCCAGCGGTCTCCCTGACACTCCAGCCTTTACAAGTTATGCGACCCCTTTCCAGTTTGTTTAAAATCTTTTTTTTTTCCATGCAGATGTTCCTCCGGGTGAGCAATCTTTATAGTTTTGAAAAGATTATATCAGTTTTCCATGATATTGTGTTACTGTATTTCTTGGGCTCCCCCCATTTTTAATAGCACTAGAAAGGCCAATTCCTTAATCAGACATCACTAATGGAATGTAGAGAGGGAGGCTGGCAAGCCAGGCAAGCTGGGAGAACTAAGCCCAGGGCTCAGGGTAATGCAGAAGGAAAACAGACTTCCAACATTCTCCATCCAGGGGCGGCTCTTCTGGTTAGAAAGCTGAGAAAATTGCTGGGGCCGTGCATTTTTCGATGATTATCAAAGGTGTTAAAATAGAGACGAAGGCACATGTTTGGCTGGAGGGTGGGAGAGGCCACCACACAGTTTTGCAGGCTTCAGCTGTCTTGAATCAAAACTATCACTTTGATACTGGAAAATTATTATGAAAATGTTAGTTTTGGGCCTTGTAGCACAAAGCAAAGATTACTTGGAAGGCTAGGGGCTCTTCATTTAACATTTGTGTCTGGTCCAAAAATAACCTCTCCCAACTGTTGAATTTCACCTTTATCCAGGCTTAGAGATGGCTCCATACTTCCCTGCAGGGCTTGATTAAGGAGACCTGGACTGCATGGGGGAGTGGAGGCCACCTAGGCCTCAAGCTCAGCCAAAGCTGGGGAGGGAAAATTTCATGGGGAAAGCGAGCAGCTTTGGGGGAGACAGACAATTTACGTAAGGCACATAGGTAGGATAGAAAACATCTATCTATCTATCTATCTATCTTTCTATCTAATCTATCTATTGCAGGGGTGTGTGGGAGGGAGTCTGTTTTAGAGCAGGAAGAAGCTGCCTGTCTGAAGGTGAGGTTTAGAATGGTTGTGTCACATCTGGGAGAGCTAGTGGAAAAGCTGAGGTTCACCCTGTCATCATTAGATGACAGAGGACTGTTGCAAGACCAGGGCCCTGGTGACCCTAAAACGAGCAGTCGAGGAGGACTTTATTCTGCTAGACATTGGAGTATTTAAACAGCTGCTCCTCAAACTTAAATTAACTTTTCATACTCCAAGTTCCTTGACTGGGCTCCTTTCCCAGAAAGGAAGGGAGAGATCTAAGCATTTACTGGCTTTGGGCAGGTTTGAGGGGGAAGGAGATGAAGACACAGAGCTACGTCACCAGGCTTTTGAAGCAGAAGGACCAGGTTGTGGGTGCTCCAGGGAGAGGGGCCTACTGAATTAGTCTTCCTGGGGGCGCAGGGAACCTGGTCTGAGTTCCAGAGAATGAAGCCTTGAAGCTTCCCATTGATGCTTCTGGCATAGCCAAGAAATGGCAAGCACAAGCCCCTGAGCACACTTTTTATTGGTTGAGATGAGGTCTCACAAACTTTTTTGCTTGTTCTGCCATCAAACCTTGATTCTCTCTGGTAGCTGGGATTATAGAGGAGAGTCTTGGCATTCAGCCATCATTTTCAGAGGGGTCCACTGGCAGCCTGTTTCCAGTGGTGCTACCTTCTTTCATTCTACTTCATTCTCAAACTCTCTGTTCATTAGACAAATTTACCACTTTGGGCCTAACTTCACCTCTAAACACTCCTATTTCATCCCAATAGCTCATCTCCATGTCTGAGGCTATCCATCCTTGCAATCCTCGGATCTCAGCATCCTGAGTAGCTAGGATTACAGGCATGAGCCACCGAGCTGGGCTGATCTAATCTTTTGGACATGAGACTAATGTCCATGCACCTGCCACATGATACTGCTCTGCCCATTCACCCTGGCCGGATTTCCCTTAACTGGCTCGGGAATTGGGGACCGTTGTTCTACCTCTCATTTCCCTAGGCCTAAAAGATAAACCTGAAGATGGTAGGAAGCAAGTTATAACTGTTAGAGACAGTCCAGGCCCAGGGAAGGGCATGCTCATATTCTGGAAACCGGTGTTGATTGGTCATGTGACTTTGGGTCAATCCCTTCACCTCTGGAGCCTTGTATTGTGGAAGTTCTTATAGGGCAGAGGTAGAAGATTTACCCATGACCTCAATTCCTCATGGAGTAAACTCTTAAACCTGGAAGTATAGGCTGGTTAATTACACTTCCGGATACCTGTCCCGGGAGAGCCTGCCTGCCCTGACCTGTCTACTTCTCCAGTGTCACCTTGTGCCACTCCTTTCTTTCTCTTTCTTGTCCACAAGTAAGAAATTAGCCGAGGCTTCCTCTGCCTTAGGGTCTAGGCACATGGGTTCCTTTTGCATGGAGCCATCTGTTTCATAGCTTTCCTCTAGCTTACTCCTTTGCAGCATTTAGGCCTCTTCAGAGAGGCCTCCTTCACTCCTGACCCTTTGTGAGCTTCCTAGCATCCACACTGCTTGGCAAGCCCTTCTCAAAGCATCAACCCATTTTGTAAATGATATATTTATCTGTGTGTCAAGGGCCGTGACTTTTGTTCCTCACTATATGCTCAGTCTTTAGTCTAGTGCTTACCTCATAGTGAACACCCAATAAATACTCGAATCAATTATCCATTGAGCTTAGAAGTTAGTATAAAAAACAATGCTGCTTATCAGAAAGCAGAGGCTAGTTGCCCAACTTCCCATATGCTGGGAGCAGCCTCGTTTAGTCATTAATAAATCCCAAGGGTCTGCACTGGGAATTGGAGGAAAACAGCCAGCATTCAGGACTGGCCCTAGAGAGGTCTGTGGGCTTCCCCTACATGGTTCAATGTTTCCACGCCCTGGGAAGGCTAGTGGGGCTGGATTGTGGGCAGCCTGAAGCTCTCCTGCATTCCTGCCGCCTACAGGTGCAACCCACATGAGCAGGTGAAAATGCAGAGGTGCTGACAGCTCTCAGCCCTGCACGCCCTGGGGCATCTGGTTTGGATTTGGTCAGGGTTTTTACTAGTTGTTTTAGAGACACTTAAGCCTGCACATTACACCTTGAGACCACCACATGGCTCCTCTAGGGTCTCATTGAGCCACCCAAGGGCAGAGAAAGGGCATCCTACAGATCTGCTATGGGGAGAGCAAGAAGTCTTGGCCTAAGTACCAAGAGGGACGTGGCAATCAGTAATCACGGCTGTTCTGTAGGATGCCATGGACCATGTCACAAAGAGATGTGGAGAGATGTCGGCAGTCTAGCTTCTGTGCCTCCATCATTTGGTGCTAATGTCCTACCCTGTCAAGAATGGACTCGCTAATATGAGACGAACTATTATGAACCCCTTAACGGCAGTCTGGCATTTTGCAGAGGACAGGACCCAGGACAGGAAGGGGAGAAGTATTTCAGTTTGAATCACAGAAGCAAGTACTGCCCAGTGGCGGGCTAACCCAACTTGGCTTCTTCCATCAGCAGGAAATGAGATCAGTGAAGTGTTCACTTCCACCCATAGCCTGTTGTAGACTATTAGGAATACTTTCATTTCCTCCCTAGAGCTCCTGCCATTTTCCCCCATTCTTGTCTTCTAGGCCAGTTCCTTCTCCTGACACATGTCCTGGCCATCACCCCACCATTGACATTGTTGGAGAAACTTCTATCATCCTCTGAACCTAAAGTCTGTCTCAGCCAGGCCAGCCCACCCTGCATGGCTGACAAAGCATGAGATACACAGGCATGTAGTAACTGCCTGTTGGTTCTATATAGGTTCTGAAATTCTAGATTTTATTGATATAATTTTTAATCATTTTATCACTTGATACTTTAAAGGTTTCTATGACTGTAAGAGTTCATGACATGATATGTATGGGCGTTAATGACCTTAGACTGTCCTGTATTTGCCATTCTCCAGGATTCAAGCCAGGGTTTGGTACCTTGTAGGCATTCGATAGATGTTTGCCTCAAGGAGTCTTTGATTGATTGGATGACTCTGAAATTCTATGTATTTCCATGTTTTCAGGCTCCTCCAAGTCTGTTTTGATCATTGCATTCCATGGCACCAGAGCCCTTGCTGAAACTTTTGTTTTCCAGTCCGTTGTTGTAGGGACACTGAAAAGAGGCTGCGCAGAATGATTGTTGGGTTGGTAAGTGGCAGACACAGAGCTGGGCCTCTTTATTTTTCAACTTGCTTCCTCAAGTACAGATGGGTGTTTGATGGAGTCTTTGGGGTCAGTTTTCTCAGGTGTGTGCTTAGTACTTGGTAGAATGTCAGGGAGTCTGTCTCCCCCCCGCATTTAGGCACTACTTGTGCAGCTTGAGGATCTGGTGGGAAGGAGCTGTAAGGAATCACAGCTCGGAGCTAGCACAGACTCGGGACAGACTCTTGAGAAGTCACTTATCTCCCTAGAACTCTTGGGAAAGGTGCTATGAGTCTCAAGGTCTCCAGCCCCATCTGGGAGCCCCTTGGGAGTGTGAGGACAAAGGAACAGTCAGTGCTTTCCAGGGATAAAACACAGATGACATCTAGGTTGTCCTTACATTCTTGTGCTCCAGGGGTGAGCCAGCTCAGGCAGATAGTTTCCCAATTGAGTTACAAGAGATGTGTCTGGTTTGAAGCTGGGAATCTGAGAGTAGAGAGAGGATTTGAGAGGACCTTCCCCTAGAGAAGGGGGTAAGAGCAAGGGAGCTGATATCTGAAGACAGAGTGGGAAAACTCTTCCTATGCTCATGATGGAAGTTCTTAAGAGGAAGCGTCCAGCTTGAAAAAGAGCTAACCAATTTCTGTCATACTCTGGGAGCTTACAAAAAGCTGTAGAAAGCCCAGTCCTAGATGGCTTAGGCCTTTGTATGAAAGGAGTCCATGATCAAATTCATGGCAGAATGGAGCCCTAATGATAACTGTCTAATGGCAATCTCCCTCACTCTATGGGAAAACTGAGGCTCGGAGAGGTAATGACTCCGGAGACAAGATGCTCTAGGACTGGTCTAAGATCTATGCTAGTTTTCTCAGCATATTGTTTTCCTGTTTTATATTATAGTTTTCTAGCAGCATATTGAGTTCCTGCTTGTGGCTTTCTTGACCTCTGGATCGAAATGGCTGCAAGCAAGAAATCTTTAGAGCAGGAGAGGCCATTCACCCAGATTATTGGATGAATGGATTTGGGCAAGTGAATGTTTGTAAGTCTCCATTTTTCATGTATAAATGGTGATGATAAAGCCTGCTTCAGATGCATCTAAGGCTTGCAACTTCTCAGACTACCTATACTTTTTCCCCCAAATGTTCAGTTGTTTACTGACCAATAAGATTTTTGTGGAATGTTTGCAATTGCTGACCACCTATGGACATTTTAATTTCATACTGGGAACCAAAGAGTAGGGCCAGGCTGGCATTGGGTGTGTGTGGGCTGGGGGGGGGCAGGTACAGGTGCAGGCAACCTTGGAGTGAGGCTGACCTGAGCCCTCCTTGCTCAAGGATTTCTTGAATTAAGTCAGGCAGAACAAGTCAGCATAAGTCACTGTTGGTTTCTGTGAAGCACCTGTATAGTGCCTGGTATGTGAAGAATCTCTTCCTGCCCGAGTGGCATGATGACCTCATTCTAAAAGTGTATCTGTTTTCCATGTTTTTTCCCTGAATGGAGATCAAGCTGTCTTCTCTGCACTGTGGAGAGTGGACCCTGCAGAGCACATTTGGGTGGACAAAATGGATGACACCAGTGGCTGCAGGGAAAACACCTCCATGAGCCAAGGGAGAAGTTTTGGTTTCATCCAAGGCAGGTTGCACCAGCCAGGGGCCCCCACCCTAGCTGCTCCAGTGAGGAGATCTAGGTTACAAGACAATTCTGGGGCTGTGACCTTTGAGTGATTGGCACAGGATGTAGATCTGAGGCCTGCTCCACCAGGTTCCCTGGAGAGATTTATGTGATGGTTGGAGGTCTGGGTAGTTTATGCTCTGCAGAAAAACTTTGGGGACACCTCTGCTTGGGGCCCAGACTGCACAAGGATCTCATTAAAGGTCTATTAGTCAAACTAATTCCTGACATGACATCAGTTTGCATTAGACAAACATCTTTGACTTTTAACCACTCTCTTGGGAGCCAGAACTTGATTGTGTGACATCTATGGACACATAATTGGGGAAGTAGCTGACAAGACACCAGGATGTCTGATGCCAGTGGGGTTGAAGGCCGAGAAATCAGAGCAAGTTTTTCTGTGGTTGACAGGTGCTCTGCTCTTGGAAGTCCTGTGGGGCCCTGTTTCTCTTCAAGGTGATCCCTTATTGGTTTGCTGCTTAAGTAAATGGTTCAAGACCTAATGGGGGCTCTTGGTGTTGTCTATGTTCCTGTGTTTAGTCTCTGAACAGGCCAGTGCCCGGCACACAGTAGGTGCTCATAAAAGAGGGACAGTGAGAATGACCTGGTCCTCATGGGAAACATGAGGCCCTGCGTATGGGCCTACACAAGTAATGATGCTGTGGCAGGGCTAGCCTGGGGTTGCGGAAGCATGCGGGAGAGAGTGCCCAGGTGTGCTTTCAAAAGCAAGCTCTGTGATTCACCATGCTGCTTATTTGTGAGGCCATGGGTCAGTCAGGCTCAGCTGTGACAAGGATCAGGACTCAGTCTATGAAAAAAATAAGATTTAGACTGTACCTGGGCCAAGGTAGCATTGAACATAGGGTTCAAGACTCAGTTTTCCTGCCAGGATTAGGGCGGAGTCTACAGGAGAATGCAGCTCAGCTTGTGATCTAGGTCAGAGCCCAGGGAATAGCCAGTGTCAGAGATTTTCTGAAAGCTCTGAGGCAGAACCCTGTTGTGTGCTCCCCCCTATAATCTTTGGCACGGTGGGCTATTATGCACCGTCTTTAATAAAACTGAGCTCTGCTGACTTAAATCAGGAATGATCACAGTCTTTGCAGGATTTTGTGACAAATAAAGCATTTCCAAGTGACTTCCTAGGGACTGCCGCTTTTATAGGTAGTGAGCTTCTCATTCCCAGAGGCATGCAAGCACAGCCTTCCAGTTCTCATCTAGAGGAGGGAGCAGGGGCTCTTGGGACCCTTGCAAGGCATGAGCAGTGGTTCAGGGATTCAGTTGCATGACAAAGAACCCAGACAGACAGCAAGCAGCTGCCTAGTCACAGCCAGGGGCCAGTCCCAAGTTAGCATTCATTCCGCATGTCTCCAGCTCTCTGAGGTCAGCTCCATCCATCAGCAGTGCTGCCTGTCACTGGCGCTCTGACAGGCCTCTGGCCACCAGGGTCTACTGCTTGGTGAAAGCCCTTATTAAAATTAATCTCATTTTTATGACGGCACCATCTATCTTCTGTCCAGTGGGAACTTGAGGGTCACTGTATTTTTGTTTACTGTCAGGCTACTTCCTTTCGCCATAAATTGCTTTCCTTCCCTGCTGAACTGGAGCTCAAGAGAACAACCCAGTGCTGGGTTTTGTTTTCTTTTAAAAGCCAGCCCTGCTTGGGTTGTCTTAGTCCATGGCCTCTGCTCTGCTGCTCTCTATCTGAGGAGCTGTAGGTTCCAGATTTTCCTGTCTCTAGGTGGCAGTCAACACACTCTGTTCCCCACTTCTTGCCTAGAGTCTATTATTATTATTATTTTCTGTGAGTTTGAGAGCTCCGAGCTGATTATCTGTCATGGGTAGAGCTTTGTGCTAGGAGCCCCAGGGAGTACAGTTCAGCAAGAGACCAAAAGGATATCCACAGGTGGTGCCACTATTTTTCTTCTGCCTGTGGTGTTTTTTTCTCCAATTACTTTCTTCCAGTGAACTCCTACTCATCCTTCAGAATCCAGCTCCAGGAGGCTCTGATTCATCCTTCAGAATCCAGCTCCAGGAGGCTCTGATTCACCTCTAATACTGAATTATTTGTTACATTCTCTGTCTGCCCCAAAGACATTCTTTCATTATCAAATTCTAAAGTCCTTTGTAATAATGTTTGTGTTCCCCTCTCAAAGCGGAGAACAATCCTAGACTAAGTTCCTTTGATTGCTATAGCAAACAACTTAGATGACAAAGAAATGACCACTATGGTTCTAGAGTCTAGAAGCCTGCGATGGAGCTGTGGCAGGGTGGTGCTCCTTGCATTACGGTTGCTTGGCTCTGCCTCTGTGGCTCTTCTTGTAAGGATGACTGTCGTGTTAGAGTGGGAGCAGGGTGCCACAGCTAATGCCACAAGTTCATCTTAATGGAATTAATCGATGACCAGCTCTAAATAAGGGCACAATGGGAGGAATTGAGATCTGTTTCTACTTTTTTGTAGGAGGGGCATATATTCATCCCATAACAATTTCTCATTATTATAGTCCCAGCCTCCAGCACAAACCTCAGCAGGAGATCGCAGATAAGCCAGTACTTCCTTATACAACAAAATGAATACAGAACAATTTCCCCAGTGCTCCAGGTTCCAGGTGGAAAAGACTGATTCTACCTGGAGGATTTTGAGAATGACTTTCTACTCTCCTTGAATAATAATAAGAGAAGATAAGAAAAGACAAAGCCATGCACACAACACAGAGCTGTTCACACTGCCCTGAGGGACCCAGTGTGGCCACTTGGCCAGGGATAGATGAGCCAGCATTGAAATCCAGGCCCTTTCTTCCCCAGTCAGGTTGTTTGTGTTAAAAATAAAGCTTTCTTCTTGGCCTCCAAAGCCTTATGGTCATGTAGGGTATGTGTGTGCATGCACACATGCTCGTGCATGTAGGCACATACATATGGATGCACCAGTACTAGGGGTTTAAACTCAGGGTCTCATACTCTTGCTAGACTTTTTTTTATATCATGGCTGGTGTTCTACCACTTAACCTGGACCTCAGTCCAGCCCTTTAGCTGGAGATAGAATGAATTGGAGATCAATTAATTAATCCCATTCATGGATTAGATGGAGATAGAATCTTAGGGAGTTTATACTGTGATCCTCAGGTCTCAGCTTCCTGAATAGCTAAGCTTACAGGTGTGAGCTACTAGGGCACTGGCTTATGGTTTCTCTCTTAAGCGGATTTTACTTGCAAGTGGCTGACTTTGCTCTTTGAGACACATGTACTGATTGTGGTTCCATGGACTCGTGTGAATGACCCCTTTGCAGATGGGCCTGGTGGAAGTAAAGACTGCTTCAGGAGCCAGTGTCTCCAGGTTAGTGATCCCTCTACCTACCTCTGGCACCATTTGGGGGAGTAGTACAGATCCTCAAGCATGCTAAATCCTGCCAAGCTAAATCCTAATTCTCCCTCTGGAACCTTTTTTTGAAGTATGTATTCCTAGGAATATGGCAAACATAGAACACCATCCATCACCCCTTGGCTGAAGGTCTTTCCAGTGGCTAACATACCTATGAGAATGTGTGAGGAGGAAGAGGTGCTGTGGCTCAAGGACGAGGGTAGCCTGGAGCTGAAGAGCTCGGGAAAAATGCCCAGGCCCAGAGTTCAAGTCCCATGAGCCACCAAATAAAAGAGAGAATGGGTGAGGAAAAGGGCAGGAAAAGAGTTAGGACTGTATCTCTAGAGTTGGACACCCTGGTTGAGAATCCTGGCTAGGTTGCTGCCCCTGTCATATTGGATGGAGGGAACATTGGGGAGGTGTGAGTTTAGGATACTTTATATGTATGGTAATGATATACAAGAGGTCACTGAAGGTCACCAGCCACAGCCTTCCAGACAGCCCGCACACTTGTCCTCTTGTGAGACTATGCCACATGAGGGCATAGTCTTCATGAGCAGATGCCTTGACATTCTGAGCAAGTGCCTAGGAATAAAACTGGTTTACTGAGCACGGAGACCTGGGCCTATTCTGTGTATTCACTTCAGTCCTGCTCATTTTGGAAAGCTTGATTAATCTTTGAATTTAATCTTTGAAAGTCTGCTGGGGAGATCAGAGGATTCTTCGTAGGTAATTTTCCCTAACCAGTGCCCATATGAAGACATCTGCCACATTGTGCCCCCTTCCTCGGTCTGTCCCCTTTTCCATCCTGACCTTGTCCTCCTTAGCATCCCACACCGGGACCCCTGCAACAGCTTCTAGCTGGGATGGGCAGGTCCATGGCCCTTCACTCTTCTTCCACCTCTCTGGCTTCAGAGTATGGCTAGTGGAGGTTGGCATCACACCCTCTCCTAGGACTGGGCCCCAACTTCTGTTTCCAGACCTCTTTCCCACCCCTGCCTTGAATACATCCTGCCCTCTAGCCAAACTGGATAGCTTGTATGGGAACAGAAAGGAAAAACCATTAGGCCCTGGATGTTAAACCACAGCTCTTTTTGTGTGTGAGTCTTAAAGTTCATGTCTGTATAAAGTTTATGATTCCTTTTTTTTCTCACCCTGTTTCCTGAATAGCTTCTCAGCTCTTTTCCCGTTTTATCTACCCACCCTCCTTTTCTCTCCCCTCCCTTCCCTCCCTCCTACCTACTCAGCTCTACCAAGGAACCTTCTGCTCAGGGCTGGGGCTCTGCAACTTCTGATCAGTGTCACTTTCTGTGTGTGTGTGTGTGTGTGTACTTATGTATGTGTGTATTTCTGTATGCATACATGGTCCCAAGGCTTGAACTCAGAGCCTAGTCCCTGAACTTCTTTTGCTGAAGGCTAACGTTCTTATCACTTGAGCCACAGCACCACTTCCAGCTTTTGCTGAGTAGTTTATTGGAAATAAGAGTATTATGGACTTCCTTTCCAGGCAGCCCTGGAACCATGATCCTCAGATCTCAGCCTCCTCAGTAATTAGGATTACACTCATGAGCCACTTGCGCTGGGCTTGTCTTTATATTTTTTATTTGACTCTCTCCACTATGGAGCTCTGGAGTCTTTGAAGACTCCCTCCATCCCCTCCCTCCTTTTTCCCCTGCTTCCATGGAGACAAGGCATTAAATAAATAATTAAAAGTCAACGTTCTTAATTTGGGGAATATTTGACCCCTTGGATATTTATTTTAATGAATGCCTCACTATTGAGGTGAAAAACATCCTTTACCATTTGAGATATTTCCAGATCTTTAGAGACTACGGGCACAGGGTTTGAGGATTCCAGGCCTAAGGGGAACAGAGCTGAAGAACTCAACTATGTGCCAGTTTTTGCCCCCAATAAGGTCTGCATTTAAATTATCCCTCCACTGCAATCCTGCAGTCCAACCAGAGTTACACAGGCTGCAGCTCAGCACAAGGCAATTGTGCATGTCGGAGAGGCAGCACCCTCGGAGCTCAGCCTCTTCCCATCAGCCATGGCTTGCTCTTCCCTGCCTTGTGGAGGGATGGGTGGAGTGAAGCCTGCCAGGAAATTGCCCTCTCGAGGATTGATTCTTCATTAGCTATTCTATGTTCTCAAAGGCAACGGTTTTACGTTCCTCTAAGAATGGTTTCCTATTTTAGATTTGTCTATGGAACAGAATGGCCTCTGGCCAGCCAGCTTTACCATGGGGAGGCAATCTTTTTTTTAATTACATTTTTTAGGTGAAAATATCCCCGGTATATCACACAAGAATCTGTCAGGGGCTCCCTGATACCACTTCCGTTTCATAGCCCTCAAGCCATCCTACCTTATGGAGCTGAAGCCACAGGAGGCTCAGGGAGAATAGCCCAGTTTCACCAGTCCACAAACAGGGCTGCAGAGGGTCAGTTCAAAAAGATGAGTGGAGAGGGCTCTAGCATCCTTGGGCTTGCCACTCTCCCTGCTGCATAGACCAGGGAGCTTACTCCTTGGATTTGGCCATCTTAGGTTGTGTTTATATGGAAGAACCTGGAAGCCCCTTCCTGGTTGCTTTCCTTTTTCTCTTCCTTCAGCAGAGTTTTGGTATCTGGGAGAAAAGAGAGAAGGAAGGAGATTGGGTGGGGATGGGTAAAGGAGGGAGGGAGGGGGAGAGAGAGAGAGAGAGAGAGAGAGAGAGAGAGAGAGAGAGAGAGAGAGAGAGAGAGAGAGAGGGGGGGGGGGGAATTGAAATAAAGGAAAAACTATTAGGTATTGAATGTAAAACCACAGGACCTTTTTTTAAGTGTTTATTTTTCTACAAAGTTTGTTTTTCTTCCAGTGGGAGCCAAGACGCTCTCTAATGCTGGTTTCAATTGGCAGCTGGGAGCAGTGGAAAAGATTGCTCTATATGGAAGAAGTTTGCTGATTGGGAATCTGCAGGCCCAAGTTGAATGGGGACTGATTCCCACATCCTTTGAGTGGTTTGTAGGTGGTGGAAGGGAGGTGGTGGAGAATGAGGACAATGTTCACTGGAAATAGAGATGTCCAGACTTGGGGCATGGCTACTAAACTGAGGACCTGACCTAAGTGATTTAGATTCATAGTATTTGCTCCTCACTAGGAACTGAGGTTTAAAAAATGAGTCATGAGCCAACAACTAAATGGTAGAGCTGAGTTTTGAACCTAAATTGAACCTGATTCACATGAGTTTGACCTCTGTGTCTCATGGGTGACTTTGGGAAAGTGACTTAAACTTTCTGTAGCTCAGTTTTCTGATCTGTAAAATGGATCTAGTGGATTTATTGGAGGAGGAGGAGGAAGAGTAGTCACTGAGAAGGTAGACATAGAATAGGACCTGAAAAGGATCGCTACGTAAAATTTTGCCACAGGAATTAAGACACTGTACACAGGTTTTGTGTTTGTCCCCCCTCGATCTTGGACAGAAGGAAGAGTGGTCCAGCCCTTCAGGATGTATCGTTCGGCTGCACACAAGGCTCTGTTCATCTGGTCATCACTTCTTCATTCTCTGCCGGTATATGTATATGTATATATATATTTATGTATATGTATATGCATATGTATATGCCTGGGAAGAATTGGATGGAGTTTCTGGACTGGGAGGACCAGCCTGATGGAGAGAACGATGGATCAAAAAGGGGAGGACAGAACAGCAAGGTGATGCTGCAATGAAGGCCAGGTAGCCTCCTGTCCTCCTTGGGCACTTCCGGTGGCTCTTGCCGGTACTGTCTCCTTTTCCTGTGGGCTTATTTTCCTTGCTAGTTTGGTCAATCCCTCCATACTCTTCACTGACTCAAGTACCAGCTCCCTAAGGCCTTCCACATCCCCACCTAGGCTTGGAGATCCATCTGCTTTGCGTAAGAGCCTCTTTGTCAGCTAGAATCTCCATGGAGTCCTTACTGTCTGCTTCTCATTCCCTGCCCGGTGAGGACTCCAGTGCCTAGAACCATGGCTAGCCATGTACTTGGGTAGTCTTTATTGAACTACTAAGGATTGCTTTTCCACCTCAAGAGCAGGCATGCTTCTTTGTCAATCCTGCTGAAGCAGCTGGCAGAGCACAGTGGCTCTGTCTGCGAGAGGAAAAGAAGAGCTGGATGGATAAGAAAAGCTTGTGGTCACAGCCACTTCATCAAGCCTGAACTTGCTCATTACAGCTAGACTTGCAAAGGTTAGATGTCAGGCGCTGACACTCTGATGCCCTTGAGTGGTTTGTCACTTGGGTTTCCAACTAGTAAAAGGAGCCACAATAATATCCACATCCCAGAAGTCTCTGTGGCATTGAATATAAAGCACTTGACACATTGTGCCTAGCACATGGTTCAGTTGGATAAATGTCAATCATTGTCTCTGTCATTACCATGGTGATGCTGACAATGGCCGACCCATGCTGGCCAGAGTGGGTCATGGCAGTCATCAACAAGTTTCTCTTTTTAAGATGGTCTATATCACAAAAGCATCCTTCTTGCTGGAGGAAAGAAGAAAGTGCATCCCTATGTAACAGTTGCATATTAAATATCACAGATCCTGTGTGAGGCTCCTCTCACAAGAAGCTCCCCCTACAACCCTGCTCTACTGTGGCCTCCCTCCCTCCCTCCTTCCCTCCTTCCTTTCCTCCTTCCCATCCACCAGCATGTAGCCCTTGAGCTGCCCCTCTAGTGCCTGATTACAGACTGTCTGACTTGCCCTCTAATTGCCTCTCTGGTATGGGCTTGTCTGCCCTGCTAAATCACAAGATCTCTAAAAATAATGATTGCCTATCATTTGTGTCTCTCCAAACACCTAGCCTAGTGCTTTCTACGCAGCATGAATGTAATAAGTAATATGTTGATTTGACCGGTTTAAAAACATGTGGTATTGTACCTGTTGTTAAGAGAAAAACTAAGATCCCAATCAAGAGGCAAAATTTACCCAACCCACCATAGAAAAGATCAAGAAATATGTCTCATCTGGCTTCCTAGGAATCAAAGAATGGTCAATTACACTGATACCCCATTTTCCTTATTTATTGGCGTTCATTTAAAATTATGGAAGGGTTGAGAGGCAGGTAAGGGGAATCTCAAACCATGTTGGTGGGAGGGGTCTGTGATTTTTTTTGTGTGTGTGTATTACAACTTGTACTATGTAGCAAGCATGTAGCCATAACTGTGGACTTAGTAATTTCACGGCCACAAATCTTTCTCAGGAAAGACTAAGAGATGCAGACAAATACATGTAAAAATGGTCACTACATGGTTGTTTCCAAAATTAGTAATGGTAGAGAACTCACCTCGAGTGAAAAGGCTAAGAGACAATGCCCAGACTCTGTGTGTGTAGGTTCTGGAGCTTGAACACATACTTTGGACTTAGAAATCATAGCTCTAGGATTTCAAACCATGGAGATGACTCATCTTACATAGACAATGTTGTTGCAGCCTGATTTATAGCCCAAAAGTCAAAAACAACTGAAATGCAAATAAGTAGGTGACTAAAGTAAGAATAAGGTACTCTGATTTATATTGGAGGAAACCAATTTATATTGGAGGAAACCAAGTGCAGGTGTGTTCAGCAATAGCAAGTATAGGCAAAGAACTATAAGATATGTTGCCAAGTACATATGTATGATTTGTCTCTCAAGACCCCCAAAGACAAAAGGCTGGGCCAGGATAGGTTAAGGCCCTGGCCCCGCTGGGTTTTCTGGAGGTGGTACTGTTTTATTTTGCATTTGGTAGAGTGACCACAAACTCTAATTTTGTGGATCAATCCCTTGTGATTTTGAAGTTGTGAAGCCTGGTACTTCCCAAGATGCTCTTTGATTGGTGGGCAAGTGGAAGAACCTTCTTGCTAGTAGAACTGTGTCTTTCCTGTGGTCCTGGCCTTTCAGTTGACACAGCCCATGGCCCCTAACTGTGGCTTCAGCCACCTCAGAGGGCAGAGCTAGAGACAGAAGAAGAGATGGCAAAGTGGTTCCAGTCTGGTGTGATCTGACTTGGATTTCTGCTTGAGAAGAAGCTGACTCAGCCAGCTACTGAGTCAGAGGCCAGGAACAGAGAGATAGGAGTTCACAAATTTTAGCCCACAGCTAACTCATCCTCCTTCCCAGAACTCAGTCTTCCATAGCAACATGGGAGGGAGGGGACAGAATGGAATTTCTCTGGGAGCCTTCTCAAGGCTGAGCTTTGAGAGCTCAACTACATGTGCATACCCACATACCAGCACCCTCACAGACTCTAGTACTCTGTTCACAGATCCGGAAGGGGGCGGGGAATCCCCACTATCTCGCAGGTACTAGAGGCACTCCTGGACTTGACTCAGTCTTACTCTTTTAGATTCAGTCAGCTATTATTGAGAGCTCTGCTGATGGGATAGTCAGGCTGGAGAATCAATCAAGGAAAAGCAATCCAATGTAGCCCAACCCATGGGTACTACGCCAGAGCAGCCCCACCCAGGAGACTATCAGCAACAGGGCCAGCAATAGCTTCTCCTGTCTTATTTTTTGGGTCAATGTAGTGCTGAAGGAGCCTTCATTGGAGGCCAGAGACCTGAGCTCTGCTCTAGGTTTGTCTTTAGTGATCCCAGAGCCTTAGATGAGGGGATCCTCCTCTGTAGAGCCTCACTTCTCATCCGCCGCCTGCAGTGAGAATAATGAACAAGGGCACAAAAAGGGGGCACGGTCAAATAGTGCCACAGCATCTCTGATAATGACTCCAAGTCCAATTCCTCATTCTTAAGCTCTCTACTTTTCCCTTTTAGGACCACACAGTGCCCACCTGGAGGAGGAGAGGGGCAAGATGCCTTAGGTTGAATTCTGCCTGAGCAGAACTCTGAGCACAGGCTGCTCTGGGTGTGTGTGGAGGGTGTGGGTTGTGTGGGGGTGATCTGTTGTACATGTGTCTAGCTTCTACACTTCCAAGCTTCATTTTATCTTTGAAAAACCAAGCTGATCCTTGTAACCATGCCCTGGCTCTGCAGGGCCTGTAAGGAGATAAGGACTTCCAGGAGCTCTGACACACTGATAACAATCAATGTTTTTGGCTATCATAATAACTACTGACATTTACACAGCATTTTGCATTTCCTACCAGGCTTGCTCATGCATAATTGTAGTTCATTCTAGCCTTACCCATTTGAGGGAGAACTTAAGGTCCATTTTAAGTGGGAAGATGCTGAGACTTGCAAGACAGCAAGGATCTTGGCAGTCTCAAGGATTGGGGTGTGGCAGAGCCCAGAGGTACCCCAGAGCCTAACCAGTATTTGGGTATTTTGGATTTCTGCTCTGAGGCAGACCTCCACCTATCAAAGGGAGTGTGTTACTAAATCAGCAAGACCTTGGTAAAGGTAGGAAGGCATGAATGAGGAGTGGCAGCAGGAGGAGGGGGGAACCCATTCTCCCTGCCTGGATGGTGCAAGGCTTTCTTGTCCTAGTGTCTATATTTTATATCCTGAGGAAGCAGTCAGGATATGCACTGGGTTATTATTAGCCATCTGTGGATTTAAGAGATGAGTATTATTTAAAAATAAAACAAACTAAACCCCCAAAACTCTATGAAATGGTTGTGGGGGTGAGAGATGATGTTGGTGAGATTCCTTTGACATTCATCCTTCAAAGCTCAGCTCAGACCAACCTCTGGAAATCCTTTGCTTAGGAGAGAAGAGGAAGGAGCTAAAGGAGTCTTGAGTAGCAATTTATTACATACCAGGCATTTTCCTAGGTTATCATATTTAGTTGGGAAAAGACATTTTGGGCTGGGTGCTGGTGGCTTGTGCTTGTAATCAGAGACTAAGATTGGACGAGTGACAATTTGTGGCCATCTCAGGCACACATTTGAGACCTCATTTCAAAAACACATCTAGGCACAGTAACTCATGCCTGTCAGCTACAGAAAGAGGTCAAGAGCAGAAGTATTACAGTTCAGGCCAGGTTGACAATAAAGTCTGAGAGACTTTGTCTCATGGAAGAAGCTGGGTATAGTGGCTCACATCTGTTATCTCAGCTATAAGAGAGAGCATAAAAAAGGCAGACCAGGATTCAGGCACATGCCTGGGGAAGAAAGGAAACCGTGTTTCAAAAATAATCAGTGCGAGCCAGGGAGTTTGGCCTAGTGGTAGAGTGCTTGCATGAAGACCCAGGTTCGATTCCTTGGTACCACATACATAGAAAAAAGCTGGAAGTGGTGCTGTGGCTCAAGTGGTAGAGCTCTAGCTTTGAGAAAGTCCAAGGATAGTACTTAGGCCCTGAGCTCAAGCCTAGGACTGGCAAAAAAAAATCAGTGCAGCGAAGTACACTCAAGGAGGCTGAGCTCTGAGGATCAGCATTAAAAGCCAGCCTAGGCAGACAAATTTGAAACTTTTATCACCAATTAATTCATCAAAAGCTGGAGGTAGAGATGTGGCACATGTGACAGAACACCAACTGTGAGATAAACAGCTAGGCAATAGCATGTAGTCTTGAATTCATACTTCAGGATGAATAAAGAACCCTCTCCCCCCCCCCAAAAAAAATAAAACCAGTGCAAAAGTGGGTTGGAAGTATGGCACAGTGGGTAGAGCACCTGACTAACAGGCATGTGGTCCCCACTACCATTACAAAAAAATCCAAACAAACAAAACCCAAACTGTCTGGGCAGAATTCTAATTATACTGGAGAAAAACTTCAGGATAAGGTTTAAAGAAACTGCTGTGGATCACAACGAGGAAATGATAGAACTAGGGAACTCACCCAAATCTATCCATAAGCTCCTTTTCTCCCCCACCTCTCCCCCCTCTAGATTTTTCCTCTCGCTCTCCATTGTGGGGTGTCTGTCTGCAGATTACTCCCTGTGCCTGTGTCCCTGTTGCCTCTGAGAGCAAGGATTCCCAAGGAGAACGGCCAGAACATGGAATCCTTCAAAAGCTACAGGATCTGCTCTACCCATGGGGATGTGCTTCAGTTGAGGCCTTGAGCTAAGAAAACACATTTGTCATTCCCAGTGCAAATGACCCTTCCTGGGGACCCTGCCTCCCCTTTGCTTGCCCCATGAACCCTTCAAGTGGCACCTGAGCAGAGTGTGCTCTGCCCAGCCTGGAAGAGGTCCTACCTGGAGCAGCTTCCAAGCAAAACATGGCCTTGACAGATTGTGTGTGGAGAGGGAGCAGGCTTCACACACCATAAATTGCCAGCCTGATCTTCCACAAAGCCTTCTGGTCCTCAAGTTGAGGTCTTCCTGCTGGGGGGTGGAGTGGGCACAGCTGGACAGGATACAGAGAGGAGAGGCCCGAGTGCTGGTGAGGCATGAGCACAGACACAGCCAGGTGGAGGCAGGCTCTGAGCCATAAGGCAGACTTGGTGGGCCAGGCAATGAGCTAGGCCATACTTAATGCTGCCTGGGCCAGTGTAGTCTATAATATGTACACAGCCATTACCTCTCGTATACTCAAGTCGATGGGGGGCTTCCTAGAAATATTTTAGGGAAATAGAGGGGGTATGCCTGGAGGGCCCATAGAAATGAAGGACAAAACTGAAAGTGCCCGGTTCAAATGCATTCTGCTTTCTCTCCTATGTGTTTTCAGAGATATCTGGAGTAGAAAGGTGTTAGCCTGGCCTAAATACCCAGCAACACCTCTGATTCATTCATTTATTCATTCATTTGTTCACTCACTGAACATTTATGATGTATCCATGCAGTGCAATGGGAAGGCGCTCAGGACTACCAGGATGTATCACACATGTTTATGCAACTCAAAATCTGTGTGGTCAACATAACACCCAAGGTTAGAAGAAAAACTAGGATTGGGGAGTACTTGTGAGACTGGGGGAGTCTGGAGGACAACTTGGGGACATCTAGAGTCCTCTTCCTGCTGCAAGGAGGCGGTGAGAAAGGCTCTGGGAACTACAACTGGAAGAAAGGCATTTCAGGCAGCTGGAACAGACAGGGGTGGCCTGAAGGTCTAGAGTCATGAAGAGAGGAAGTGTCTGGAAAGAGAGAGGGCCACAGGGGAGGGAAACTGACACAGAGAAAGGAAAGGGTGGGGAGGGCCTAAGTCCGGGAAGCCCGAAGGAAGGCCGGACTCATCCCAAAGTTGGAGATGCCAGGAGAGGGTTGGAGCAGAGTGATGTCATGTGACCTAGGTCTGCATTCAGGTCTGGAATCTATGTTGGGGTCAGCAGGGAGGCTGGTGAGGTGGATGTTGTGACAGAGTGTGATGATTAAGGTGGTTGGGAATCCTGCCTGCTTTCACCTGTGAGCCCCTCTAGACTCCAGTTTGTTGTTAACAAGGCTATTGTGAGAGTACCTTCCTCTGTGTCCTTCCTGAGATTCAGTGAGGGATGAGGTTGTTAGCAGATGTGCATCTCAGCACAAGATTCAGAGTGTGTGACACAATGGCTGCATATATTTTCTGGACAGGAATTTAGTGTCTGAGTCTCCACCTCACTGAGCTGGTAGGAAAGTGATCTTGGTGGTACCCTTGGGGTCCAGAATATTGCACTGTGCTAGGGATGGTGGGGGTCCCCCACAGGGTGGGGGCCTGTGAGGTGATCACTTGGTTCAGATCGAGTTCAGACAGCTTTGCCTGCCTCTCCCCCACCCATTTGTACCAGTGGACATTTCTGCCACAGGGACAGAAGCTGTGTCTAGGCTGCTGTTGGGGTAAGGGGGTGTCCCTGTTTCTAGAAAATATTTAAGTCACCTAAAATCAGCATGTCAGAACCATCTAGAGAATTAATGTCATGGGTTCCTACAAACGAAATTCTACACTGGTTATTTGCTAAGTGACACTGGGAAAAGTGATTCATCTGCCAAGTAGCAGTTCTGGAACCAGGGTCTGTGGTAAAACCTCAAGACAAATTCACAACCATGAATCCTGGGACATCTGGTCAACCCTATGCAGGAAGTAGAGGGTTGAGGAGAGACCTGTATGGGGAGAAATGACAGCATTGATACAGGGTTCAGTTTGGGCTCAGTCAGCCCCATCCAAATGGCACTACTAGCCCCAGGCAGTCCCCAGCCTTGGAGAGGAACTTTGGGATGCCATCTTCTAAATGTCCTAAGTGTGGAGCAAGGGGATCCTGGTCTGAGCAGGTCATAGGGAAATACTGGCAGAGCCCATATCCACCCATTCTACAATGGGCAACTTTGCTATTGGGTGATACATATGGCTTGGACTTATACAACCCAAACTCAGCATGAGCCTGTGAAGTGATGGAATTGCAGCAAGTGAGGGGCTCATTAACACAAGAATAGTCTCTAAATCAAAGCAAGTCCATCTTGCTATCCACTGAGCTCCATGTATGAAGAGGAGCTGAGTGGAATTGGGCTCTCTTTCATTCTTAGAAGAAAACAAAAAGCAAAATTAGTACTGCTATCCTCTAGAGAACAGAACTAGGGTGGAGACCAGCTAGATTTTCAAGAATATGTTATCATCCTAGCTTTTTAGACATGGTCTCAGTTGCTTGAAAAGAGAGTGAGTTATGCAGACAGCAGGCACTAGGCCACCCTCAGTGGCTGCTAGCCTCTGCCCCAGGAGAAGTTCACTGAAGCTTTCTTTAAGGTCTTTCCTAACTCAGATTGTCAGATTATGTCTTCATGGAGTCTGTCTTGGAGCTAGATGTCACTGAACAGAGAAGACAGCCTTAGCCCCAAGCTTCCCATGCTGGGCAGCAGACAGGACACTGTTCTGTATAACTCAGAGGTGAGGGTCCAGTGTCCTGATGAGTAGTGGAGGTACTGGGGCCTATGGAAGACCTGAACAAGGAGTCATGTCACAACATGCCCACAAGTTCTGTCTAACAGAACTTTATTTTTTTAATTGCTAGTATAAAGTTGATGTACAGAGGGGCTATAGTATATTTCTATTCCAAGAGAACTTTTTGCAGAGATGAGAATGTGTGATTGCTTGGCTATTTAGTAAGTTTGCTGTTGAGTGTGGCTTGTATGACTGAATTCTTCGACAGCCCCCTGTGCTGAGTGCATCATGGGTCAGAATATTTCCATCTATGTACCAAGTTCTTCTGACAGTGATGCTCAGGGGTTTCACCAGGCATCTCCGTAGCCCTTTGGCCCCTCTGTCCCCTCTCCATGTCAGTCTAGAAGAGAGAAGTATATTCAGTACAGGATATACTAGCCTGCTTTCTGGCTTTGGCTAAACCCCTCTCTTCTCTGGGCTATACCTTCAATAGAAGCAGTCCAATTATCTAACCCCTCCAACAACAACAACAAAAAACTCCAAACAAAAAAGACCAGGGATCTAGGATCTCCTTTAAGGAGAGAAAAGAAAGTCCTCAGTTTTTATTTGTGCTGTCCCCTCTTTCCCTACATTGACCCCAACCTTCCACCATCCAGAGTATAGCTCCCAGCAACCCAGGGAACTTTTTTTTTTTTATTTACCGCTTAGCACTTGCTGTACGGGTCTCTGACCTTCTTTAGAAACTGTTTCTTTACGAGTTTATTTTGGCTTGTGCTGAGCATTCATAAAATTCCTAGGGAACTGGAGGTTTAAAAGTCAGGCTTGTAAAAGGAGTAGGTGGGAGGGGGTGGGAGCTGGGCAGAGAGGGGTGAGGACAGCAGCCAGCCTGGGAAGCTGGGGGAAAAGGCGAAGTTTTCCATTCTCTACTCAAGGCCTGGCCTTCTGTGAGTCCTGGGGCACTGGGTCATGACCAGGGAGAAGAGAGGAAGAGAGAGAAGGGTGTCGGGGGAGTCAGTGGAAGGCATGGGGGGGTGTAGAGAGGACTGGACTGGCACTTTCCCACTGTACTAGCAGAGCAGTGTGGGAAGTGTGTGGGGGGGAGTCCTGCTGTCTTGTCTTGGGGTTTTCTTGTCATTCATCTCCTCTCTGGCCAGGCTGTTCCTCAGCAGGTTGGAGGCGCTGGTGAATGGTTCCAAGCTTTGGGCATATGAAACAAATTAGGTCTCCGTTACAGCCACCCAGAGGCGGGTGATGGATGGGGCCTGTGTTCGCGGCAGAGCTAATTGGCAACACACAGAGACATCCAAGAAAGTCTATTATTTTGCCAGACTTCAGAGTCACTGGGTTTTTTTCTTTTATTGTAGAACATTATACAGCCAGAGATAAAAAGCACAGTGAAAGTTTTAAATCTAATAAAAGCATTTGACTGCAGAGTAAAAATAACATACACAGAGAAGTTTGATTTGGATTCAGGTTTTATTAATGTTCTTTCATTGCAAAAATGTTTTCAATTAAAAAACAATTCGGAGAGTGTCACGTTAATAAATGACTTGTCTTTCTGAGGGGCTGGAGACTTTGTAATGCTGTGGTAGACAAATGCATGTATGCATGCGCGTGCGTGCATGCGCGCGCGCGCACACACACACACACACACACACACACACACGCTACTAGGCTATTACTGCAGAATCTAAAATATTCTAAATGGAACTCAGACCTGGAAAGAGGAGAAACCTCATGTTTGAATTTGGAGAGAACAACGTGTATCACCTGATGCAAAGACTCTTAAGTAATGCACAAATCTGGATCCAATGTGACCCTTAGGAAATAGCGAAGCCCGGAATATACCTGGGGTCAGGTTCTCCATTTGCAAAAGAAGGCTATGGGATTATACAGTCTGAGAAATTTCAGGATTTCTCCATCAAATCAAAAAGGAATCCTAAAAAATTAACCTTAAGAATTTTTAAATCTTTGCTTAAGAAAAATTTAACTAAATCTAAATTTTTCAGCAAGGAAAAGAAATAAAACCATAGTTGGAACTTGTCAAACCAGGAGCTGGTGCTTAGTTTTTTCTTTGAAGGGATGTATGTTTTTATTAGCATATATTAATTATATAAGAGTTTTATGGTAGATATACATATATATAATATACTGTTCTTATTTAACTACTCTGCTATACTTCCTTATTTTCTTATTCCCCTTATCTCCTCTTCTTTGTATCTAGCTGCTGTTCAGTTAATTAATTGATTAATTTTATGCTAGTACTGAGGTTTGAATATTCTGTCTATAGAGACCACCTAAGCACCTAATAGATCTATAGAGGCTGGGCATTGGTTGTTTATGCATGCATTCTTAGCTAATCTTAAGTATTCAGGAGGCTGAGATCTGAGGGTTGAGGTTTGAAGCTAGTCCAGATGGGAAAGTCTATGAGACTCTCATCTCCAATTAACCATGGAAGAGCTGGAAATGGAGTTATGACTTAAGTGGTAGAACGCTAGCCCTAAGCAAAAAAAAAAAAAAAAAAAAGCTAGGGGACAGAACCTATACTGAGTTCAATCCCCTTAGTACTAATACACATACACATGCACATATACACATATAAAGTAACTAGTACTATGACTAATTCCAACTGGAAGTTTGCAGAATAACCCGCCATCATCATATCATGAGGACAAGAATTGCCAGGTTATTTTTGACCAGTGGTTTTCAAAGGAACTTCATGTTTGCAAAGTGCCTGGTAAATTAATCAGTTCCTCAACTAATTCTCCACCAGTTATTTTTAGCCTAAGTGGTGATTTTCAATTCTAGTACTTCCTTAACTAGATCCAACTGTTTTTGTTTTCTGCTCCCACACAACTAGTTTTAACTCTAGGGAGGAAATGCAATTCTAGCTGGCTGCCTTTTTTTTATTTTTTAGGTAGCTTGAACTTTTTTGGTCCATAAGTCTGGCCTGGGGGAGTCCAGCTGTCTGGCTGACTTAGCACATCAACAATTGGAGTTCAGGCATGCTGAATCATAAGCCTGAAAGTAGGTACCTTCTAATAGGGGCTGTCACGTATGCTGTGTGACTGCTTGTGCCTGTTTTTGCTGGTTTCAAAGCTGAGTGTTCTCAGTGTCTCTAATCTCCCACTTGGCAGTCTGAATTTCTCCAGAGAAGGGTCCGGACATCCTTGGATTGACAGGATAGACACAGAGTTGGTTTTAAGAGCTTTCACTCTCATGAAGCCAAATGTAGCCATCTGAGCACAGTTCAAAAACCTGTTGTCTGGTCAGTTTCTCAAACAGAATAGAGGCAGGGAATGAAGCTACCTTTTTCTCCGCAGGGATTGCAGGGCTATTCTAATCTGCCCATGTCCACACATGCTCTGCCCACCGGATTTGGGAAGTGCAGGACGGATGGAGTCAACAGTATCAGGTCTGGCCTGCTTTTCCCAGGAGAATGGAGCCAGCCCATCTCTTCACCCCCCCCCCCCACCACTTTGCAACTGCCTGACCCGATGACCGTCCCATCCCTTCATCTCTCTATTACACACACCCCAAGCCTTGGTTGGTTCAGCCTGGTGGTGACCACTGCCCAAGGCGCTCTCCTCTCCACCTTCCCAGGGCCTGGATGGCCTTTGAGTAAACAGATAGCCCAGTGAGGTATGTGATCAATTAGCCTTGCTGAAAATACAATCATTTTGTTATTCCAAGCTGATGAGGAGGACTCTTCGGCCTGCTCTCCCAGCCTCCACATGCCAATCAGCCTGTGTCACCGATCTAATTTTCCACATAAACACAACCTTTGTGCAACATCTACTCTTGTAAATAGATGTAATTCCCAAACCAAATAACGTACTTGGAGGGGAAATGGATATTATGCATGCAAAAAGAAAAGCTGGTGATTTTTACACTTTCCAGGCAACAAAAGATTACCCCTAATTGCAAAAGGGGAGGTGGGGTGGAGTGGGAGGACTGTAGCCAGGCAGAGAGGCAGGGGCTGCTGGGAGACCGAAGAGGCCAGTTTCCAGGCAGAATTTTCCTCCCCCTGCACATGTGCGAGTGCAGACCACCAGGAACTGCCTAACTAGGGATTTGTCCTGTTTATGGAGTGGAGAGAACGTGGTTGTTGTTGTTGATATCATAAAGGAAACGGAGAGTTGCTTAATTACAAGGTTTGGTCTCTCTTGCCAGGAGAGAGCCATCTGAACCCAAAACTATACACATCCTGTTGTAGAACTTTCCCTGCATTCCCGCTCAGAAGTCTCGGTGGGATGTGGGGTGTGAGCACTTCCGAAACGCATTGATGCTGTCTGTGTGTTTCTCAGTGTTCTGCTCCTTTCCCTGGATGACTAAAATCAGACCTCGACAAAGCCCGGGAAGTTGCTGAGCAGCCAGGCAATAACAGAGCGATGGAACCCATTGTCCTAACCCTGGGCCGGTCCTGGCTCACCCAGCACTACCACCTCAATCTCTGACCACACTGTCCCCGGGAGCAGGAGAACAAAAATCCTTTTCTTTGCAGGGGAAGTCTCGGCCAATTAGTAGGGGTCCTAGGCCAACAATGGGGAAGGAGGGCAGAAGGAGGGCTCCAAATAGATAATAAACAGCCAGCAGAAGGAAGCTACAGGCTGGCTGAGCTACTCACCTGCAAGGTTGGTGGTTCCCAGGAGCCTAATGCCAACCCAACTCCAGTTCAGGCAAGCCAGCCTCTGGGCTTTCTCTCTGTGTCTCTTCAAGGTGACAAGCTCACAGATGTCATTGCAAACAGTATTATTTCTGTCTTTAACAAAGATGGACTATTAGCAGGTGAGTACAGCTTGGCTTCAAGAAAGCCTGATGTTTTTATATTCTACTTGTGGGTAGAATTCATCCAGTCAGAATTCAAACAGTAATTTAAGGGTGTGGGTCTGGGTCTGCATATTGAGAGAAGGAGGAGAGGAAGAAAGCACCGGAGGTACAGATAGCAAGCAGAGGGACCATGTTGTTCCCAGCTCTTCTGCATTCTAGTCAGAGAATGGCTTTGTAATGGGTCAATTAAAAAAACAAAACTTTTTTTCCCCCTTGGGACCCTCTCTCAGAAAATTGGCCAATGAACCTTCCTTCCAAGTGTCCCTGGGTCCCGGCCAGCTGAAATTCATTAGCTGCTTGCAACAATTGTCATGGGAGCGCTGGATGGAGAACAAGAAAGGGAGAAGGGGATTTTAAAAGGAGAGCAAAGGCGAGACCCCAATACTGACAGATGTTCTTGACACCTGGCTATTGAAGAGAGAGAGGCCTCCGACGGGTATGGCGGCTGACTCCTCACCCCACCCTAGCCTCAAAGGTACCTCTCAACACCTTTGTCCTGTAGCTCTTGGAGTCCAGGTGGGACACAATAACCCTTTCCAGGGTGGTAAAGACGCTGGCCAGGGACAAGCCACTACTGAACCTTGGAGACAGCTCTGGGGATCTTGGATTCTTTGTCAGTTTAATTCCTACTCTTTGCAGATGAAGTGACTTTGGATTTGTAATAAAAAACTTGCAAAATATGAGAAATGGTAGAATTATGATAACCCAATATCTCACAGAAAAATTACAGAACTAAGGATCTTGGAATTATAGAATTTTTAATGTGGAAACAAAATTTGGAATAAAGAATAGATATTATCGTGAGGTCTGAGAGACCCAGAATCCTGCTGTTTCATTTGTAGAATCTACATCTTAGTAGAATAAAGCATTATCTTGAAGGGATTTTGAGGATTATGAAATCAGAATTATAGAATATTAGAATTATAGAATAGAGAGATGAATAGATTTGTAGGAACATAGAATCAAACTCTTACTGTCATATAACTAAAGAATGGTAGACTGTTAGAATATTAAATTAAGGAAATGTTACATGATAGGATCTTAGAATCACAGACTATTAGCATCACAGAATGGCAGAACGACAGAACCATAGTGTGCAGAATGAAAGAATCATAGCAGTTTATAATTACAGGCTCATTGGATTATAGACCTTTGGAATCTTGGAACATTAGAGTCAGTGTCTCTTTTGTTAGAGAAATATAAGTTGTGTGACATTTAGTATTTCACAATCCCTTGAGGAATTTTCAGAGACTTGGAGGTCACTGGACCATATTTTTACCCCAGTCCTATTCTTACCCTTGCGCATGAACCTACACACACACACGCACACAGATGAGACCACAGCTTCGGTGACTTCATGTCTAGGTAATATTGTCTAATTCTATTGTTCCTGCATCCCCTAGAGCTGTGATCTTTCTCTGCCCTGCTTTTCATTGCTACAAATTCTTACTAGCCATCTGTTTTCCAAGGGCTAGCTTACTTTCCTTTTTCACAAATCATCCAGCATCTTAATTTACCATGGCTGTGCCTCACAGGACAAGATTATTTCTGTGTTTAACATATTAGTGAAATGAAACTTTGGCTCCATTGGGGCATGGGAGGGGGTTGTAGAAGGGACAGAAATGAAGCATGTGTGTGGCCTCTGACCCAGAAACAGCAGCATACAGGTCCCCATCTGACGCCATGCGTCCCACCCTCTCTTGAAAGGACACAGGAGCTATTGCACTGCCGAGAGAACAGCCTAACTAGGTGAGAGAAAACTCCAAACTATAAACCATCTCATGCTTATTTTATGATCCTTGAGGGCTGGGGTTTAAACAAATCGGACATGTGGATTAGATAATTTGCAGGGAATTAACAGCCTTGGATGGTTATCAGGCTTCAGGGCAATTAAAACCAGGTTGATGAGGATGAGGAGTGGAGGATATTATCCATATCTTCCCAGCCGTAAATCCCTGAAGGGGACAGCACAGTGGAAGAGGATGGTCAGGTATCAGCCGGAGAACAACACTCGGGATTCGATTACATTGTCTAGGAAAAAGCCAAGAGCAAATGAAAGCCAGTTTGGGAGGCACTGAAGGGCCGTAGAAAACATGAGTTTCCTAGTGAATGAATCTTAAAAACTCCGTAAAAAGACAAGCTGAGCCGTTTAAAGATGGAGCCTCTTGCCTTTCATTCAAGCACTGTAAAGACAGAATCTGTGCTTTAGCCACTACAATATGAGGCTGTTTTCCTCCTGCCAGCTTTTTCCTCAAGCGAGATCCTCAAGGATCTCACTTCTTTTGGATGAAGCAGGTCCTGTTACAGGTGCTAAGAGATCAGTGCAATTTTCCTACAGGCACAACACGGAAAGTAAATGTGTGTGTGTGTGTGTGTGTGTGTGCGCGCGCGCGCGCGCGCGCGTGTGTGCATTTTGCTTATTTCAAATCTTTCTTTACAAGCTATTTATTTTATAAATTGTGGATTCCATAGCACACCAAACTGCAGTGTCTGGCTGGTTCTAGGAATACAGATTCGATGGAAGTGATTTTTTTTTTCCCCAGGACTAAAAAAATGTCCGAGAGGGAGAGCACAGATGGTATGGCAGGCACACAGCACTTGTTCCCTTGCAAGCTGAGAAGCTGAGTGCCTTTAGGCAAATCGGAGCTCCTCTCTGGTCTCCAATAGGCCCACCCACAAATAGGAAGTTGGGTTAAATCTTGATGTGAGAGCTAAAATATTAGAAACAGGAAAAGAACAATTTGGCTTTGTTTCCTTTTTCTGAATTCAATTTCAAATTAGTCAGGCCGGTGTTTCTATTTATTTTAGAGACAGTTCAAGCAAGAATTGCCATTTTCATGGTTCTAGCTTTTGATTTCCGATGCTAAACAACAAAACCACGACCCCCAAACTTCCTAGACTACTGGCTGCAGCTATTGTACACATTTTTCAATGGTGCGGTATATTGTGTTAACACAAATTATAAATGTCATTGCCTCTTCAATTCTCAAAGGAATAAGGAAAGTAGTGGAGAGTAGAAATGAGCTCACAGGGCAGAAAACCAGGTGTTAAGAGGACTTACTGTCTGACTCTGTTTCTCCATCTATAATGGGAAGAGAATGGAGACTGAAACAGATCTGTGTGATGTTGTTTTCTGCTCCAAAACACAAATCCCAGTCCTGATTCTGAACTGATGTGTGGGGTTCATTTTGCTCCTTTATTCCAGAGCCCTCAGGGACCACCCCTGTGGATTCTTGGAGCTAGGATGAAGCTAGGGGAATAGAGAACCTTTACAAAGAGAACAATACCAAATCTCTTGTTGATAGACCAGTCTCTTTTACTGTGAGTCTGAGAGAACAAGAAAGGGTTAGTAGGGTGAGGGGGCAAAGAGCACCTTCTTGTTATGGCCCCTTGACCCACTTCCTTTCATTGCTGACAGTCTACATGTTGTCAAAGAAGCAAGTGTAGAGACAGTACTGGGGGCTCAGTCCTCTGGTGACAGCTGAGAGGCAGCTCAGGAAGGCTCAACCCAGCCATATAAGTGACCAGGAATCCAGGACTGCTAGCAAAGCTGGGTGACAGGTTTCAGATGAAGAACCTGGCCAGCCATGCTGGACCTAATTTTAAACCTATGACAATACTGTATATGATGACCAGAGTTGAGCTTACATTGGAAACATTTGGCATTAGATCTTTTGGGAAACATTTGGGTTGCAGTGGGGGTATATGGCCTAGACTAGTCCATGAAGCTGAAATACTCTGTTGGGATAGCCCCAACTCAAGCACCTCCAACCTACAGCTGGTCATTGTAGACAAATAGCTACATTTTTAGTTCTTCCCAACAAGGGGTCAGTTTAGATGAGCAAGTGAGTCCAACCAACATGTTAAGTTACAAAGATGGTGGTGGAGAGGATTATGGGAAAAGAACAGTTCCCCCTCACCCCCCAACACACACACGAACTGCAGCTTTCCTTACATATTAAGAGATCAAGCAATGAGTTCATGGACATAGCTGCCCAGTTCCATCTTCCTAGTCAATCATGTGTCAGTCCCGGAGGTGGAAACATTTAGAAATGGATTTTTGGTCCAAGTGATGGAATGGCAGAGTTCTAACATTTGGAGGACCCATGCCAAGTGGGATTTGAGACACTCGTGGCCTTACCTGTCCCTTGTCTTGGGGATTATGAAGAGATTGCAGACAGGATCTTAACCAAGGACTTCCAGAGCCTTCCCTTTGCCTTTGAGTGGATGTCCCTCAGTAGCAGAGAGTTTGTTCTGTCTCACACGCTTCCCTCTTGCTGAAGGATTGTCCAGGAAACTCTTTCTGGTCAGTCTCCAGCGGTGAGTGCACCAGGTGTGTGAAGCCTGGGAGAAAGCTGGTGAGCCTCTTCCCCTGAGGTAGCTGAGGGTGTGGAAGCTGGAGGGCCTGGCTCAGTGTTTGGTGAGTAAACACTGGAATTGGGTTTCTGGCTGATTCTCTGCAGCCCTTTGGTACACAAGAGACCAGGTGGACCTGAGGGAGTTCCCGCAGGCGGCACATGAAGAGGCCAGGCTTCAGGGGTGCTGAGGCCCAGGCAGGGCTCTCTCTAGATGACAGTTGAGTCAGCATTTGTGGGCTGTGGAACTTCGCACCTTTGAAAGGCTCCAGAGTGGGCCACAGGAAAAATAAACAGTTCCTCCCATCCGTGGCAGCTCCACCATCCTTGGGGGCTGCTCGTCATGCACACGGAAACCCCGTAAAAGGGCCCAGTGTTTCCTTTTCCACTCCCTGAAAGGATGTGTGCTGATTCTCACAGGACTCGCCAGGCTGGGGCAAGAGATTTTTTTTTTTTAATCCATGGCTGGTGAAGCCTGGGGTCCACCTGTTCCCTGGGGATATCCATCCCATCTGAGAATCATAGTTGACACATGTGTTGAACAGGAATGAAAATACCTGCCATGGGTATGATCTTGTGCATGTTGGATGGCGGAGTAAGATTGTGTGTGTGTGTGTGTGTGTGTGTGTGTGTGTGTGTGTGTGTGTGTGTGAAAGGACTTAGAATATGGCATGTACTCCTCCAGCTAATTCCTCCTTTTTTTTTTTGCCAGTCCTGGGCTTGAGCTCAGGGCCTGAGCACTGTCCCTGGATTTTCTCAAGGCTAGAGCTCTACCACTCAAGCCTCAGCACCACTTCTGGCTTTTTTCTATGTATGTGGTACTGAGGAATCGAAACCCGGGTCTTCATGCATGCTAGGCAAACACTCTACCACTAGGCCAAACTCCCAGCCCTAATTCCTCCTTTCTTTTCTGTGTTACTTGCAACAGTCACATTGTCTTCAGGGCTGAGCCCTGCTACTGTCAAAATAGGAGAGGAAGAAGGTGGAAACCTTTTTCTTTCTTTCTCTCTCTCTTTCTTCCTTCCTTCTGTTTCTCGATCCCCTCTCTCTTTCTTCCTTTCTTCTGTTTCTCGATCCCCAGGGCCTCCCAGGCACATCATATAAATAGTACTTTCTTGTCGTCCTGGGCCAAGGGAACCATGAAGATAGAACCATCGAGTACTTGTGACACTGAGTTTATGTGTGTCCCAGGCAAATAGGAGAAACTAGAATTCAAGACACTTGAACAGCCAGCAGAAGAATAAGGATGATAGTGAACGGTTAGAAGATTGAACCCCATTTACTTAACAGATACATAATTTTCACTTCTTCCCAACAGCTCTGGGAGATAGACACTATTATTAACCCCAATTTATAAATGAAGAAACTGAAACAGAAAGTTAGCTAATATCCATATTCTCATGGCACCACAGTCCCTGTAGTGGGACTGATATTGATTTGGGTTCCAGATTCTGTGTACAAAAGATTCTAAGAATACAAGATTTAAAAAATACTCCAGGAGTTTGGCCTAGTGGTAGAGTGCTTGCCTAGCATGCACAAAGATCTGGGTTCAATTCTTCGGTAACAGATACATAGAAAAAAAGCCAGAAGAGGTTCTATGACTCAGTGGTAGAGCTCTGGCCTTGGGAAAGCCCAAGGACCGTACTTAGGCCCTGAGTTCACGCCCCAAAACCGGCAAAAAAAACCCCTCAATATTCCTAAGGTTCCTAAGAGTTTGAGGTGATGGAAATTGTGTGTGTGTGTGTGTGTTCACCAGTATGCCTGCTAGTACTGGAGACTGAACTCAGGGTTTTGTCCTCTTGCTTGCCTCATTTTGTTCAATGCTGGTGTCCTACCACTTGAACCATAGCTCTATTTCTATTTTTTTTTGTTGTTGTTGGTTTATTGGAGATAAAAGTATACTGAGGTGGCTTCAAATCAGGATCCTCAGATCTCAGCCTCTCAAGTAGCTGGGGTTACAGGTGTGAGCCACTGGCACCCTGTTTGGAGCCTGTAATAATAACAAATGTCCAGGATGTGATGATGGACATGGAAGGTTCTAGGGATCACCATGCTTTCTGTGAAGGGCCAGGTGATAAATATTCCAGGCATTGCAGGCTATCAAATCTCTCTTACAATTCTTCAGTTCTGCTGTTGAGTGGATATCTAAACAAGTGAACATTGGTAAGTTTCAATAAAACTTTATTGACAAAAAGTGGGTGGCAGGTAGATGTGACCCCGGAGCTGTAGTTAAATGATCCTGCCAGCTTAGGCATCTTCTGACCTACTGCACACCCTGGTAGGTACTCCCTTCAAATTCAGCCCCCGAGAAGCCCAGCTCAGCCTCCATTTATGGAATTGCAGAGGATCTGCAGAGGCAAGGCAGCTCACTGGGGCGAGGGGGCCTTGAGGATGGCTATCCCTTTCTGTCCTAGAGAGGCTGTTGAAAAGGCTTCTCTCTCCAGCAGCGGCAGCCTCATTACTCTCCTCTAGAAAACAATGTTAATTTCCCCCAAGCGGGAAGCAGCTGCACTCATGAGCCAGGCCTCATTTTGCTGCATGAATATTTATGGCATGTCCCCTAATTAAGCCCAGAAATAAAAATCTATCTTGCTAACAGGGGCCACGGAAGACTGGAAGGCCATGTCAGGAACCAGCCTCTTGTGTCTCTGAAGTAGGGTTGTCAATGAAACAGTTGTTTTCTGAGACACTTGGTTAGGGCCAGTGTCCACAGGAGTGGCAGGGTAGGCATTTCCAGGAAGTCAAGCACCCTGGTCTGTGGTCACATGTGGGGGACTGGAACATCACTGGTGGTAGTGAGTGGCTATTGTTTCAGGCCTGCCTGGAGTGACAGAGGTGACTGCCAGCTATAGCCCTGCTAAGTCTTTTTAAGTCAGAGCGATTCAGATATTTCTCTGTCGGGCTTCAGTGTCCACTCCCGGGGCTCTAGCCGATTTGACACTGAGAAATACCTGGGGTTCTCCCGACCTCATACTCCCTCTATTAAAATAAGATGAGGAGCAGAATCTGAGCCCTGGCAGTATTTTGAACTTGTGAGTAAGAAGCAGGAGAAACAATGGAAATAGAGGGTTTAGGGGAATGAACTCTGAGGTTTGTTGTTTTTTAAATCTCTAGACCCTCCACCTGGTTTTTTTTCTCCCCACGGCCAAGAAAGCTGACTCTTTCTAGCCCAGCAAACCTTGATAGTTTCCGGAAATAATAAATCTTGGCTTTTCTTTGAGGGGTCCTATCTCTAGAGAATGGCTTGGATTCTCATATCCTCTTCCCCAGAGCCAATAAACCAAGCAAATACCATAAAGCTCCTCACCCCACCTGAGCTATCCCCTATGGGCAGAGCCTGACCTGACCAAGAATCAAGAGTTTTTCTGACAATACAATAAAGCTGAATATGGCTTCTTTCTTTCCCTTCCAGAAGAGAGCTTAACTTTGTGCAAGAGAGGAGACAGAAATCAAAGAGCCTCCCCCCAGCTTTTGTCCCTCCCATCTTTAGCTACCTGTGGGCCCCGGAAATGCCATGCTTTTCCAGGGTGGGTCCAGTCCCAGGTGTAATCATCCTGAGGCCTTGGCAACAGGCTCACCTTGTAAATTCAAAAGTCAACAAGATGTGGAAGTAGAGGAGACCCTCATATTGAAGAGGAGGAAGGGAGGGAAGAGGGGTTCTGGCCTGAAAAGTCAATCAGGGGTGGCTTTAGTTACCCTGCTTGCTGCTTCCCTCTGCTGGGTCTGCCCCATCTTCTGGAGTCCTGGGATTTCTTTATCTCTCTCCACTTTCAGCCTGAGCTCAGATGGAATTCCAGCGACAGTGTGGACACTAGACCTTTAGAAGCCTTCAATCCCATACCCTGCCACTAGCACATGGAGAGGCTGAAAAAAAATGTGCAGAGTCTTGCCTAAGGTTAATGTCAGGGCAGGAAAAGTGGAGATAGTGCTGTGAATCCAAGAGGCTTGGACTTTAATTTTGGCCTTGAATGAGTGCACATCCTGATCACACATTGAGCTAGTCACAGACAGTGAAGTAAGAAAACCATGGTTTCGGGGCTGGGAGTTTGGCCTAGTGGTAGAGTGCTTGCCTAGCATGCACAAATACCTGGGTTTGATCCCTCAGTATCACATACATAGCAAAAAGCCAGAAGTGGTGCTGTGGCTCAAGTGGTAGAGCCCTAGCCTTGAGAAAATCCACGGACAGTGCCCAGGCCCTGAGCCCAAGTCCAGGACTGGCAAAAAAAAAAGAAAAGAAAAGAAAAGAAAACCATGGTTTCTAGAAGCTCATTCTACCCACAGGAATACTACCTGCTGTTTGCATCCAAAACACAGCCTTTTCTGGAGAAGGATGCTGTGCCCTTACCAGTGTGGAAGACTGGTGCAATAGGTCACCAGAACACTTGCAGAGGTGTGACCTTTAGACGAATGACTGTACCTCATTGGATTTGAGCTTTTTCATTCGTAAAGTGCATCCAGTATATCCCTGACCCATCCTGTCATCCCAGCTAGTCTTGAACCGAGATTATCTCAAGCCCTGCCTCCTGAGTAGCTAAGATTCCAGTCATGGTCCACCACTCCTGGCCTGTCTGTTACCTGTTTGGTCACTCTTTTGGTAAGTGCCATGTGGGAGTCAGTAAGTGAATGAAGCTTAACAGAAGAAAGTAAGGAAAATAATGGATATAAAAAAAACCATAAATGACTATCAGGGAATTAATATATGAATGAATGGATGGTAGGGATAATAAAGGAAGGAATAGGTGAAGATGAATCATGAAGGCGAAAGCATTCATGCCATATGACCCAGTATTTATAGCCACAAGGTTTGGAAGTCAGCCCCTTGCCCCCTTTCAGGAGATAGAAGTGGTAGGATGGGCAGGAGAGGGGCCGAGGGCTCTGGTGTAGGGCCTTTTGCACACTGAGATTAGCTCTAGTGACATAATCTTCACATACCCAGAACTAAAATTCAGTCTCAGAAGTAGGTCTGAATATTGTCCCTTAACTGTTTTCCACTCAAGGATGGTACTCTACCATATGAAATACACCTCTACGTCTAGCTTTTTGCTGATTGATTGGAGATACAAATCTCATGGACTTTGCTTGTACAGGATGCCTTTGAATCAGGATCCTCAGATTTTGGCTTCCTGAGTAGCTAGGTTTATAGGCATGAGCTACAGGCACCCCATAGGATTTGGTGCTTGAGTTGAGGGTTTAATGTGCAGAGTCTCTGGGACTGCGGAAGTTGGCTTGTACTCTGTGCACTAGAAACCTCAACGCTTCCTGCTCCTCCTTCCAGTAGCACATATACCATCCACATGTCACCAGGCCCAGAAAGGGGGAGAGCTGCTAGCAGAGACCTGACTTCCTTTGTGATGTGATGCAGCCCTCTTCATTTCTCTCTGGGTCTCCCATCGCACCTCTCTCCTTCAGCTCTTTCCCCCAGTTACCCTATAGGGGGAGTCTCTGGGACTGTTGTCCTGTACTTTATTGCTCAGCCCTTCCATTTACATTCCCTTGCCTGGCTTTGATTGCTATTATTTAATGTATTGCACTTATTTCTTCTTTAGTTTATCATCTGTTTCTCCCACTAGGATGCAAACCTCAGGAAGACAGTAATTTGATCCTGCTGTGCCCATAACTATGTCTACTCAGCATGGATAGAGCCCATCACCCCAGTAGATGCCAATGACTATATATGTATTTACATATTGCTAGTTCTGGGCAGGTGTTCTTCCATGGAATCATACCTCCAGCCCACCCCTCCTTTTACAATGGTTATTTTTTAGAGAGGGCCTCACATTTTCCCCAGGCTTATAACTGTACTGCGTGCTACCTATTTTCCACTTCCCCTATTAGCTAGGATGACAGGTACATACTACCATATGCAGCTTCTTTCCTTTCAGACTTTTCTGCCCTAGTTGTTTTGGAACCATGATCCTCCTGGACTTAGTCTCCCAAGTAGCTAGGATTTATAAGCACGATTCACTAGTGTGCCTAGCCTAAATATGCTTTAAATTAACAAATGAATCAAAATGTTAAACCTAGCCTCTCGTCCTTGTGTAAAATCCTCACTGACTTCTTGTCTGGACACTGGAGCAGCTTCCTTTCTAGCCTCCTCTTTGACCCTCAGACTTTTCCTTGACCTCCAGTCTTCTACCCTAACTCCCAGCCTTTTTCTTGATCCCTAGCTTTCCCCCCTAATCTCTAGCCTCCCTCCTTGACCCTCAACCTCCTTCCTGATCCATAGCCTCCATTTTTGTCCAGAGTAATCTTTCCTGTATGATAAATATGACCGTATTCACTTTACCCCCTCTTGATCCTATCTTTCCTGATCCTGCAAAATGTAGAACTAAGATAGTACAGATTGAGAATTCATTACATGAAAGAACTAGGACAAGAAGTGCTTTAGATTTGGAAGTTTTTTTGGAAATTTTTATTTAAGCATGCGAACAGAATTTGTCAAAAGTTTATTGAAAATTATGAGCTCTAGAATGCTCAAATGTGAAAGGTTTTGAGTGCCGATGTGTCATCCCTGAAGACAGGACAAGTAGTTGGGCTGTGAGGTAAGGAGGGCAGAGGCAGTATGTGGTGCCGGATCCAGACAGGATGCACAGTGTATGGTCATACATATCTATGATGTGACATGAATTCAGGGCTTGTGAGCAGACTATGCTTGCAGGCATGCCAATGTCATCAGCAGGAGCATCTCAGGACACTGGGTGAGAGAAGTAGATTAGATGTCAGGAAGTAGCAAACTCCTGGGCATTGGTGCAGCCCAATAGATCCCATGGCTAAGCACTGATAGGAAGTCACACACTATCGGTGCCCTTTCCCTTTGCAGCTCCCACTCAGCCTTGGAGAAGGTCTTTAAACTTCTTGTGTTTCTTCATACTCTATCTAATACAGCAGGGATTTGAACCTAGGTCTAGGGGACTGGTCTTTGTCTCTTTTGCCACCTAGAGGCCCAATGTTCACCAAATACTTCTAGATGAGCAACTCACAATTTCTGGAGGGTGTGATCTCTGACCTCACAACAACTCCTGGTGGGTCCCCAAGGCAGGCTCCAAAGCTTCAAGTCATGAATGGGGCCTTCACATAGCCTTTCCTGGACTTGGAAATCAAGAAGAGAATTCATAGTACTTTGGAAAACACATGTTCTTTTAAGGAAGAATTTTTTGTTTTCATTTCAAACAGCCCTGGCTGGTGACGAGTGGTGAGGAGAGGTGCCCTGTTTTCCATCCTGACACCTATTTCCAGGTGGGGGCAGGGGAGGTCTCCAACCTGAAAAATGTTATTTCAAACCCTTTCCGGGCCTTGTTGCTCCATTTCTAGTCCATATGCCGCAGAGCAGAGGCCCCTTTCCCATCACACCATGTTGCCTTTTCAGGTCTGAGCACCTTTCAAACTGGGAAGACCAGCCTGCTTCACCTCTCTCCCTTCTTGTTCCTGTAAATAAATTAAAAAATCTCACTGCCTGATTTGGAGCTTAAATAAATAGACTTGCTGGGCATTGATGGCCACATTCTCCCTAGGCCAGCATGCCAAGGGCAGCAAACGTGGGCAGCCCTTCCCTGCCCTCCAGAGACAGAAGGTGAAAGTGGTATTTTGCAAATGCACTCAGCCTGCTTGCTTTCTGCCATCCAAGGCACATTCCAAAAAGGAGCAGACCAGTCTTGTCATCTGACATCTGACGGGGTGAGGACAGAGATGGATCATGTACTCCCTGCCGGAGAAGGACACATTCACACACTCCCAGATAGCCAGCTGCCACTTTATTAACAACAAGGATCCCCATCTGAATTAGGCTGGGAAAGAAAATATTTATGCTTGCTTGTCAGGAGGAGCTTCATTTTTCTTCAGTGTGAGCCAGCCACGGTGACCGGTCCGGCACTGAAGAAGGGTAACATGCCAGGGGTTGCTTCAGGTCCCGCTGCAGCCTGATGAAGACTCCCAAATGTCCTCAGAACATCTCTGGATAGGGATATAGGAAACACCAGGAAGACAGGTCCTGATAATCCAGACACCTCCATACCCATTGGACTCTTCATGAGAAGTGTGTGTGTGAGAGGGGGCTGCAACCAGAGACTGGTGCAAACCCATTGTTCAGTGGTCTCACGATGAACTGAGCACACACATGCCTACATCAGTCACAGAAGCAACCGTGTATCAAGTCAGCACATAACTGCTTTGTCAGCAAGTGTAGACACAGGAGCTGAGCCTGTCATTTAAACTGCTCAGGATATTAAAATCAACTTTGATTCATAGTCTTATCAGTTTATTATCATTGCCAGTACTGGGCTTGAACTCAGGACTTTGTGCTCTTTGTTTGCTTTTTCACTCAGGGTGCATCTACCACTTGAGTCATAATAACACTTTCAGCTGTTTACTGGTTAATTGGAGATGAGCGTCTCATGGATTTGTCTTCCTGGTCTGGCTTTGATCCACGATCCTCCTATCCTCCTGCTTCTGCATAGCTAGGAGTACAGGCATGTGCCACCGATGCCTGGTTTACATTAGCTTTTCCCATGTCTCTGCACATGGAGCTGGTCCCTCTTCCTCTTCTAAAAGCATTAATCCCATGAGACCCCACCAGCAAGACTTCATCTAAACTTAATTGCCTCCCCAAGGCCTCCCCCTGCCAATAGTGTCACATTGTGGGGATGCTATGTGTGCATGAATGTCAGAGGAACATATTCAGTCTATAACAATGTCTGTATATGATATCTATGTCATTTACATCTGCATCTGCTTTTGAACTTGTGTGTTGTGTAGGTGTTAATGCTTACTTATGTATTGCAGGGTTACAAGAAAAAAAAAGCAATGGTGATATGCCGGTCATAGCCATTCATGTACATCTTTGTGTTTAGGCCTGTGCATACACAAGAGTGTAGCATGGGTTCAAGTCTTGGGTGAAGACTGCAAGTTCAGGGAGATGGGCCCCGGGTATGCTTGTATATAGATAAGCCTAGGAAGGGGATGGCTTGAACCACAGTAGGCCCTCAGCCTACCAAGGTGAGTCTCTTACTCCCATAAGCCTACTGCAGTTGCCGGGGGACTCAGAGACTCTTTGGGATGGGATGTATTGAGCCTGAGATCCTGGCTTCAGGTGTTCATGTATTTGCTTTGTGCTGTGAAAGAGCTCTTGGGCCTGTGAGCAAAGCTTGCCTGGAAAGGGGACATGGAGCCTGTCCTTGATGTTCTGGGGACTGTATTAGCTCATCTCCATCTGGCCTGGGACTTGTCCTTATCTATTTGGATGGTTCATTTGTCTCACTGCTCACCTTCCAAGCTCCAGCTCAAGTGACATTTGCTTAGCAATTGGCCTGTTTGAAAAGCTGATGTGTTAGAGCCCAGGTATGTGAACATTGCATCATCTTTCTGAGCTGGTTGCAAGGGTTCAGGCCGCTGGGAGAGGATCGGAGACAGGGGGAGGGCATTCACTTGGTCAAGGATCCCAACGAAACAAACACATTATCCACTCTAAACCTGGCAATTTCTCTTCCCCACACCCTCAGGGTAGCTAATTAGCAGGCAGCTGCCTGGGCACTCTACTTGACTTGCAGAATTAGATGCTTAGCAGCACAGAGATGTGTGTTTATGCTTAAAACCTGATGTCCCCCTTTTCTGGCAGAAGAATTGCTCTGTGAGCTCTGGAGCTGGAGACTGCTCAGTTGTCATTAGGGGGACTTGTATAGGGTGTACCTTCATAGAAATAAACCTGTGTTGGAGGCTTCAGAAAGCTAGGCCTGTTGGTGCCGGCACCTGCACACATCCACAGGGGCACACTTAGCATCTCCTCATAGGAGCATGGCACAAAGGCATAAATTTGCCCACAAGCATAGCATGCACATATGCATTTAAAACACAGAGATCTAGGTACCACATCACACTCACCACACAAACACTCATGCGTCCACACCCCCAGAGAAACACATATCTGCAAAGTACATTTACCCCTAGATCTGCATGCCTTTGGCATATACACCTTACAATTATGATAAGCACACTCAGACGGAAACTGCTTAAACACATTCATCAACTCAGAAATTCTCAGGAACCTGCATGTATGATTCTGAATCAGAATCTCATGTCAACCTCAGGGATGAGATATTAGGATGATGTCTGGGGGAGATGAGCCCTGAAGCAGTAAGATTCAGAAAGGACATGAGAAGCAAAAGTCTTCCAGCTGATTCGGTGGGGAGCTTTGTACAAATACACACCTTGGTTTTTTCCACAGCCCACTAAGTTGCTGGGTGAGATATGGTGAATTTTGAAAGGCTGTCTTATATAATGAACACAGAACATGTTTGACATGAAAAATAAAACTTAATTATTATTAGGAAGAAAACCATATCAATTTGCCCAGAACTATTAGATTTTCCAAGTAATGGAGGTTTACTTGTTTTGTTGTTTCAATGTCACAATAATTTGGAGCCCAAATTTTTCTAGTTGATTTCCTGGAGGAACTGTGTAGGAACTCTGATGGAACTCTGACAATGATCAGGACATTTTGATTCAGCTACAGATGTTTTGGTCTAGAGAGGGAGGACTTATGGTCCCATCTCCTCCTGATACAGATAGGGAAACCGAGTCCAGGCTAGGGCAAGCTAGTCAAAAATCATCTGTGTGTAATTTCTATGTGTTAATGTATGTGGGACACACAGTAAGTGCCCAGGTATATTATTATTCATGTAGTATCATTAGTTAAGCAATGTTAACAATCCAGAATTCCTCTCTCTGGGTCTGGTTACAGATTTAAGATTTCTCTCCAGGTTGAGAAGAAGACATTGAGAGTAGAAATGAGCCCTTCTCCTAGTCTCTGAAGACTGAATCCAGAAGGGAGGGGTTGCAGATCCAAGACCTTCCTGTGTGTGTGCAGCATGCGTGTACACACACACACACACACACACAATCAACCAATCAATTCCACCTTCCACCACTACACACACACACACACACACACACACACACACACACACACTTAATTGATGTACACCACCCCATCCCCATTTCCAGGAAAAAAGCAAAGTATAGATGTTGGGACTGCTAGGGGGCACAGCATGGCCTTTTGGGGGGGGTCCTCTCTGGGTAAAGGATCGCAAAGGCTAGCAGCCACTGAATCATTGACAGGCATGTCTGCAGATGAATTCAGGCAGGACGGGGCAGTCAAAGGTAGTGGGACTGATAGTGCCCTTTCTTCCAAGTTTCCCAAGGACTCTCTTCAGGCCGAGGCTAGCTTTGGTTCTAACCACATCTGCCTAGCAAGGGCTGCAGGGCGTTTTGTGGCAGGAGGGCAGAATGGAAGTGGAACAAGGCTGGGAAGGGCAGGCCTGAATTGGACGGATCTAGAAGTATGGAGGGGGTGGGTTGGGACGCTGTTTCCCTGGAGCGTTGGGGGTCAATGTTAACATTTAAAGTCATTGGTGGGGTGTGTGTGTGTGTGTGAGGGAGAGTCCAGGAACCGTCTGGGGGTCCATGACAGTGAGGGCAGAGACCAACCCTCTTTTCCCCCAAGATCTTTGGATTCCAGGTGGCTGGCAGGAGGATCCCCGGATCCACCCGGAGGCCCTGAGCCCCCCTGACCCACCTACACTTTGTGTCTGGGACTCCAGAACATATGGCCGACGAGGCCCCCACCCCAAGGGCTGCCATTTGGAATGCATTTGCAGACACATGGATTGTTTTTAAGTTAATGCTTTTTAATTCACTGTTTCCCAGTTGTCGGTTATTTTGTTTTATTTATTTTTAATTGAAAAGTAGGATTCTGCCCGGTGTGTGTTCCTTTGCAAGGGGGGCTCGTTCACGACAGAGATCAGCTGAAAACGAAAAGGCTGTGAGATACCAGGGACAGAGGAAGGTACAGCGAAGCAGTCGAACAGGCAGGCCCTGGAGGTCAGAACACCGGAAGCAACAGGCTGAGAGAGGCGCGCCTGCAGGCACGTCGGAGAGACCCCGGGGACTTGGGGAACCCGGGACGACTAGGTGGCGGCGAGAGACTCCGCGGTGTTCGAATGCGGGAAAGGGAGAAGGGCGGGGAGCGCGCGCCGCGCGCAGCACTTCCTACGCAGGACGCGGGTGGGCGAGGACTGGGGGATTCGAGGTCACACCGAGAAGCCGGAGGAGGCTGGTGGCCGAGCCTTTTGGCCCTTGGTCCGGCAGACCCTAGAATTTTAAGCCGAGCTTGAATCTCGTTCAGCCGAATCGCCTTGGCCCCCGCGGCTCCGCCCCGGGCGATTGCCCCGAACGGCTCGGAACCCCTGCAAAGCCACGGACGAGAAGCGGCGCTGCTGGCCTGTTCCTGCTGGGACGGAAGGGCTCCAGGCCCAGGCAATCGGGCTCGGTCCACAGCTGGGTTCGCGTCGGCGGTGGCAGCCGCCGCCCCGGGACTCCAGGCAGGGGTCGCCGCCCCGGGAGGCTCATGTTTATGCAGCACTCGCTGGTGTGGGTGACCGAGGCGTGAGCGCTTCCTCCCTTCGCAGCTGAGAACCATTTCGGCCTCCGCCCCTCCCCTTCCCCCTCGCCTTGCCCTCGGCCCCGCAGACCGGCGCACTGTCCCCGCCGGCGACACACAAAGGCGCCCGCAGCCCAGCACGTGGCGGGTGCTTCGGCCTGCGGGCGCACGCGGACACGCCCCGCCACGACCCGGGAGAATGCGTGCGAACCCGCGCCCAGGCCGGCCGGGGAGGAGAGGCGAGGGGGCCGGCGAGGAGGACCGGGGCTCCCCAGCCGCCTCTCTCCGGCGGGGAGTCGGCGAGCTGAAAGCCCGGGGTAATTAGAGTTAATTACATGTGTGCAAACAGCCTTCGCCCAGGGCGCGGGCTGGGAGGGCGGCTGCCCCTCCGCCGCCTGACCCGGCGATCCCACCGCAGCAGCGGCGGAGCTGGGCCGGCGCTGCTGACCGAGGGCTTGGGACAGGGCGTGGGAGAACCCACGGGACCCCGCGTCCGGTGCACCAACGCCTCCAGAGCGCTGCCGGACCACACGCGCGCGCAGCGGCCCGGCCCGGGCATCCCGGGCATCCCGGGCATCCCGGGCTGCAGACCCTCGGTGTCGCCCAGAGGTTGGGGTTCCAACACTCCCTGCCTTTCCTACCAGCGGGCGCGGGCAGGATCGGCCTAACATTTGGGCTTTGGGCTTCGGCTTCTCCGTTGGTTGTGTTTGCCGATCATCCCGGTCTGTGCAGAAGATTCTGGGGCGACAGTCCGGTCCGGGCGGTCCGGTTGCCCGGCGCCCGAGGCTGGAGCTTCCTGGGAAGGGCCAGTGATACCAAAGGTTGTGGGACCAGACAGGACGGTCCGGGCCTGGTCCAGTATGATACCAGCCACGAAGTCCCCGAAATAACGATCTCTCCCAGCTTTAGTTCGCGTGCTCATAAAATGGGAATGCAGGTATTTCGCAACGTCTTGAAGGGAGTCTGACGTCGAGTCCAAAGGGCAGAAGAAAAGACTTTACAAGCCAACACGAATCGCCTGAATCAACCATCTTATTTTGTGAGCAGGAGGCTTAGGCGGGCTGAGTGGGGGGGGGGGGGGGTTGAGGTGTGTGTGTGTGGGGGGGAGAAAACATACTAGTATTTCTTTGATTATAGATGGAAGCTCAGAGTGGTCAAATGTCTCACCAGAAGTCACCCTAGAGGAAAAACAACAAAGCCAAGCAGCTTGTTCCTCCCTCCCCCGGGTTTCTCCTTTCCCATCCGTCCAGGACGCCCCTGGATTGGGGCCCCAGACACCTGGAAGCTGACTCCTGGAGCAGCCGCAATCAGTGAACGCTGCGGGCCCATGGCGCCCTCTTGCGCTCGTGGCTAGGGGCGCCCCCATCTCCAGCTTTGCAGGGCCCAGGTGGGTCCTGCCAGACTTGAGCAAGGCATCTAACTTCTGTGTTTCCGAGATTGCCGGGGAGGTGTTGATTAGCTGCGGAAACTGTGTGTCTAGGATGCACTGTAACACACCTTGCGCGCTCCTCCATTGGGTCTAGGCATCGCTGTGGTTTCCTTGCACTTCGATTTCCATCCTTGAGTTGTACTGGAGTGGAGTAAGACTGGCAGGCAGTTCCCAGAGTACAGATGGGGTGCACAAGGTTCTTCCTCTCAGAGCCACTCAATGGATATTTGTGAGGCCTTCAACCAGAGTTTATTGGCTATCCCACTCCGGGCTGTACCTACTCAGGCTGGTGTTCTGGCTCCTACACAGTTTTAGAAAACACTCCAAAATTGGGGGGGGGGGATGTAAATTGCATTCTGTATTGGTTATGAGATCCTGATAATCTGAATCTACAAAACTGGGTGGCTGTGGGATTGCTTGGGGGGAGGGGGTTCTAATGACCTTTGATGAGACATCCCCAGCCCTAGGGTATTGTTTGGTACCCACAGGGAGGGCAAGATGGCAGATGCTATGACTGTTCCTGTGGAGCAGGGTAGGGAAATGTATGGAGGATGACACCACTCCTGAGACTAACCCATCATGGGACCCTCAAGGGCATGGTGGCTGCTAGTACATTGGCTTCTCAGTCCAGTCATCTTCTGGGGGGCAAGCTCTAGTAAGCTTCACCCTCCTTATAGATGGGGTCACACAGGCCTCAAGGGAACAGCCACTCATTTCCTAGAGTCACATAAGAAAACCTCTGGGGCTCCACAGGCACAGGGGAAAGGCACCCCAAGAATGAGAGCCAGGTCTTGGTGGGCACCTGGACAATCAAATGAGGTGGCAGGTGGAGTTTGTGTTCTTCAGAGGCTTTCATGGTGGAGAGGTCCTAAGGGCACCTAGTAGTGCCTTATCAAGAAAGCAGATGGCAGGAGACTCATTGGGTGCTGAGTAAGAGGACTGTGGGGTTGTAATCTCTGCTCCTCTGCAGACCACAAGTGAGTCTGGAGCAGGATACATCAGATGTGGGGAGGAGGAGACAGGAAAGATAGGGGCCCAGCTGCTGGTGCAGAGAAGGAGTTCAGTTTGACCCTGGAACATCAGAGTCACCCACTGATCTTGCTTAGCTTTCTTCTAATCCAATAAGTCTGGGTTGAGGTAGGAGAGCTGGCATTTCTAACAAGTTCAAGGTGATGCTATCCTATTGGCTAGGGAACTCCACTTTGAGAGTCTTTGCTGTAACCTTGGTGAACTTCCCCTGAGACTAGGAAAATAACTAGCTGCATATTCACATACACAGGTTGCTTGGTGGTTCTTGTTCTGATCTGTTTCAGAGAGAACTTCCTGGTCTTGCCTGTAACATCAATAGATAAAATGTGGCTGAGTCCTCGAAACCCCTTCTTGTTAGTTCCTTCTCTCAGGCATCTTACAGAATGATTTACTTCTTCATTTGCCAGATGAGGCAGACTTCCTGGAGGAGGTAAGAGGGTGACAGCCCTGGTGAAGTGCAGAGGTGGAGTAAGAGCCTCTGTGCATTACACATGTCTCTGTCAGGGATTTGAGGTTTGCTTCCATTCTCTTCCTGAAGCACACAGCCCAGGGCTAGGCATTGGGGGAGGGGGTGGAAATAAGCATTCAAAGGAGTAAACCACTGGCAGCCAAGAAGACAGCTCATCAACCTGGAATAGGCTCAGATGGACTCAGAAAACTTCAGATGTTGCTTCAACCCAGGCCAAAGCAAGGGGGGGCCTCAGCTGCCACCCTTCTTGACTTGATTTCTCCATCTGAAGAATTCATGGCATGTGTTTGCCATTTCCCTGACCTTCCCAAGCTGCCATGAGGATAATATATGGAAATTGCTTTGACCTCCTGAGAAAAGAGGGTCTCCAGGAATAGAAAGTTCAGCCACTAATCCCGTCCCCCCAGACGCTCCACTAATTCCTGTTTCCGATGTCAGCCTGGCAGGTTGAGTTTAGCAAAAGAAAGAACAACATAGAAGGATGATGGTTTTTCTAATGGCCCCGGTTCTCCAAACACACCCACACACAACACAGACACACACACACAGACACACACAGACACACACAGACACACACACACACACACACACACACACACACACAGAGCCTGGTCACAGACCCACCCTCATGTACAGCCTTTCAGAGACCCTCACTCACACACATGACTCCTGCCAAGCCGTCATAATTGCAGAGAATAATTAGCACTAATGTTTGCACAGTGCTCGCTGATAACAGTGGTTCTTCCACCACTTTTGGCTAATCCTCAAAACAACCTGAGAGGCAAGGATTATTGCTATTCTTAACTAAGGCTCAGCAAGGTTAAGTGACTTGGCTAAGGTTGCTCAGCTTGTAGGTGACAGACATAGCTTGGATTCAAGCCTTCTCATTCAAACATGCTAGTTCTCTGCTATTGGCACATGCACATTCATTTGTTCATGTATTCATTCATTCTGTTAAATATTTATTGGGCCAGACTCTTTTGTTAAGTGTTGGCTGCCTTAATTGAACCCTGTACATCTGTTCTCATAAATAGGCTTTGTCCCTCTTTTACTTTATAGGTGAGAAGAGAAGGGGCAGAGAGACATAGACAGAGACAGTTGAGGTAGAGCCCACAGTGTGACTTGAATCCCTCCTGTACTGGCCACTGTGCTACCCATGTTCCTTTTACACACAGAATGTCTGTCTCCTGTCTTCCCCCCTCATTCACACACGCAGACCCCATTGCCCATGTATACCTCTACGTACTCTTCTAGACAACCTGTTCTCTAAGCAAGGGCTGGAAGAGTATGTGGCCGCCCAGGACTCTTGTACCAGAGCCCCAGCCTGTCCCTGTCACCTAGACATTTCAACTGAACAGGTTCAGAAAATCAAGATAGGATTTTCTCCAAAATGCCATTGGTATCCTCTGGGGACAAAGTCACATTTTCCTACTGATTATACAACACAGTAGCATTTACAATAGTCACTCCGTCCATCAATATCAGTCAGAGGCAGCAAGAAATGCCCACCCCACCCTGTGCTGACCCAGGCTGAGAACAGAGGCAGGGAGGAGGGAAGAGAGGACATGGGCCCCGCCCTTCACAGAGCTCAGGGATGGAGAGAAACTATTCCCTTGGGCAACTGGTGGCTCTTTGTCACTCCAAGGTCCTCCAACATCAATGACAGACTTCTGATCCGGGCTTTGTGCTCTTTACTTAGGCAATCTTAAGTAGTTTAGTGATTTCTTAGGAACCTCGGTTTCTTTAGGTGCAAAATAGGTACAAGGAAGCCCTTCTCTTAATATTGTGTGCGCATTGTGCACAAGGGGTGCTTGGAGGCTGGTTGACCTGAGCAGAGAAGAGGTCTCAGAGGTCTAAGTGGAATCTTCTGGCCTCTCTGCTGGATGCCTCCAAGTGGGTCTGTGTGAAGACAGTTGGTGAAGGGAGTGACTGATGTGCATCTGTCATGCCGGGACTTTACCAGGTATGGCCAAGATCTGAGTCCAGAGGCCTCTTCCCTCAGCCCTGAGCTGTGAGTCAGGAAGAGCACAGATCCAGGACCAGGTCCAGGCAAGCCCAGGGAGCAGCGATGGGACAAGACTTCAAGGATGTGGAACACAGGGCCTTGGTGTGATCAACGAGAACATGTATTTCTGAGGCTTGGTGTCCTGCCTGATTTATTTAGTAACTGTGTCTTGAGTAAGTGTATATCGAGTGCTTACTCTGCCAGGACTAGTTTAGATGTTTGGACTACCATCATGAACAAATTGGGTAAAATTAATTCCCTGGTGAGTCTGGATTTTAGTTAAGGAGTCAACATTTGTGTAAGTAATAATAAGCAACTAAATTCTAGCTCTGCTGTGTGTCATTGGGTAAGCCACATGGCCTATCTGAGCATCCACAGTCTCTCTTTGGGATATTATAGAGTAATTCCTGCTTTACTGTGCTCTTCCAAGAGAATTCATGTAAACCAAAAATGGATTGCTGGTTGGAAAGCCCTGCTTGCATACTAATGGCTCTGTGTGTGTGTGTGTGTGTGTGTGTGTGTGTGTGTGTGTGTGTGTGTGTAAATACGTGTGCTTGCCAGCACCCATTTTCCTTGGCTCAGTGAACTTAGCACCTGTGACTCCGGAACTGGTCCCAGATTCCATCAAATCCACAACTCTTCCCACCAGAAGCTGAGGGAAGAAACCATATGGCTCTCATATCCTGACAGGGTTTGGTTTTTGCCCCGAGACAATACAAATCTCACAAGTTCCTCAGCTTGGAACTTGTTTTCCAAGACTCATGCTAGAAGAGATTTCATGTTAAAGAGGGCACAGAAGGTTGAATGAACTCTCCTTGGAAATGTCCGAATATTTAGGGATAGGTCTGATTTGAATGGCAAGGTCATACATCTGTCCCCAAGTGGTGAAGAGAGAACCTAGTAAGGAGGGATGATCAGAATACTACTGTCCTTACGGTCATCCCTCCCCACTCCAACCTTCCTAGCTTTGATCAAGCAAAATACATTCAAAGATGCCCAAGCATCAGTCTCACAGTTACTTCCAGAGGAAACCCTGGTGCCAAGCAAACTCCTGCCACCGCTGTCCAGCCTGGCTCAGGCAGACAGCCACACAATCTCCAACCCCAACTCTTCCAGCAGTAGCCTTGTCTAACCAATCCTGGCCTCCTTAAATCAACAGATGTATCCCAGGCTAACCTGGTCTCTTCTCATTCTAATGTGCTTCATACTACACAGGGGCTGAAGAATCCCAAATGGAATGTTCATCAGAGCTGTGAATGTGATGTGGATGGTACCATATGTTCTGTGTTCCTGCAGGGCTTGAAATCAGAACTGAATCAAGTAAGCAAAGAAGGATATACCCACTCAACTAATATTTATAGACATGCAAAGGAAAACAGATAGCTTCAGTGATTATGAGCAGCCCTGTCTTGTGGTGCCTAGCCAAACAATTTTCTCTCACCCATCACACCTCCCCCTCCATTTTTCTTAAAGTTGTTTTTAGTTTTTTTTTTAAGATGAAATCTGTTGATGCTTCTACACTGAGGTGTGCACTGAGCAGGATGGATATCCCACTGAGCATGCTTGTGGAGCAGGAGCTGAATTGCTGGCTTCCTGGCATGGCAGATGGCTTCCTGATGGTGGTACCAGAGGCAGCTGCCTTGCTAGTCCACTTCTGCCGCCCAATTTTGAAACTCCTCCTGAAGATGCCACCTAGAACCTGTTTCTTCAGCTTTCCAAATATTTCTGGAAGCCATTCAGTATCGATACATTATTTCTGCTTGAACTACCCAATGAGAATTCTGACTCTGTAATTATGAGGGAAGGAATCCTCATACCACCTTATCCTTCCCCTGGCCTAATCCTGTTCCAAACCAAGTTCAAGTCATCCAAACCTCATCAATCCAGTGTGATTCAGAAGAATTCTCCTGGCCCAGCCCAGTTTCAACCAATCTACCCTTGATTCACTGATTTTTCACCTCAGCTCATTGACATATTCAGCACAATCCATCCGAAAACAGACTGGGCCAGCATTTTAAATCAAAACAAGCCCTTATATTTCAAATTCTATCTATACAATCCCATCCAGCTCAATCTTTTCCAGTTCTCATCCAAATCTTTCCAGTGAATCCAACTCATTCCATGGGAACTGAGCAGCTTAGAGTAATTCCACACATTTTTGCGGAATATCTTTTTGGAGCAACTACAAGGGAGTAAAGGAAACTTAATTTTTCTCTGAATATGTAAGCCTGCATTTTTTGGTTAGCATTTCTTTTCAGGTTCTCTTTCTATTTCTTTCACCACCATAGAACCTGACTCTTTATGTCCCTTTCCTTTGACTCCCCAGAGATCCCACAGTGGTTTCTGGGTACTTAAGCCCTCGCTATCCCAGTTTTACCTCCCTGAAGAGTTCTCAGAACCTTCTCTGCTATAAAACTTACCCAGCACCATTTCTCTAATATGGACCTCTCTGTTCTCTGGAACTTGTGAATAGCCTAAGCCATCTCTGTGCTTATGTTATATGGCGCACTTGACCTCAAGGCCAGGATATTAGTCTGGATTATCTGGATGGTGGCAGTAGAATCATATGAGCCCTTGAAAGCAGCAAGCTCTCCCCAGCTGCTATCAGAAGAGGAAGTCAAAGACAGGCAGAAAGAGGGAGCTTAAGAGACACTTGAAGCATGAGAGGAACTTGCTGCACTCTGGCAGGCTTTGAAAATCAAGGGTCTACAGGAGAAGGAATGTGTGCAGCCCCAAGGAGCAGGTGGCAGGAACCAAGAACAGTCTGCAACTCCAGGGAACTGGATTTTGCTAACAATCTCAGTGAGAACATAAGTATATTTTCCCCAGCGCCTCCCTGTAAGACTCCAGTTGTTGACACCTTATTGTTGGCCTCATAAGACTGCTGAGCTTAAGATTTGTTATCATGAGAAAACAAATGTTTCTATAAGCTGCCAAATTCTTGGTGATTTGTTATGTAGCAATAGAAAACAGAACTACCTAGTATACGTCCACTCTCTCGGAATTAACTTATTTTTCTTCCCTCCTAATCAACCAGAAAGATTAATTATTGTAGAATGGGGAACAATGAATATCAGACATAGATCTCTCTGGGTTCCAGTTCTAACCCTGACTGGCCATGTGACTTCATCCAAGTTGTTCCATCTTTCTAAGGAGAAATTTATTCATCAATCAAATATAAAGATGATTTTCCTGGCCAAGTTCACTTGAAAGATGAAATATAATGAATAGTACACACTTGCTACATAGTAAAGACTTAAGTATCTATTTTATTTGTTTGCATAGCAATTAGCAAATATCAAGCAATCCATTCAAAAATATTAAAGTGAAGCTATTGTTTTCCAATGTCATCATGAATAGTAGGACAATTAATAATACATATTGGCATATGTGCTTAATTATGGAAATATATACTGTGTAAGGGTCAGAACACTCTCTTAGCTGTTTTTGAAACACTGTGATAATGATTATAGCACAAGAAGAGAACTACTGTGAACAGAGTATTGCAAGATACACCCCCTATTCAACTTCTCTTCTGTACCCATTGAACCATCGTCTCTCCCTCCTCCATCCACGACACTCTTCCCAGTCTCTGATAACCACTTGGTACGGTGTGAAGATAAAATGCCCCACAGCTCATGTGTTGGAGGTTTTGTCCTCAGCTGCTGGTACTATTTTGGATAGCAGTGGGGAGTTTCCGAGGCAGAGCCTCACTGGAGGCTCACTGAGACCTTGCCCTTGAAATCTTCTTCTGGTTTCTTTGCTTCCTGGCTACCATGAGATGAACAGCCTCCTTCACCATGTGTGCTTACCGCCATGATATTCTCCCTCATCTTAGGCCCATGTCCATGGAACCAGCCTTTGTTGATTGAAACCTCTGAAATTCTCAGCCCAAGTAAGGATTGTTTCTCTCAAGCATTTGTTGCAGTGATGGAGGTTCAACTAATAAACTGCATTTCTGCCACAGAAGGGGTTCTGCTGGCTCACATTAGCATCATGTTCCTATCTGGAGCTGTGTATGGTCCAGGATTAGTTAATTGGAATTGTCAGGAGGCCAGGCTGTAGGAAGAAGAAAACTTGCTTGGATAATGACCTAAGGTTGAATAGACTGAACTTCAGAGCTCTGGACATGATCCCACCTGCTTGTCTCCTGTGTGAGGGGTGGGATAGTCAAGTCTACCCTGCTTCTTCCCTGAAGAGCTACAAGACAAGCGCAACTGGGCACACAATGAAAGTCTTGCGACTCATTGAGGGGCTTATCAGGGTACTGCTCCCCTTTACTACTTCTAAATGTCACAAGTCATGGGGTGGTGCACAGAGTAGGCAAATTCTGCTGCAGAAGGTAAGGCAGGCTGATGCAGCAGCCTGGCAGAGAGGATGAAGAACTGTGATTGCCTGATCATGTGCAGAAGGAAGTGAGCCCTGCTCATTCTCTGTGAGGGAGGTCTGAGGGGCTTAGCATTCATGCCAGTCCTTTCCTTCTGGGCCTTCAGCCTTTACCTGTACCTTTGAGGCTCGTGGGTTCAGTAGGATCACCCAGAAGTCACCAAGCTTGTTGAAAGATCTGGGGTTTCCCCAGCAGTGTGTTAAAGCCAGTTTGGAAGAATTTTGTTCCAGTATCATTACTAGGCAACTTCCCTTTGGTAGCTTGCAATCCCCCAATAATGTCAGGACACTACAGCAGCTGGCATGGTGGCTAGCAGGCTTCATTCCCAGGACCCAGAGCAATGAGTACCAATGCACTGATTACTTGCAGCCTCCGTGACCTGGAGAGGGGATTTCTCCCTACCAGATTCTCTCAGTTTCTTCCTTAGTGGATGCCTTAACAATCATGTATAGGGCTGTTTAAAAAGCTCACTAGATAGCCAAGTGGCAGGGTCTCACATGTGTGATTATAGCTACTTTTCTAGAAGATTGAAATCTGGAGGGTCCTGATTCAAAAGTTAGTTTGGGTCGAAAAGTCTGTGAGAACTCATTACAAAATAACCAGCAAAAAGCCAGACTTGGAGCTACTCACATGGTAGAGCATCAGCTGAGCAAGCAAGCTCTGTGAGTTTAAACCAAAGGTACTGCACCGAACAAACAAAATCTTTACCAGATTGTAAGGGAAAAAAGATGAAGTGCTCATCTTGAAATAACTGCTTTCATAGCAATACTTTGACAATAAAAACCATGTTCAAAAATAGCCTTAGAAAGGTCTCATGTATGCATTTCATTGATACTTCCTGATGTACTTAAGCCTCTGACACACGGCTGTCCATGAGCCAGTGAACTAAGAGAAGTTGAATTTTCCCCCCTTTGGCTCAGAAATTTGCGTATCTACATATCAATCTGGACTCTACCCCTTCCTTTCTAACTTACTTGGATGAAGTTAGTTAATTTCTTAGTCTCTGTTTGTTTCTTGTTCTATAAAGTTAGGATAACAATAACATTTCTAGTCCTTAAGGGTGTTATGGGTGGTAAGTGAGAAAGTCCACATAAAATTTGTAACCTAGTTCCTGTCCCAGAGTAAGTGCCAAATAAATGTTGGATTGTATTATTCTTATATCTATAGAGCCATCTGAGCCTGGTTTATGGCAGGTATTTAATAAATGTATAGGAGCTAGGTACTGGTGGCTCAGGCCTAAAATCCTAGTGACTCAGAAAGCTGAGATATGAGGATTGTGGGTACAAGCCAGCCCAGATGGGAAAGTTCTCAAAACTCTTATCTCCAATTATCCAGCAGAAAAGCCAGAAAGTGGCTCTAGCCTTGAGAGGAAAAAGCTAAGGGACAGTGTCTAGGTGCTGTCTTCCTCTGTACTGGCAGAAAACAAAAAAATAAAATAGATATAGAAAAAGAAAGGGCAGTAGATAGAACACAACAGAGAAATACTTCAGATGAACAAACAGATCTTTCATGTATTTATCTTACTATTGTCCTCATCAATCTACAAAGAGTTGGAGATTCTTTCATTTTGTCACTCAGCAAATACAGCACACTAGGTGGTGCCAGGCCCCGGCTAGATGCCAAGGCTACTTCATGGGCAGTGGGTCTTGAATTTAGCTAGTATGGACTCACAGAGCATTGAGGACAGGGCTTAGAGCACCCGGCAGCTCCATGCTGGCTGCTGGAAGGAGTGGTGGCTGGGTGGGAAGCTGGGGCGCCCAACTCCCAGCCCTGCTGTATTCTTGCTGTAAGCTCTTACCCTGGATCCTGGGTCAGATGATTCTCATTAGAATCCCAGTTCTGCTACTTAGATGTAGGTCTCTGTTCTTAAGCAGATTCTCTTGTTTGCAAAGCCCTGGTTTCCTTATAAGTAAGACAAGAATAAAACACCTGCCCTATGGATGAGGCCAGTGGGTATGCTGACTACACATGGAGTACATTGGTGTAGTCTTTTCTTTCTTGAGGGTCACTTGAGGTAAGGGAAGGAAGCTAAACTTTAAGCTCTATGCTCTACATAAGAATTCTCTCAGTGATTTACTGGCAGGTTTTTTTTTTTTTAATTTCTATGATGACCATAGAGTTCTGTGAAGAAACTTCCCCAAACTCCCCACACCTTCTCTCTGTATAGTGAGGGAGAGCAGAAGGAGTCCAGACCAGCTCTGGATTCTGCCTGGCATGGGGACTCTGCCAGGCTGGTGAGAAGCCACTGGGGATCTTGGGCTGTGGGACAGGGGAACAGGCCTGGGCCACAGAGGTGTGATGAGTTTCAGCTAGGAGATCTAGCTAATCCCACACAGGCAAAGCCAGGTGTGGCACCAGGCACTGGGCTAGGCATGAAGCTCACTAGCAACTGAGTCCTCTAGGCCAGGGCTGGAATTTCACTTTGCATGTAGCTCAGATGGAGGGTGATGGGGCTGGGAGCTGCCCGACAGTTCAAAGAAGATATGTGACTTGGAGGCCAAAGTTCAACAGAGAAGTCATTCCTGAGCCCCCTCAGCTGGGAAAAATGTGTTCAAGCTGTTTCCCCTCCATTTCTCCCTCCCTGAACTTGTTGGTAGGGGTGAGGTGACACTAGGATTTACTGGGGCTAGTTTCTGAACCTCCTTCTATAGGAAGTACCCTAAAGTTTTGTCCCCACCAAACTCTCATTCCCCTGAGCCGCTATTGTATGTCAGGCCTGATGATGCCAAGGTGGATAAAACACTGTGTGTCGAGGAGCACAGAGGCTGGTTGAGAGAGAGACAAACAAGACCATGTGGGTCGAGCAGGACATGAGCATTTATGGAATGCTCATAATAATGAGCTGCAGATCTAGATGCACGACATCATGTGATCTTCACAGACATATAATGTCAGCGTCTTCACAGGTATGACATTTGACAACTGAGGAGATTGAGGTTTCCCAAGGACAGCCTGTCCATGTCATATGACAAAGAAACCAGCCTGGCAGTTCCAAAGCCTTACCCTTTTCACTGACTGTTTGTACCTGAGGAGCCCTGGGAAGTGTAAAGCGCACCTTCCAGAGAAGAGGGAAGAAGTAAGGATGTTTCCAGAAAAGATTGTCCATCTTGCACCCGAGCCATTGTCTACTTGATCTACTCAGTGTTTGAAAGGGCTTTGAAATGTCAATAGGTCCCAAATAAAAATCCTGCCCCAGGGCCAGCAGGAGTCAGGAATGCTGCAGGATTTCCAGAGCTCCCATAGGCCTCAGGATTGAGGTGGATCAGATGGAGACCATACGTAGCAGAGGAGGACAACAGGTGGGAAGGCTGAGCACAGTGTAGCATGGGGTGATGGTTCATACAGGGCAGGAAGGGGAGACAGGTGATATGGATGAAGACAAAATGCACAGGCTTTAGGATAGCTCTGCTAGAGGAAGAGGAAAGAAGTGACAGGCTCAGTGTCTCAGGGTTGGGCTACTGGCTGGTTTCTACCTCTCACTTCACCGCACATTCCTCAAGAAAGCTTCTCCTCACCCATACCCGTTGGTATGCTTGTCCATCTCTGTTTGCATAGTAGAGTAAAAACAACACTGGCCCCATGAAGGTGGGACTATGTGTATATGTGCTCTGCACTGTGCCTGTCCCCAGGGTCTTACATGACAGTGTTTTTATATAGATGCCCCCTCCACCTTGGTCATGTTCTACTCCCTGAGACTGGGAGATCCTAAATTTGCTGGAAGCTGAGCCCAGCTCATCTCTATGTCTCCACAGCACCTAGCATAGTACTTAGCCCAGCCCAGGCCAACATCAGCTAGCATCTGCTAGTAAGACCCTTGGGATCTAGCATGGATTGGTGGTGGTGGTCCTTGTACACCTGAGGCTGAGATAGGCTAGGCGAGTGCTCAAGGGCCCTATAGCTGCAACTAACCTTTCATTAGCCATTGAGGAGATGAGAAGAGAGGAGAAGAGAGGAGGGGAGAGGTGAGGAAAGCAGAAAAGAATGGAGCAGAGGAGAGGAGAAAAGTCCAACTATACTGTTGCCCAGTGTGGAATCCGGGCTAAGAGCCTGCATGTCTCTAGACTTCAAGTTACTTCAGGGGATTAGATCCATGATTGTGTGCTCAGCCAAGACAACCAAGCTGATACATTCTAATCCTGGAGTGTCAAGACCTGTTTGCAGAAGCCTCTGGAGAGCAGACTGTTTCTGAGGTGGTAGAAGAGGACTTGGAGCTCAATGCTCTTAGAATTCTTTTTACTTGTTCCTACTGCATCAAGGAGGCTTGCACAATGATCTCCTCCTTCTACCCTGTCCTCCTCCATCAGGTCTGGCCTCCTGGGAGCAGACATTTTCAAGGAAGGCCAGGAACAGTGTAGGACATGTGTTCTGAAGTGTGAATGGCAGCAATGCATGGTGGCTTTAGTCTCCCAGTACAGTGAGTACCACAAGAGATGTGCCATGTGTCTTTATTCTTTTTTCCCATACTTGGGTAAACTGATCCAGAAATGGAAAGCTGTTTCTCGGTGGAGATTCAGAACCTTTCTCTTGCCAAGAGCCATTTGGATATTAAAATAACTTTTGTGGTATAATTGATTAGCAATACAGGAGGCCTTCAGGAAGCAAATGTGTTATATCATCTACTCAATGATTTCCAGGGACCCCTGTGTAGGGCCACAAGTCAGATAATGAATAAACAAAGGAGCCAGCTCCTGAAGTCCTAGCTTAGGAAGACACTGAGGGTAAGCTAGGGGTGACTATGGCAACAGACAGACCAGACGAAAACCCTGGCCAGGGAGCCTAGAAACCTTGACACCATGCTCCAAGTCATCCTGCTCCTTCAGCCTCCAGATCCTGCAGAAGGGAGAAGACCAAAGCTAAGACTGCAGGCACATTATTGGAGGTCTCTCCTTCATCCCAGAGGGAGGGCTAGGCACTCTGGGTGTCTCTCCCCATTGATCAGCTGATCATAAAAGGGGCCAGACCACTTTGGCTTTGTGACCATTCATTTACAAAGGCAGAGGTAGGATGTTATCCAATCAGAAGTGATCAAGGAAGTAGTGGCTGGGAGCTGAGGAGGAAAGGTGAGGGAGGGGCCACTGTCTGCTGGGGCCACCTGATTTCCCGGTCCTCAAAACCTGACAGAATTTGAGGTGGGTAGTTCTTCTGGGGGGGCCATTAGCATCGCTGGGCCATCCATTATAACAGAAGGTCCCCAGACAGTCCCTAATGCTTCTGGGGGTGGTACACAAACCCCTTTGCCTCGTCCCATCATACCTTTAGCTCAGAGCTCTTAGTCTGCCTCCTTCAGTGGACTGACTGGGATTGGACAGTGAGAGAGCCAGGATCTTGTCTAAGCAGCAGGTAAGGAACCCATTTCCTAGTGGGGAGGTTAACTGGTCTTTCTCCTCAAACTCTGCCCCTTCATACAGCACATAGTGGAGAAGGCCATGACCAGGACCAGAAGCACATGGCTGACACCCAACCTCTCAGAATGGCTGCTACGATGTGCAATGGCTGTTTCAGCTGAAGTGGCCTCCCTTCTGTCTTTGAACCTTCGTTTGCTCAGTTGTAACCTGAAAGGAGATAGGATCTTGAAAGAGACCAGAGACATCTTATTTCCTGTAGAGATGGGCGTGCACAGCGTTCTTTCCACTCTATCTACCATGAAACTGACATTTGGAGTCACCTGCCCTTAGGATTTCCTGCAGCAACACACATGCAGAGGCAGAGTGTGGTGTTGATCTGCCATCCTCTCTCCCAGTTTCCTCACTGGTAAAACGTGTTTTAAAAAATGTATGATTCGGGTGCTGGTATTCCGAACTACTCAGGAGGCTGAGACCTGAGGATTGTGGTTTGAAGCCAGCGTAGGCAGGAAAGTCTATAAGAACCCCATCTCCAATTAACTACCAAAAAAGCCAGAAGATGGAACATTAGCTTTGAGCAAAAAAGTTAAAGGACACCGAGCACGCCCTGAGTTCCAGCCCTCGTACTGGCACACATGTACGAAGATAGATAGGAGGAGTCACATGTCATTTCAATGTGGGGTGATTGTCTTCAACTGGAGGTGGAGGTAGCAGATGAGACAGCCAGGAGATGATACTGATGGCATTTGACTTGAGGCTGTCTAGACCACAGAGCTGTCCCCAGACCTCAGGTTCTCTCTACTCAGATCCACTTAGATGCTGCTGCAGAAGCCAGACAGACATTTCCGTCACACTTTGGCATGCACATGGCATGCCTGTGCCCCCACACAACCTGGCTGCCCATGCATGCAAGTGATAAGGCATGCCTGCTATCCAGGACTCCAGTCTCTCCGCTTTTACCTGTTTCATAAGATGCCATGGGAGATGAGAAGGGGAAGGGACAAAGACAGGAGACAGGACAATGACAGAACCAGAAGAGAGCACCCAGCTCGCTTGCTTCTCAGACTAGTGATTCCCAGGCTGCTGGGCAGCGACTTTCCAATGATAAGGGGGTGAGAGAGTAAGCAGACAACTGCTTGCACTGTCTGCACCCCATGCATTCATTCCAAAGGGTGCTACAGAGCCATGGCAGAAGTATTACACCCACCACCCACCTCTGCCCCGATTCACCAGAGTCCTGCAGGTCACAGACCAAAGCATTTACCTTAGGCTTCCTCCCTCAGCGCTTCCCTGCCTGCGTCTGCGGGCCTAGCTTCCCTCCTCCCTGGGTCTGGCACTGGGGCTCCGGTGGCCAGCGCTTAACCTGAGCGCGGGACCGGCTGGGGTCTCGGCCATTATGCGGGCGCATGGCCGGCCGCGCCCGGGCGCAGAGCAAACTTAACCTTCATTTGGGAGCACCCAGAGGCCGGAGCGCGCCGAACAGCCATCGATCCCTGCTAATGGCCTCGTCTAAATGCGGAGCCGCTGCCTCCGCCTCCCGGGTCAGGGCGCCCCCGCCCTCAGCCCCTCAGCTCTGTTCCAAATGGTGTTTACCAAAGTCAATATTGGCCTCGCCACTGCCCCATCACCCAGGAGCCCCGCTGGCCTCCCCACGCCCTGAGTCCCGTCTAGGCTGCTAGGACTTAGTCCTGGGGTCCCTACCCAGCCAAGGTCACTGAGGACCAAGTGTCTGGCCTCTTCTTGGACTCAGATCCACACCCCATGCAGTGACTACCCTGGGAAGAGAGCCTATCTGGCCTGGGACACAGACTTGGCTGTGGGGTCCATAACTCTGGGTAAGTCTCTTCCCCTCTCTGAGACCTCACGCCTGTCATTTTTAAACGTCTTCCCTGAAGGGTTGTTGGGAAGATGTTACCTGAGGTGGCTCAGTCAAGGGTCCAGCCTAGAACCTGACAGGGCCTTTGGGACAACATCTTGGTGTCACTCTCTTCTGGTTCTTCCTTCAGGGCAAAGCTGAATCAGCTGATCAGGGGTAAAGCACATTGAGATACTCCCAAATCCTGCCATCACCCCATGGAAGATTCTCTACTCTTTAGATAACCCAATTTGCCTTCTCAGATCAAGCCAGGCGTGGGCAAAACTTCCTGGAGAAGCCCCCAGTGTGCAGACACCAGGGCCTCTCTCTCGTCCACAGCTAGTAGCCAGCTGTTGAAAAGCTTGTATTGAGCTTATTTAATAATGAAACCATCTCTCTCTGTGGGTCCTTATTCACAGCAGATCTTTGGGTAAATAAGAAAAGCATGACAAGTGCAACTTCCTTTCCTTCCCCTCGTCCCCTCCGTTTTATCAGAGGAAAGAACTTTTCCATAAGAGCAACAGGAAAGGCTTGGTCATTGGTTTTAGTCAGCTTCTTGGACCACCCAGTTGGGGAGGAGAAAGACCAGCAACCTGAGCCTGCCATCTGGTGGCCATGGCTATACTTTGCTACCAGAAGGAAGAGGCTGAGTTCTCCTGGTCTACACTGAAGGGGACACACAACAGCTACAGACCCTAAGAATGATAGGCTGTAACTTTTCCTCTATTCTTGAGAAATTGTGCTTCTACCCCCATCCCATCAGCAATGAAACCGAGATTCTTATGAATAAATTTGTCCCAAATCACTCTTGGATGAGTGGTGGATGGAAATGTAAACCCGGGACTTCCCAAACCCAGGCCTGTGCTGATTAATCCTCCACTGCATTCTAGAACTTAAATGTGATGCAGTTGGCACATGCGAGTGTTCAGGGCCACAGAAGTGCCTTGCAAGAGTCTTAGAACCGTTGATTTTTAATTTTGTGTGCTGCTAGAAAGAAGATACCTTAGACTTGTAGTCTCAGGAGCTATGAACATGGGACTGAGAAGGTCTTTGGTGGTGGTGGTGGTGGTGGTGGTGTGTGTGTGTCCATCCGTCCATTTGTTTGTGTCCCAGGTTCACACACAAGGCCAGAGAGCAAAGGCACAGCAAAGGGTGGGAATGCCAGCCTTCCTGTCTCTTGACTCTGGGCTCTTTCCACCATGGATTTCTCAATCAAGGCTTCTCCTGTTGTTCTTTTATAGCCACAGTAATAAAGCTGTGGACTTTTGCTCCAGAACAGCACATAAAATATCCCATTATTTGCCTTTTAACTCGAGCTTCTGTTTTACATCCTAAGTCTAAAGTGTAAGCCTCATAAAAGGTAATCATCTAAAGCCCGTTCAAAGAGAAGTCATAAATTGGCCATTTAGCCCAATCAGTCTTTATTGTGCTCCTATGGGTACCTGAGCAGTACAAGCGTGGGGCCGACAGTGAGGCAGCAAGAGCATAAACCTCAGTCTTGGGTCATGAGCTGGTTAATTCTCTCGGGTAGAGGTATGGAGATGATGAGTCAATCCAAGGGACAAGAGTGTTACAGAAAATGCCATGGATGGTCAGCTAAACATAGGGTGGGAGAGATGGGACAGGTCAGTGTGGAGTGAAAGCCAAGGGGCAGCTTTTTTTGAAAGCATTTTTTGAATATTCTTGATACTAATTGTTAAGTAATGAATAACTCCTAGACCCTGTAATGAATGAGAAGGCAAGATGCACTTTTTCAAACAAGCATCCTTGCCATGATTCCATAGGTTAGGATAGGAAAACAGTCTCAGAGAGGCCAATGGTTTACCCACAGTTGCTTAGCTAGCAGTCTCAGAGTGATAGTTTGGGCCTCTTTGTACCTGATTTCAGAGTTTTGCTTTTAACCACTGGATCACATTGCTTTTTACTTGGGCCTTCAGTGACCACCATGGCTTACCTGTGGAGCTATGCAGGGTCTGAAATATTCTGGGTGGGAGGGCTGAAGGGCAGAAGGACAGAAGAAAGGTAGATTCCAGGAGATGGTGCTTCCACATTAGTTTGTCCTGCTTGCTATCGCTTCATTCTGAGCTTCAGTGCCTCTGAGTTGATCAGGAAGACAGGTCTTGTGTCAGCCACTAGAATCTTAGCTACTCAGACGGCTGAGATCTGAAGATTACAGTTCAAAGCCTGCCCAGGCAGAAAAGTCCATGAGATTCTTATCTCCAATTAACCACCAAAAGGCAGGAAGTGGAGCAGGTAGAGCACCAGTCTTGAGTGAAAAAGTGAAACAAAAGCATAATGCCCTGAGTTCAAGCCCTGGCACACACACACACACACACACACACACACACACACCCCGAAACACAGTTTTAAAAATACTTTAACATGTGGGAAAGGGAAAATGGGAGACAAACATGGGGAAGGGCTAACAATGTTCAAGAAGTAATGTACTCAGTATCTTATGAATGTAACTGTAACCCCTCTATACATCACTCTGATAATAAAATTAAATTACAAAAACAAATCTTTTCCTAAAAAAACTTTAACATGTTATAAATTTAAACATGCATATTGATTTGGCCAATGTTATAGAACCCATTTATATAATTTAAACTGTATTTGTAAATTTTAATATACTTTAGAATCTTCCAAACTCATAAGGCAAACCACATAAAACATACATAAGATGGAATTGTTGAAATTTATGACTAGTTGCCATTTATATTTATCCTAAGAGTACAGTTCTATGAGTTAATTTATTCTATACCTACTACTATATCCTCACAACTTTTTAGATGTTTGTTTTGCTACCTGGCTAGGGTGAATAACTTCTAGATCAAAAAGAAAAGTAATATTAACTCAGACTGGGTCTGGATTCGCAGCCCATTTGATTCTTAAGTGGGTCTGGAATGGGAGTTCATCTCCCAAGGGTTTTGAAAGTCAGTCACTGGTTCTCGGGCTGGGTCTTCTCTTTTGAGCTTAATCTTTGTTTTCTATGTTAGTAAAATTTGTAAGTCTGGGCCTTTCACACAGTCTCCAGTTTTATTGCAACCGAGTGTCTTTCTCCAAAATTTTAACATTACAAATCTCACTTGGCTAGTGTTATATAACCGTTGTGCTGTCATTGTGACATATGGATCGGGTCTGCAAGCATTATTTAAGACTGCTAAATCCTTTTATTATCTCATAATGAGTGGGGTCATCTGGAGGTTTTGTAGGAGATGAGGGATTGGATCTGCATGGGTTTTCTTCTCCCTAACATCCAGTTAATTCATCACTGTAAAACACCTGGCTGGATGCTAACTCTGCATGGCTTTTGGGTCCATAGGCTTGTGATGGTGGCTCGAGAGGCTCATCCACCTGGGGCTTGTGGGAGCACTGTGATGCCCAGAAGTTCCACCCCCTCATCCCCCAACACACACCACGTTTTCATGTCTTCTTGGCCTGTTCCTGGATCTCTATGGCTTCATTTTCCTGTTTCCATAGCTAGAAATACATAGATGGTAATGCTTTTAGAAAGACAGGCATTTACTAGAAAACATTTCATATGTAAACACTTCCCAATTTATGGAAATAATAAAAAGTATATTTTATTGTGTTTTCTTTTGCATCACAACCGCTTTTCATATACTTTACAGTCACTTTTTTGATATTGTCACTAAATCACTGCCTTTCATTAATATATCTTGTTCCAATAACCCCAAATTTCTCCCTCTCCTCTTATCTTTTGCTGTTCAGATGATCGTCGCTTTGCTGGGGGGAGACACTATGTAAGCTGGCTCCTGAGTAAAAATGCCTCACTGCTGTCTTCTAACTTAGATAACCTTTCTTCTGCCAGAAGCTATTTGGACATTATAGCTTCATTCTCAGGCCATACAGAAATGATCAGTGTGGGCAGATGGGCTGTGGACAGCTGATGTGAAATGGATAAAACAGTAGATGATTCCATAGACATCCTTTCCAGTGGGAGGAGGTACTGATCCATTCTTCGCAGTGTTATGTTGACTTGCCTGGATGGTTGACGTAGAACTATCTTTTTCCTTAGATTCACAGAGAAGGTCTTGTCCTAACACCCCAACACCACCCACCACCTCAACAAGCCACAGGTGAACATCAGGCAGTACATTTTCCCACATACGAGTCTGGTGCTTTCATAAGTTGGGAGTACATCCATGGCATCCATTGGCCAAGCCAGCCAAGCTCGCTCTTTCTAGCCCTTAGCTTGGCTGGTGTGGTGAAGAGTTACCAAACACAAATGCAGCACACACAAATACAATGAAGTCTGATTCTTATGTAGCAAAATAAATATTTTTCTATTTTTTTAAAAGGACAATAAAAGGCCAAAGAAACACAGCACTCATAACAACTGAAGCTGGGAAATGCTATGTCCAAATATCTACTTGAAATGATGTCGACATCCCTCTTAAAGGAACTGGAGGGTGCTTCTTTTGTAATATATTACTTCAAGACTAGTTCTTTCTTAAGGTTCTCCCTCTACCCCTCAAAGTAGGTACTCTGTCCCAACGGCAGAAATCATATATAGATGTTTGTTTTCCTAAACAAAGTTTATTTAAAACTGGAATGCCTTTATATGTCTCAAGCTGTAGAAGTTACATAATGGTACAAAGTGAAAAGCCCCCAGCTACTCATTGCTCTCCAGGTGATCCAGTGCCACCAGATTCCTATACCTTTTCCCAGAGGTCTTTTATTCACATGCTAATGAATGCACATATATGGGCTTCCTACAGCTTTTCTGTTTTTGTTTTTGGCAATCATGGAGCTTGAACTCAGGGCCTGGGTGCACAAGAGGGCCTGACCTCTTTTTCTCAAGGTTGGCACTCTACTACTTTGAGCCATAGTACCACTTCTGGTTTTCTGGTGGTCAACTGAAGATAAGAGTCTCACAGACTCTATTGTCTGAGCTGGCTTTGAGCTACAATCCTCCAATCTCAGCCTCCTGAGTAGCGAGGAGTGCAGGGGTGAGTCACCAGTGCCAAGCTCTTTCTTTAGCCTTGAAAAAACAATGCAAAACAAAACAAGGAAACAAATTAGAGTACACCATACGTTATATTTTGCATTTTTGCTATTTTTAGGGAACATTGTATCTTGCAGATCATGCTACAACTCATCATAAAGAATGTCTTTGTTCTTTTCCTCCATTGCACAGAATGGCATTAATGAAAATACCTTTCCATATTGATTGATGTTTAGTTTGCTTCTAATTCCGTACTATTGTAAAGGATGCTTCAAATAAAATATTTTGTTGGGCAAACATCACTTTGCACACATGGAATTGTATCAGCAAGATGTTTTCCTAGAGGTGGAGTGGGTGGGCAGAGCATATGCTGATGATATAATATTGCCACTCAAAGAAGGATGATGGCTGTTCACTTCAACATATCTTGATCATAGCCAGTCTGTCTGGTAGGTTTAAAATAAAAATAAAATGAAATTAATAGATCTTAGCAAAATCTTATTTTCTTTTACTTTAGTTGTGACTATCTTTCATATACTTACGACATAACAATTCTCTCTCTCTCTTTCTCTCTCTCTCTCTACCATAGAGAGTGTTAGTATATTTTCAAACATCTTTCCCAAGTTTATTTCTTTTTCTTTGAATTGTGTATGAGTTCTCTGAGCTGCAAATTCTTTTCTTTAAATTCCTCAATCTTGGGAGAGAAGTGAAGTGTTGATCTTTCTGATTGATTTTCAGAGTTTACAGTTTCAAGAAAATTGACTTTAGCCTGTGATTTAAGTTGCAAATTATTTTTCCCAGTTCACAATCTGTCCTGAAGGTTTCTTATGACTATTTTTTACATATTAACTTTTCTCTATGAACTTCAGAAAGAATTTGTGAAGTTTCAAAAAATGCTGTTGATATTTTATTGAGTATTTTTGCTATTGAAGACAAATTTTAAATGTATAGAAAAAATTTAAATGGTAAGTCAAACACCATTTTTCTCTTGTAGCTCTCAAAATTTATTTTTGGTCATATTTAGAAAGGTCATTCTCACTAGAATTGCAAAACGATTCTCCCTTGCTTCTGAATGCTTGCTTTTTTTAAAAAAAAAATCATTTGGAGTTTGTCTTGATAAGGTGTGGTGTTAAACCCAACTTGAGATTATCCTAGAAGATGATCTGGTTATTTCCTTATTATTTATAAAATGATTCCTCTTTCTGCTCCTGATTTAGGTTGCCAACTTCACAATGTCCTATATTCCAGTATGTGTTCTGATCCTTTTCTAGACTGCTTCATTCTGATCTGATGGTGAGCCAGCACCATATTGTTTTAATAAGTTTGACTTTATAAATATTGTTTCAATAGTAGAATTACTCACCCCTCAGCACTCTTCCTTTACAGATTTTTTTTCTAGAATATTACTGCACATAATATTATTTACCACATAAACAGTTAAGAATACTGTTGATCCTTCCACTGGGATTGCACTGCACTGGATGTTAACCTAGGGAGAATGGACGTCTTTATGAGGCCGTGTCTTCCCACTCAGGAACAGGGTTTGCTCTGCCCTTTGTTCAGCAGGTTTTATGGCCCTCGGGAGTCTCTTAAAGTTTTCTTCGCATAGATCTTACACATTTCTAGTTGAATTCATTCCTAGATAGTTTATTTTTATTGTTTATAAGTTTTCTTCAATTATAGTGTCTTCTAATTGAGTTTTATTATAGTAGAGCTATTTATTTTGTATTTAGCTGAATTTCTGAAGTCTCTTAGTCTTGCAATTGATCTTTCTTGGTTTTTGCCTTTTTTCCCTCCTCCATCCTTCTGTCCCTCTGTCCCTCTTCCCATTCCTCCCTCCTTCCCTCTTTCCGCTTTCTCTCTTTGTCTTTCTTCTTTTTCTTTCTCTCGTTCTCCTCTCCCCCTCTCATCTTCTTCCTCCAACTCTTCCTTCCTTCCTTCCTTCCTTCCTTCCTTCCTTCCTTCCTTCCTTCCTTCCTTCCTTCCTTGCTTCCTTCCTTGTTTTATATTAGATAGCATCTTGCTATGTAGTCCTGTCTGGCCTCAGGCAATTCATCTTCCTGCCTCAGTCTCATGAGCATGTGGATAACAGGTGTGTATCTCCATGCCTAGCTCTGCTTTTTACTTTTGTTACCTCAGGTTGTTTTGGTTTTGGTCTGTATCAGTCCATTGGTTAGTATTGATGGGTTATCATGGGAACCCAGGAACAATTTCCTTCCTCCCTGTTCAAGTTCAGAACCAATAGAGACAAAGCAGTAAAGCAGAGGAGGTCAATTATCATCAGTTTTACTGATAAGAACTAGTTACTGACTTACCTGTAAAATTAAGGTATAGGGTATATGCAGAGGGCAAGGTATTCTTTTCATGAGCAGTCCTCCTCAGAAGAAGGGTCCTAAACTCACCAGTTTCTCCTGGAGTGGGGCAGATGAAGGAGCCTGTAATTGTCCTCTTCCTCTTGGGGGAGAGTCCACCTGGAGTAGAGAAGAAATTCTCCTACACCCCACCTCCTGCAACAGATGTCTCCAAATAGTGAACGTTGATAGGACAATAATGGAGTTCTTTACCTTCCTCCTCCACCTCACTGATAGTGTTTCTCCCACAGTAAAGATGATACTGGTTCCAGGAGCTTCCATCTATTTTCCCCCACCCCATTATTACTTTACAAAGTTACAACCCTAGCCTTCTATTCTCTTTTATGTTTTGCACTCTATTATTATGCTTTAATCAAGAAGGTTGAATTTTCACCACATGTGGCGTTTCTTTAAAGGTGAAGGTCACAAGGATCAAGATTTGAGGCCAGTCTAGGCAAAAAAAATCCATGAGATCCCATCTTAATAACAGGTGTTCTGGCTCATGCCTGATAATTCAGCTATATAGGAGGCTAACATTTGAAGCATTGCAGCTCCAGGCCAGCCTGGGCAAAAAAGGCTTTGAGACTACTTTGAGCAGAAGAAGCTGGGCTTTTTCTGGGTTTGCCATTGCAGCTATGGTCGAAAGTGTAAATAGGAGGATCAGAGTTCTAGCTGGTTCAAGCACAAAGCAAGACCCTATCTCAAAATAGTAAAGCAACAATTCATCCAAACCAAACCAAACTGTGGGTGGGGCTCAGATGATAGACTGCTTGCATAGCAAGCATAAAGCCCATGTTCAACTAATCTAAAAAAAGAGTTGAAGTCTACCATCAAATGTTTTATTATTATCCGTAAAGATGATCATGTGATTGCTTTCTTAGCTCTTTTAATACGATGAGTGATAGTTTCTTCCTCTTCTCCTTTTTTTCTCTCTTTTCTCCTTTTTTGCATTCCCCTTCCTTTCCCTCCTCTGCCTTATTTTTTTCCCCTTCATAATGAGGTTTTACTATATTGTCCAGGTTTACTCTGGGCTCAAGCAATTTTCCTACCTCATCCTCTGGACTGCTGGATTTCAGGCCCACACCTTCCTACCCAGTTTATTGTGAGACTTTTATCTACTAACTTGCATTAGGAAGGACATCTCACTTGAAGTAGTAGTATTCCTTTAATGTTATTCTGGATCCTGTTGATATTTTACTAAGACTTTTCATCCAAATTGCCAAATGAGATTGTCCTAGAGTGCTTTCTTTTTATTTGTACAATATTCATTATACTTTTAATGTTTCCCTTAAAAGATTTTGAAGATGTCCTTATTTTTATGCTCTTGAACACATCAATGCTTAAATGGCCACTGCTGGGGACATGTGGGTGCACGTGCGCGTGCATGTGTGTGTGTGTGTGTGTGTGTGTGTGTGTGTGTGCGTGTGCATGTTTGAGGCAAGGAGTCAGGTGTCTAGTTTTGATATTTTATTTCTAGCATAAGCTTTCAGGTAGCAGTTACACAGTGTCTATTGTATGAAAAAAATCATCTATTAGCATCTTTCAGGGTACTTATAACATTTACATGTCTTTTTAATTTTAGATTGGGTTCTAAAGATTTAGACATATACTAGATATTATTTTTACCCTCAAAAGATCACAGTTAAGTAGGGGAGACAGACAATTACAGAAATAAGTCATTTGAATGTCATCTGCCAAGTCTTGAAATGAGAGGGAAGAATGGAAGAATATGTAAATATAGTTGACACCTTCCTTTTCTAGGACCTAGCGGTCTGAGATGCTCATGCATCCGCTTGAGACAGTTTGAGGGCAGGGAGGTGATTTCCTACCATCAGCTCTTTGACACGGTGGAGAGTATCCTTCCTTGAGTAGATACACCTTTCTCCTTTTCCTAGATGCCCTCCCCATCCTGTCTGCTTCTGTCTGTTCATTCAACATCTATTCTCACTTAGGTATCATCAGCATCTCTTTTGGCCCTCTCACATCCATATAAAAATATGCTTTGTCTCCCATCCTTTCAAGGAAACCATAAAAGTTCGGGAGGGCTGTTCTCTCATCTTATACAATCTTCCTTGGGCTCTTCTCTTTCCCCTCCCCAAGCAGTTTGTCTATGACAATTTGCTCCTCTGAACCCAAATATTACCAGTGACCTTGGGGTTTTCACTCATAAGCACCAGGTCCTAGGCTGGAAAGCCCTTCTCAGTCACTCTATGTGTGACCACCTGTTTGTGTGTTAGGATCCAGATGAAGGTCTTTTCTCCTTTTCTAAGGGTCTGGACATTATGAATCTCTTCTTCTCTATTATCTTTTCTGTGGTAAAAGATGTGTTTATGCGTTTGTCCCCCAAATACATGGGAAGTCCCTTGAACACATAGTTTTTCTGATTCCTCTCATTCTTTCCAGAGTCCAAGGCAGAGACCTGAATATCTAGAAGAACATGTGTTTGATGAAAGAAAATAATAGTAAATATTATTCTTTATCCTTGGGCTCAAAGCACCTTTTTTTTTGACCCCCAAATCACATGGTAAAGTGGGAAAGACACTTGGTAGATGGGTCAAGTCAAATCCAAAGTCAAGTTCCTGTTTTATTTCTTAGTCACTTCATGATATGAAGACAGAGAATTCAGACTTGAAGGAGATGGGTTCTAAAGTACACTCTTGGCTTTGCCATCTCTAGAATTATGTCCTTGTTTCACCCTTCTTCTCTATATATTGGCACAATAATGCCTTTCTCACTGGATTGTTGTGAGGACTGATAGAGGTGGGATATGTATGAACACCTAAGTTCAGGCTTAGAAGACATTTACTGCTCAACCTTTGTGTGCAGACAACAATTAGTGCTGGTTTTAGAAGACCCCAGCCCAGCCCCTGATCCTGTAATGACACAACCCCAGCACAAGGTGTCACTGTGAGGAGTCAAAGTGGTGGGAAGAGGGAGGGGGGGCAAGTCAATAGCAGCTTTCACACTACTGTCTCCAGTATTTGCTTTGTTCCTCTCAAAGACCACACACACACACACACACACACACACACACACACACACACACACACACACTGAGATGTGCTCCTACAGCTGGGCTCCAATCACATTGGTAAATGCTAGGTGAGTGGCTGAGTGCCAGGCAATGGGCAGGTATTGATGCTTGACCTTGAAACTTGTGGGTCTCAGAGGACCTCAGAACTCTGTAGGTGGGAAAAACTAGTCCAGAGACTTCCTAGTTTGAGTCTCTGATGAAGAGTTTTAGCAGATTATCCAGAAAACAATTTAAATCTAGACTGTTTTATATTCTTTCATATTTCTTTTCTTCCAGATTACTCTGGTAGTTCAAAACTTATTCCAGTATTTAATTAGCAATTAAATAAGCTCAGCATGAAGACAAGACTTTTAGGAAAACAGGGGAAAGCAAAAGAAAATAAACAGAGTATTTTCAAGCCTTGCAGTCTTTTTTACATGATTGTTTTTTTACATAGTTGAGATAACAGTTCATACCCAAGTCTTATGTTATTTTTGTACCTTAGATCAACTTTCAAGAGAATCCTCTTGCCATGCTTAACCATTTCTGTGCATTCCTTTTAGTGACTGCACAAGCCATAGTGGAGGGAACTAACTAGATAAAAATAAGTAGAGAAAAACAGAATGGGAAAGAGAAATAGAGAGCCAGAAAGGGCAGGCAGAAGGCATGTTAGAGGAAGGTACCACTATTAGCCACAGCCATACACACCCTCCGTTGTTCTGCTGGTTTTGTTTGAAAGTTTCCACAGGGCACTTAGTAGATTATGGAAATAGTAGAGTCTTGAAGCCAGGAAAATGAGGTGTCAAGATCTAGAAATGTGCCCAGAACATAGAACAGAGCAAGCCAAGGCAGAATTGGGCTGGACTGGGTTGGACAGCGGTCAACTGCTTTGGCTGTTGGCCCATCTCATGGTCAGGCTCTAGGTGGTGCTGTGGCTACAAAAGTTTTGGGCTGAAGAATTTTGGCAAAGCTGTTAGGAATCCTTGAGAGAAAGAGAGTAAGAGAAGTGAAATAAAGAGAACTGGAGTGAAGGAGACATGACTTACCCAGACAGAGACAGAGAGACAGGGAGGATATTGTATTTGATTCAGGGCCTATTCATTTAATCATTCATTTACCCAATCAGCATTTACAGAGGCCCATTTGGGTCTGACACTGGGGTGAGTGCTGAATACTGGGCACAAGCAAAGTGGTTTGAGCCACGGCCTCACATGGCATATGAGAGGTAAAGAATGTCCAACATCAGTTTTCCTTCCAAGGGAGAGAACAGCAACATACCCAACCAAGACAGACCCTGAAGGCCTAAGGATGAAAGAAGTGACTTTCATCTGGGAGAGAAAGTAGCTAAGAATGAACAAGAGAAGACAGAAGAGAGAGAACACTTCAGGGAGGAGAGAATTCCCCCTATAAATGGTGCTGAGAAAAGCCAACCGTGGGGGTGGAACCAACAGCAGACTTACAGCCAAAGCAGAGGAAGGAAGGAGGTGGGGCTTGGGAGTGGAAGATGGGCACAGACCATGCAGCCCTCCCCACACCCCAGGGATTTCTAATCTTTATCTTGAGTTTGGAAAGAGGCAGAGGGTTACAAGCAAACGAGGTGGCACCAGGAGAGTTGTTCTTGGAAAAGAACCCTGGGATGGGAACATGAATGTGAGAGGCGGTGGAGTTACAGCCGTTAACTGAATTGTGAGTGGTAAGGAATGGACTAAACCACACCCTGAAGGGTAGCCTTGACAAAGCATGGCCAGCAAGTGAAGAGTTTTCTGCAGCTGGATTCCTGCCACGCGCGGTTGGAAGGAGGGGTGTCATCATGCAGGCCAGGAGTCTTGGAAGAAGACTAAGTTGGGATAAGAAGATCATGCACTAGACTTTGAACAAGTTTTTAGGGAGGGTCGTTTTCTCACCCTGCTATTCCTACTTTGGCTCAGGAACAGTCAGAAACTTCCTCCCATGGGCAAGTGTGTATGGGTCTGTCATCTGCTCATTCTCCTTGCACGCTGCCTGCTGTTGGATGGTGAGAGCCACTGAGGTGGCCCCACTGGGGGGCCAGGTGTGGGCTTGCCTGTCTTCTTTTTAGAGCTTTGCTCATTAGGACTCCTGGCTACCAATGGGCATAGAATTGTGATCTGCAGAATTGTTTGTTCTGCGGACCCAAATGTTAGTATGGGTTCCTGATTCTGAGGGGAGCATTTGGGGACATGTTTTAAGAAATGGAATTGTAGCCAGATATCAGAGTAGTGCTTTCAACTTAGATTCATCAGTGTGAAGGCTGAGCACTTTCTCTCCTCCTGTAGGAGTCACATGGCCATCTCTCCTTTGGAAGACAGGGCTGTGATAATTGCCTTAGAATCATAGGGGCACTGATGTGGAGCAGGCTTGAAGCCTGGGAAAAGGGAGAAAGTTCTGAGCTAGAGAGGGAGCAACATGAGTCACCAGGGAGAGATGGGGAGGAGAGAGGAAACAATTTAAGGATGAGCTATGAGGAGCTCAGGGCTTAAGAGTGGGGGAGAGGAAGATAGTCTTGTGAAGTAGATTGAACAGGAAGAGGAGAAGGAAATCTAGATTGGGAGAGCACTGCTGAAACCTGGAGAAGGTGTTCAAGGAGGGCGTGGCCAACTGAAGCACTGGTCTCTTGGATTAAGTGACAGGGAGGATGTTGGTGAGATGTATTTGGGAGGAAGAGGGGGCTGCATAAACCAGAATGCAGTAGGAGACAGGGAGGCAAGATGGAGGTCGCTAGTGGAGGCAACTGCTTGGAGGGATTCTCAGAGGTGCCTCAGGGACTCTGGCTGAAGAATAACTGCCTTGCCTTCCTCTTTGCAGAACTCCCTGCTGAGAGGCAGAGCCTGCCTCCCTCAGATGGGAAGAGGGTACCAATGTGTGTATCTATCTAGCTGGCCTGGAGCTGGGATGAGTGGGACAGGGACAGCCCAGGACAGGGAAAACCCAGGACTAAATCCCAGCCCAGGCTCAGAAACAGGAGCTGGTAAAGTACTAGAGGAAGGACCAGGGGAATTTTCCTAGAGCCCTGGTGGGTATGGAAGGGGAAATTTCTGGGCTCATAGGGAAGCAGAGCTGATGACAGAGGTAGGTGGTAGCTTTCTATGGCACCCAAAGACTCAGGTCAGTGTGCCCATTCTCCTGGTACTTTTATAAGCTATGGAATTCACCCACCAATTGATTAGCCCTGTGTGTGTGTGTGTGTGTGTGTGTGTGTGTGTGTGTGTGCGCGCGCGCACATGCACGCGCATGTGTGGTAAAACACTTAAAATGAACTTTGAGATATGGCTCATTGAGTTAAAGTACCTATTTCTATCAATATATGTATTGTATATAACACACACACATACATATATGTAATACAAACACATATATCACATAAAAGTTACTGTGTCCCCTAGGCCTCTCAAGGAATTCCTTATTTGTTGGGTCTCTAGATTAGCTTTAAATGTCCTAGAGTTCTATGTGAACTCAGTTATTATTGTTATATTGATTTCTTTCTGTTTGCATAGGGTTTTGGAGATTTATGGTGGAAACATGTCCTGTGCTGCAGAAAGTACGGAGATCCCCAGACATCCCCTCAGCTCTGGGCTGCTTCTCCTGGCCTTCCCTCCTCTACCCTTCACATCACACCACCCCCTGCTCACCCCTTCCTGTGGGTGGAGGTGAATGCTGCACTGCGCTGGGTGACAGCAAGGCAGCAGCCAGTGCTTGCATGCAGGTCGTGGACACATGTTTTGATGTTCTCTAATCACTTCCATTTTGGCTTAAAAGAGTGAGAGCTGGCTCCTGTTACTTGTAGTTAAGAGATCTGACATCACAGGGGGAGAAGGGAGCCTCCACAACAGCTGGAGGGGGGGTGCAAGGGAGGTCAAGGAAAGGACTCCATTTTTAAGGTGTGAAAGACTTGAATATACTCAAGCCCTGACACTCACGGTGTAGTTGAGACAGGAGGGGACAGGTAATAGGAACCTTGAGAAGGAAGGAATGGGAGATAGTGGGGCACCCCGGGTACTGGGAAAGAAGCAGAGGCAGAGGCTGGGAAGGAGCCAGGATTTGGGAGGACTGGACAAGGAGAGGGGTCTGTGGGCAGGGAATGTGGGAGACGTGGGGACATTCATCAAAGGGCTTGGACTTGGCTGTGAAGAAGGGGCAAGGACACCTTGCCCCTAGAGAGAGAAGGCAAGAGGTTTGGGGACAGGCATGCAGCAGGCAGCCACTGGGGAATGAGGTAGACATGATGGGTAGCCCTGAGAAGCCAGGGAGGCCCCTGACCGTGCCCTGAGAGGGGCCCCTGCCCCACTGTGGAGTCCCAGGGCAACTGAAGCTCAGAGGCGGCCTTGGGGAGGCGCTGTGGGGGCAGGAGAGTTCCACCAGCCTTAGGTGGCTGCACTGGAACTCTCCTCCTCTCCCCAGGCTCTGAGGAAGAGTACTGCACTTGGCAGGTTAAACATTTGTTGGATGAGTGAAGGGGGTGGGGAGAGTGTTAATGTTCATCTCTGGTTTGTAGAGCAGTTCCTGGGATGTAGAGAAGTCTAGAGAGGGACAGGGACATGGCTGAGGTCACCTAGCCACCAAGGCTGCACTCTGGTTGTCCCATCTCAAGTTCTTTTTGTTCTTCCCCCTCCACCCCCGGTACTGTAAAATTTACCTTCTTAATATGTGCATATCATCCTTAAAAACTATAGTCATGGAGTTGCACAAATCACAGCCACAGTCAATTTTAGAACTTTTCATCACCTCAGAGAGAAATCCTTTCCCATTTAATAGTCAAGTCTCCCCCGACCCCTCACTCATAACTTGTAGGCAGTTCTTAATGTAGTTTCTGCTTCTGTGAATCTATAGGACTCGTTGGTTTGTTGGAAACCTTGGGGGTTTGAACTCAGGACTGTGTACTCTCTAGGCAAGCTCTCTATCCCTTAAGTATTGTCCTCTGCCTCTGACTCCAGTCCACCTCTTGCATACGTGGGATTATGGAAAAGAATCACTGAGCCTAGCTTATTGGTTGAGACGGAGCCTCAGGGACGGCAATCCTCCCCATCCCTATCTCTGCAGTAGCTGGAATTACAGACAAGCATCGCCATGCTTGATCAATTCTAGAGTTCCTTTCTATCCACTCTAGACTAAATGGACAAAAATTGGCTTGCTGTGGTGCTCTGGGCAAGACAGGAAAGTACTGGAAGGCATTATTTTCTCCTCTATTCTCTAGAGGGAAAGAATACTAATGCTCAGCTCTGCTCTATAGCAAACTCCTGTGATGTAGAGAAAACACCTGAAGTTCCAAGGGGGAAAGGAGTTTGGACACGATCCTCAGCAACCAAGGCGGTGCTTGGGTCTGTCTGATCTCAGAGATACTAAGCAGAGAGCCAGAATTCTAATAGTAACGCTCAGGTCAGCGCCCCTCTCTGAACCTATTTCCATTTGTAAACCGCCATCATCAGCACATTTCTTTTTGCCCCATCCCTACCCCCAGGCTGTAAATTCCTGACCAGGCCTGGATTAGATGCACTCCTTGGAGCATCTCTATCTTTCATCCCACAGCTGCGCATACAGAGAGGCTCATTCAGCATTACTTTCAGGGCTGGTATTATGGTCTTGGTAGTACTTTCTGTCCAGTGATCAAGAGCCGTCTTGGATAGTGCAAGGGTGGAGCAGGACACCATGAATAAAGCTTGCTGTTAACTGATGGGCCACTCCTAGCAGGCCGGCAAGTAAATTCTTTAATGTAGACTCCAGCCAAATCCTGAGGAGCAGGTGTTATTTATCAGTGGGTGCTCATGATCCATCTGGGAACTGACACAGAGCACACATCTGAGATGGCTCGCTCCTGGAATGGGGAAGTGAGACCAAGACTTTAGTTGTCTTGAAATTATAGACTCATTAAAATATAGAACCCTGATTTCATCAGAGCAGAACTTCTCAACTGTCACACCACAAACTCAGTTTTGAGGGCTGGCTGAGAGCCAGGCCATGGGGGATGGAGCAGTGGAGAGATAGAGAAGGTGAGCCATAGCCAGCTCGTCTTCACTGGAGATGGGAGGTGATGGGGTCAGGCACATACATAAGAAGAATCATCATGCATTGCCATGTGGTGTCCAATGAAAAAAGCTAATCCAGGAGAAGGGTTAGGATGCAAGAGAAGGCCTCTCTGGGAAGGGAACCTTGAACCACAGCTGGAAAGAGGGCTGCAGGAAGTACTGGGAGAAGAGCACTCTGGACAGAGTGCCAGTACCTTTCAGGGTGTTTGGGGAGGACAGGGGGAGCCACATGATATAGTGGTGCAGGCTAGCAAGAAGAAGAGGCCTGCAGTGGCATCAGAGAGGCAGCTGGATCAGTCAGGGCCTGGTGGGCAAGGCCATGCCCTGGGGATTTGTCCTGAGTCTGATGGAAAGAGTGGAGGGCTCTGAGCAAGGGATGGGGAGGACTTAATTTGCACGTTCCAGAACATTGTGACCTTGGAAGGTGGTGACAATAGTGACCTTGGGAGATCAGCCAAAAGACTGAAGAGTGAGGGTAGTGAGGGTGGCTAGGAAAGAGGAGCTCATTTCTGTAAACTTTCTTTTTTTTGCGTGCCAATATAAGGGCTAGAACTCAGGGCCAGGGTGATATTTATTTATTTATTCAAATCTGGTGCTCTATCACTTGAGCCACAGCTTTCGACTTCCAGACTTTTGGTGGTTCATTGGAGATAAAGGTCTCACTGACTTACCTTCCTGAGTTGTCTTCCTCAGTTGTTAGCCTCTGGAGTAGCTGGGGTGACAGGTGAGAGCCACTGCTGCCAGGCTCTCTACAGATAGTGGAAAAAATGGGACAGAAAGGGGGTCCAGGCTGAGGGAAGGTAGAGGTTGACCCCTAGCATCTGGTGGCCCTAGGTAGTGAGGTGGCAGGTCTGAAAGTAGTCAAGGAAAGTTTGATTTTCAAGATATTAAGTTGGAAACCTTCCCTAGCCACCAAGTGCAGAGGTCTTAGCAGCAGAGGATGACAGGCAGAGGGTGGGTGAGCAGGAATGAACATCTGGGATTCAGCAGAGCATTTGTCACTGAGAGTGGGCAGAGGAGTTCTGCCTGGCTGTACCGTCCTTATAAAGTCAGGCCATGAGCACTTAAAGAGGGCAAGAGAAGATGGGAGAGGAGGTGATTCTCCAAAAACATAGTGTTCGCTGGAGCGTTGTATGTAGATAGGATCTGAACAGGGATGATTTAGGATCTAAAAAGCATGCGCTAGGGTCTGGGACTAACTTAAGGTAGTTAAAGAAGCCAAGATTATAAGTATTATGGGTCTACATTTCCATCCCTGTAGCCACATTCAAAGTGACACAATCTGGGTGTTAGCAGTAGGTGGTGTTGGAGATGAAGATTCCAGATTCTTGGCCTCCCCAGCACAAAAGTGAATGAACACACACACACACACACACACACACACACACACACACTGTAAAGTGGCAAAGCAAGGTTGTTCAACAGAGAGAGAAAAAGAGGGTACACTATGAAAGGAAGTAGCTGGCTTGAACTAGGTGGCTCAAAAGCAAATAGTTTAAGAAAACCAGCTCTAGCATCTCACATTTGTAATTCTAGCTACACAGGAAGCAGAGATAGGAGGATTGCAGTCTGAAGCCTGGCCAGGTAAGAAAGTCCATGAGACTCTTATCTCCAATTATCCAGAAAAATAAAAATGCTAACAGTAGAGCTGTGGCTCAAATGAGAGAGAGAGTGCTAGCCTTGAGCAAGAAAGCTTCCTGGGATTTTGGAGACTATGGGAGGAGTTCATGGTAACAACAGTGATGCGGGATCACGGCTGGAGAGGGGTTTGGGAGGGATCTGGGCATGGACAAGGTTGCCATCCTCTGGTTATGTAGTGATGCAGTGCCTATGCACAAAGTCTTAAGAAGGAAGTTGTTGAGCAAAGGTCAGGCCAAGGCCACATAATATAGTTTGACTGCACACAGGGCTCAGGTCTGTTATGACCAACATGAAGTTTTTCCACCCCTAAAGGGAACTCATAGACACAAGTGGACCCCTGGCAATTCCCAAGGAGGAATGGCTGTGGGAGGTTCCAGTGAGGAGCTAGAACTCATGGGTGTCCTCTAGGGTATGACTAGGAAAGGGAGTTGTGTTCAGCACTTTCCTGTTGGCTAACTTGCCTCATGGAGAGAGGTCCACAGCTTTCAAAACCTCAGTGACCGTATCTATATAGCAGGGTCAGGAGTGCTGGTTTCTCAGGGTCACTGGCAGAGTGGACCAGAGAGTCCATGAGCAGTGTCCTGGTCAGATAACTGGGAACACAAGGTCTAGGAGTGGATGCTTAATACCAGCAATTTCTACATGAGACAAGAACTGAGTGAGAAGTATAGGCATTGGAGCCATCTTCAAGAGTCTCCTACAGAGGGCCTTTTGATGAAATAAACCACCACACATTGGTGGCTGCTCGATGCTGACTGGGTTTGATCTGGACTTTAGAATCTAGATTCTGGTGGTCCAGCTAGTGTGTCTACACAACACTATCTGCTGGGTATTTTGTTATTGATGTTTAAATAACTTGGACTTTCATTTTAGGAGTCTTTGAACCATACCTTGGAATAATGGAAATTATACAGTGTACTATGTAGTTAACACAGTCATAAAATTATATTTAATTGTTTTGAAGTGCCACATCAGTGAATTCTGGGACAAGTCTTCCATGGACCCCTACTAAGTGAACCAGACAGAAGAATTATCCAGGGTAGTAGCTATGCTCAGAATCCCATAGCTTGGGGGTCTTTTGGGGTCTTTTTTTTCCTAGCCCTCCCTGGTGCTGCATGTGTGGCCCACTCCAGTGGCATAGTTTCTAATTTGCTTATTGAGCTAATTGGAGTAGGTTGGGAATACAGAGAGAATATGACTTTTTCCTTCACTAGCTAAAGAACTGCTCACACCCATAGAGATCTCATAGCTTTCCCCATTTGTACCCATCAGGCCCTGGAAGAATCTCTAGCAGCTGTTGGTGGAGGACAGTAAGGGTAGTATTCTGAATCAGCTTTGCTAACCCTCAGCAAGCCCTGCAGAATGGCTTTGCTTCCTTCTCTTAGTGATGATAAGCTTTGGAGCCTCAGCTCTGGCTCCTGGAAATGAAAAGTTCCAAGTAGCATCCTGCTATATGAGTTTCTTCATCTCAAATGTTTACCATTTGTGTAAGTACATAAGGTGGCTGAGCCTGTAGGTTCTCAAGTTGATATTGGATGAGTGACCATGGGCAAATCATCTAACCTCTTGGACTTTGGTTTCTTCATCCTCAAGTATGCAGATTGTCTTGTCTTGTATTTGGGCATGAGAGGGTGCCTAGCAAGCCCTCAGTAAGTTGAAACACTAAGAACTGACCTGAAATTTTCCTTTCTCCTTCCTTCCTTCTCTTTCTTTCTTTCTTTTCTTTTGTTTCCCTTTCTTTCTTTCTTTCTTTCTTTCTTTCTTTCTTTCTTTCTTTCTTTCTTTCTTTCTTGCCTTCCTGCCTTTCTCCTCTTCCTTTTGTTCTCTTCCTCTTCTTCCTCTTCCTCTTCTTCTTCTTCCCCTTTTCCTTCTCCTTCTCCTCCTCCTCCATATATTTTTTATTGTAATTAATAGAAGGGTTACATTATAATCACCAGATAGAAGGTGCATTACTTCACAAACATTGATACCCTTTCTCATGTTTTGGTCCCCATTTCCCTCCCCCTACCCCCACCCCTCATCTTGATTTCCCCCCTTCCCTATCCAATTTCAAATAACCAAATAAACATATATACAATATATCAGATAACAAGGTAAAATACTGTAACAATATGAGATAACCAAGGGACAGCAAAAGAGATGAGAGATGACATGGTACATCAAGGACAACAATCACTCATATGGCTTTTGTTTCTATATCCTGGACTACTACTTCTTCCTCCTCCTCCTCCTCCTTTCCCTTCTCCTTCTCCTTTTGTCTTTCTTTCTTCTTTCTTTTGTGTTAGTACTGGGTTTGAACTCAGGATCTCCTGCTGTTACTTGGCTTTTTCAATTAGGCTGATGCTCTTCCACTTGAGCACAGATCCATTTCTGACTTTTTTTTTTGCTGGTTGATTGGAGACAGTCTCACAGACCATTCTGCCTGGAATGGCTTCAAACTATGATCCTTTATCTCCGCTTTATATGTAGCTAGGATTACATGCATAAGCCACCAGCACCCAGCCTGCCCTGAGATCTTTCTGAAATCCTTCCCGCTGTCCCTCCTATACTGTACATTGGTTCTTGGCAATGCAAGAATGGCTCCCTCCTACCATTTTCTGGGTCTGTACTCATGGCATGCAGTATACCTTATGAATCACTATCCTGCCTACGTGTCAGGACAACCCTATAGGACAATCATTTCCATTGTAAGATGGCAAAACTGAGACTCTGGGAGGTTGAGTCACTGGCTGTTCATCAAATAATTAATAAAATAACAAAAGTAGGATTCGGCCCCATATTAAATCTGTGTGTGTTCGATCCATTTCCCCTCCTTAAGCAGCTTGCTCTTTGTCTAGTCTCTTTGTTCTCTCTGCCAAGAGCAACTATTTTGTACTCTGTGGATGTCACAGGGGATTTCTTGAATGAAGTCACTTCCTGCTTGGGAAGAACGCAAGTACCCTGGAAATGTCCATTCCCCCCCAGTGGAATACTTCCTGTGTTGTGTCACAATGAATCCCCATACAACAACTTGCTGGAGGTAACATGAACTGCATCCACTTCCCATCTACTTGTCACACTATGTAAGGTGGCATTTTTTCACATCTACTTGGTGTCCAACAATGACAGTAATGATGGTAACCGAAACAGAAAAGGCTTTTTGTTTTTGTTTTTAAGCCTCAAACCTATTTTGAGAGGTAACACATGTAAAAAGCTTGCCAGTAGTCATAGCAAGATGTATGCAGTCAATACTGTGAAAAGGAACAGGAAGTTAAGAGCAATAGCAATGCCAGGGAGAGAAGCTAATGACTGGCTGGGTAAGGAAAGTTATTCTTTGGGAGAGGAAGTCATGAAAAACTTCCTGGAAGATCTGGGCCAGGGTTGTGCTTTAAAGACCCAGTAAAATTTGGAGAGGGCAAAGTGAGATAGTATGGTGTGTTTGCTACAAACAAAAAGTAGGGACCAGAGAGGCAAGAACCCAGCAATGGATACAAGGATGCATTCTTTTAAGGAGCCTCTCTTTTTATAGCTGGAGCCCCTTTGCTCCCTGCTTGGGGATTTTTATGACCCCATCCATCTGTTTGCAGTCAGTCTCAGATTTGCTTTGAAATTCAAAAGCAGAGAGGGAAGTGTGATATTGGAGCCACAGCAGCAGGCTGGGCAGCTTGCTCAGGGAAGGAGGGAGTTGCCTTTATGGAGCACAACCCTCTGTGAACTGAGAGACCTGGAATGTTGGCAGGGCTGGTAGATGGTGAGCCTGGGAAGGAACCTCTCCTGTGCACTGAGCTGTCCATTTCTGTGCGCACCAGCAGGTCATCTGCAACTGTGCATAGGCCAAGGGTGGCAATCCAGAGGTCATTCAGTGGAAAGCCTTGGTTCCCGATCTGTCTCCATTCAGCCTGTGTTTGTTTCCATTTCCTTCTTTGGCAGGTTGGCTCTGGGGTGTGCTGGCTTGGAAGGGTTGGCTCAGTCCTTCGTGCCTGCTGAATTCCCTGGCTCAGCTGCCACCTCTGAATTCCTCAGGAGCCTCTGTGTCCATACAGATGAGATGGAAAAGTCTCTCAGTCAAGTTCAATCAAGATCCACAGCCCTTTTAAAAATATATTTACTTATATCCATTTTTCATTGTAAAGGTGATGGACAGAGGGGTTACAGGTACATCAGTCAGGTATTGAGTACATTTCTTTTTGAACAGTGTTACCCCTCCCTTATTTTCTCCCAGTTTTTTCCCCTTCTGGCCTCCCTACTCCTTCAAGTTGTAGGTGGTTCATTTTCAACATAGTGGCTAGTGAGTAGCACTGCTGGATTAGCTCACCCTTTATCTCACCATTTCTGTGCTTCTCCTTCCCTTCCCCAAATCAGACAAACATATATAAGACAAAATCCTGCTCCGACCCATCCCCACCCCCAGTCTAATGTGATATTAGGCTACTTTCTTGCTGGAGTATTTCTTCATCCACCTGCGATCATTCCATAGGCAGTGGTCTGTGACCTCTGTGTTTGAAGTCCTCCTGGGTGACTCCCTTCTACTTGTCCTGCCAATACTGTACATTCCCATGGCTACCTTTCCTGCCTTCTGTTCCATATACCCCCAGCCGACTCTCTGCATCTCAACCGAAGATGACCTGGGCATGCGTCAGCCTCTGCTCAGGTACGTTTGGGGTGCCTCTCACCAGCTAAACCTGGGGTTGGGCTCCAGATTCTGGACAAGCTTACCAGAGTCAAATTGCCCCAAATGGTGAGCTTTTAGTCTTTGTTTCAAATAATTTGAATCCACCTTCTCTTCAAAAACAAAGTGTAGGAGTTGAATTAAGAAGTTGGGAAAGATCTTGAAATTCAAACTAGTTAATATTAGAAAGTCCTTTAAAAGCAACTGCCATTGGTCTGATGTTACTGATGAAATCAGTGGTCAAGCAGGACTGGAACTAAGAACCTTGGGGTCTTAACTAGCCACAGCTTTCCACTTAAACCCCTTGGAGTCATTGTGTGAAGTGTGGAGGAGATTGTGGAGATTCAGGACCCATGCTCCTTGCTTTGTGCAGGGGCCACTGTAACATGAATTGAATTCCTATCGAATTTACAGACATAAAGCACTCCAGTTGGTTGTCTTGAGCTAAGTTCCATTCTATTCTACGAAGGAAGGCAACCTTATTATCTTCATTTTCTAAGGAGGCTGTTAAAACTGAAAATGACATGGTGAAGAAAACTTACCAGCAAGTAGCCAACCAGGGTATCAGGCTACCATTTGCCTACTGTCCTTTGGAGAATATCACTGTATTTCCCTTTCCTGAAAAAAAAAATGCTACTTTCTTTAGGAAAACCATGCGACAAGGCTGCAGATAGAAACAGGACAAATGTGCATTAATTCCAGGCCCAGGGACAACAGGGAATTTTCAATTCTCAAGGTTAAAAGAAACCCAGAGGGCAGTGGTTCTTCATCTTTCTACTTCCAATGCTCCATTATTTTAGTACAGCTAAAGTGCCTTTTGCATACAACTATTTTAGAGCACCTCTTTTTCCTGTAGAAATGCAATTTATGAATAATACACCTATGCAATGACAAAATTAACATTGTCCTAGTTGTAAGGAGAAAGAAATGCTCATGGCAACCCGTGTCAGAGTGCTTTTATAATCCTTAGTGCAAAGAGGAGGAACATGAGACTGACGTGGGAGGAGATACAATTTACCAGCAAACCTAGGGTGAAGTTCTAGGGCCCTTAATGAGCAGCCCAAGACCCTGACTCAACCTGTAGGGCTCTTAGGGCAGGTATAAGGGGTGAAGGGCTGCTTTGCCACATTCAGGAAATTTGGCTAGTCCTGAGGGTGATTTGAGTTTCAAGTCTCCCTTCCCTTCTCTTCCTTTCCCTTCCCTTCCCTTTCCTTCCTTCTTTCCTTCCTTCCATTCTCTCTCCCTCCTTCCCCTCGTTCTTTTCTTCCTTCCTGTATGTGTGCATGCATATGTGTGTGTGTGTGTGTGTGTGTGTGTGCGCATGTGTGGCTGATTAGAGAAAAAGAAATGGAACATTAGAAAAATGAAAACACAAGAACTGGTTGGCAAGCCCAGAACCAACAGGCATAAAAGAAGATTTTATGAAAAATTTCTGAAAATAATTTTATTTTATGATGCCATAACAGTGGCCAACCCATTCGCCTGGCTCTGGCTGAGGAAGCAGCAGCTGGAGCCCACACCCTGTGACTATGCCTCCCTCCATATGCCCTGCTGTGGCAGCCATGGAAGGGAATGGCCAGGGGGCGGGGCACTGGCCTGGGTAAGAGAACCTCAAAACTCTTCTAGTCCAAGCTGGCAGGTCTAAACTGATTATTCCCACATGCCCATAGCCTAGAGGTGGGCAGGGCATTCCAACTCTAAAGTTCCTGGCAAAGGTCATCTTGGACACTGAGTGGGGCCTAAAGCCCTTCCTGTGGCAGAACTTACGTCTGCCTCCCATGACCACTTGTGTATGAAAATCAGCACCCAGTCCCAAATCTTTAATGATGGAGAGCTGGTGGAGATGGCTGGGCAGGGGAGGGCTCAGGTTCCTGTGGAGATGTTCAAGTTCTCTTGGTTCCTCTCCATCTTCAAGGCTCCTCACATATTGCCTTTATTTGGTGGGTCTCCTTCTCTTTTTCCTCCTCCTTCTGGGCTCGAGGATTGAATCCAGGGCCTTGATTGCACACGTTAAGGCAAATGCTCCGGCCCAAGGCCACACACCAGGACAGGATCCAGCTAGGACTAGAAGTCAAGGCCAATCTCCTCCCTAGTATTATTTTTGTCTGGAGTTCATTTACTGTAGATCACTGTTGACAGAGCTGCTGCGGAACCCTCAAAGTTCCAGGTGAGAGGGAGACATACACAGAGGACATGGGATGATAGAGACACGGGGGGAAGGCACAGGAGAAATAGATCAGCAAAGAGAGAAGACAGAGATAGTAATAGACAGCGTGGGGTGTGGCTCCTTTCTCCAGGAATAGGTTCCACCTATAATGGGAACCCTCAGCCTCTATTGATGCCGCTCCTGTATGTCTTCATAGGGAGTGGGAGCAGAGAAGCTTCCACTACTTTGCTCACTATCTTGGTGAGTCCTTAGTCACTTAGGTGAGTCCTGACTTCACCATCATCCCCTCCCTGGGCCTGAGAAATGTGGGTACCAATGCTTTCCTTGGCCACCATCATCATAAACCATCTACAAGAGCACAGAAAAGCTGATCGAAAGCAAAGAAGCTTGGGATGGGGCATGACTTCTTGGGCTCTTATCCTAGCTCCAGCATTGTCAATCTGCATCACAGTTACATTTCTTAATCTTCCTGCACAGCTACAGTTCATCAATAAATGGGAGATGAGGAAAAGCAATTGTGAGAATCAAAAGGTTCTTGAACTAGATGCTTAGCACATTGTTTGAGACAGCATAGATGCTCAGCAGATTTTAGCTTCTAATTGCACAGTGTTATTATACCATTGTACCAAAATTCCTGGGGACCACACACAATCTTGAGTGCCCCTAATGGGAGCCAGCAGAACTGACCAATCATGGCCAGTGAATTATTTCTCGGACTTTTGAAACACAGAGACCTTCCTTACATTCCAAACTCTTCAGTGACCTGTTCTCTTCTTCTTCCAAGTTTTAGTGGAACTTGTAGCTCAGACTGCTTACATAAGTCCCAGGAGGGAATACTTCACAGTATGGGACATTGTGGTATGAGATGAAAGATACAGTGCATATTATCTGATGCTCTCCAGCCACTTCCTCTAGTCCTACTTTATGTATCCATGATTCTTCCATGAGTACCCATTACATATAGTATCTCTCTGGCAGGCGTGTGTTTGGAGGTGACAACACAGACATGGGTGGCCATAGTGCTGGCCTGGGGAGCTGAGGGGGTGAATGAGCACATATAAATAATCACAGTCAGTTAGTCTGCCATGGACAGGCAGTGGTGGGGACAGACAGGAGGTGTGGCCTGAGGAGTTGAAGAGGCTTCGTGGGAACTAGATCATGTAGGATGTTCAAAAGCTTGATAGAGAAAAACTTAAGGTATAGAAATCCAGAAAGCCTTGTAGCAAAAGGGAAAAGCATGCAACAAGGAAGTAGAATGATTGAGAAACAGAACAGGGAACAGATTGTGAGCAGGCTGTGTATGACCTTTGTTAACAACAGCATGGAGGAGACATTGAAGGATTTTCAAAGTGTGTGTGTGTGTGTGTGTGTGTGCGTATGTGTGTGTGTGGGGAGGGTGATGTGATCATTTCTGTGGCCTGTAGCACTCCCTTTGGCTATAGAAGAGAGAGCAGATCAAAGGGGATACAGATGTGGGTGGCAATAGTCCCCAGGAAGGCCTGGAGCAGAAGAGAAGCAAAAGGATGGGGAGATACGGCTAGAATCTGTAAGGAATAGTCACAGGGCCTGTTGAGTTAGGAGCTGAGTGAAAGGGAGGCCCCCTGGGAACCCCAAGTCTATGCTCAGTGTATGGTCCAGTCCAGTCCAGTATGGTTCCTATTCCATACCTGCAGGCCACTCCCTGGGCTGGTGAGGACTGAGGCCAAGGCTTCTCCAGCCCCTGGGCATCTGCTCAAGCCAAAGTCATACATGGAAAGTGGGCCCGTTCCAGTCCTTTGTGCCAGTGCCATAGGCTCTGGCCCTCAGCACCGGGCATTCCTCCAAACATGCTCCAGTAGGAGGACGGGGTGGGGGTGGGGAGCCATCAGCACGCAGAAACGCCAAGCACCCAGTTCAGTATGTGTTTTATTAATATATTATGCTACAAAAATATTTTTGGCAAAATAACATTAATAGCATCTTTCTTTGTCTTCTATTATACTCTTAAAAAGAACTCTCCATGACAATTCACAGCGGCGAGGGAAGTCATGATTAAGAACAATTACCATGAGTACCTTCCAAATACAATGAGAGTTGAAGCTTGTGTGTGCAGTAGAGCAGCCAGGACTGACTTGGACCCTGTGAAGCTCAGGCAGGGGCAATGACTCTGGCTACCTCCTCTGGGCTGAAGCCTTCTTCCACCCACCTCTCACCCACCTCTGTCATTAGAGACCAAAGAAGTCTGATAATCATTTGTCCCTGGAAGCTCAAGAAAGGCATCTTAGATTTGGATCCCACTCAAAACCAATTTTCTTAAAACAGGACTTGAGGAAGGAGGGGACTCTCCCAAGGCATGCTGGTCTATCACCTTTTCTTCCTACCACCTATTCCTAGCCCATGGCAGCCTGAAGTCCTGGAGATGAACCTTCACCTTCATGGAGCCTTGAGATTGTACATAGGATCCACCCACTGTCCCAAATAAGATCTCCATATGGCAGGTGAGGAACTGGACGCTGAGAAAGTGGCAGGGACTCACCCAAGGTCACCTAGCAAAGCAAATTAGTATCTAAACTATCTCTACAGAGAAATAATCTTGGCTGAAGGGTTGAAGAAACTGGAAAGAACCAGGAAGGGACCCAGCTGGTTCTCTCTTTCTCTTCTTTCTGTCCAGAGGGCAGAGAGAGAAAGGAGCTGTGGGCTGGGACTGGGACTGAGCCTGGGTTCCAGTCCAGCCCTCCCTGCTTTCCAAGGTCATCCTGCACAAGGGCAGCAGGCAGCCCTGGCTGGTTCATAAGGAGCCTGGCTGGACTGCTGAAGAACGTGGTGGAGAGGGGTGAGGAGAGGCTGGACTGTTTCCCAAATCCTACTGGTTTAGACAGCCAGCTGGGGTGATATTTTTGGCTGCTTAAATGAATATTTGGAAAAAAATAACAATGTTCAAAGAAACTGAGCTATACAGAGCCAGGAGGCTCCTCAATGTCATCTACGTCAGTCCCTTGTCAAGACTCCATGTAGCTACCAAATCTCCAGCTAGTGGGCCTGCTGGACACTTCCATTGACCAGAAGCTCCTGGCCTCAGAGCATCAGCTCAGCTTGGTGGAAATTATTCTATTACAGAAGGCTTTTATCTCCTGTTCTTGAAACTTTCATTCCTTCGTTACTTCCTCTCTGCTTCCTTCCCTCCCCCTTTACCTCTCTACACGTCTTGAGCACTACCTTTGTGTCAGATAAGGATACAGAGGCCATTCACAAGACCCCCCCCTCCCCCAGCCATCCAGTCACTCATAGATCCACAGGGGAGAAGGTTCACAATTAGTCTCAGCACTGCCAGTGAGTGGTGGTGACAAATTTGGAGGAAGCACAAAAAGCTTAAGGGGCTTCCTGGAGGAGGTGTCTAGTGCCTGAATTGTTAGGGAAAGAGAAGGGGGATTCCAGGTCTAGGAAGCAACACGTGTAAAACTTTCCTTCTAGTCTAGAAGTGATAAGTACAGTTCTATACAGCCAGACTCAGTGGGAGAGATGAGACATATACGGTGGGGTGAGCTGGGTAGGAGGGTTCAGAGTGGCAGGTGAAGGGTTCTGGTTCGTTTCTCACTGTCCCTGAGGAAGTAGTATTGCCATCTCAATTCTGCACACAGGAGAGATCATCAAAGCTCATAAATGCCCAGCAAAACTAATGGTTTAAAAATAGGCTTTCCTTTTAAAAAGAAAAGTCTTCATTTAGAAGGCTTAGAAGGAATCCGATCCTTAAAGGATCGGTCATGACAGTGATATTGGGCCGGAGTCTGGGCAGGTAGGACAAGAGGTTTGAATACCTATACTTGCTCAGGTCTAGATGATGCTAGGAATTCACAGGCGACAAATGGAGTGTAAGGACAGATGTGTCCAGTCATCCCAAGGTTTCTTGTAGTGCAGATTCTGGATCTTTGACCTTGAGACTGAGGGCCCTCAATTCCCCCTTGTTTCTCTCTGGCCATCTGATTCTTACATCTCCACTGTCACCTTGATTGCTGGTGTGGCAAGCCAGCCACTAGAGGAGACATAGCCAGTATGACTTGTTCTACAAAGGACTTCAAGCACATTAGGCACTTTCCTAAGAGAGATGGGGGTCCTGAAGCTACCACTAGCATGTGCCCACCCCCAGGCAGGTCATTTCATCTGTTGGCTGGGCCTCAGGCCTTCCATCTTTCTTGCCTAGTTCAAGGTCAAACAAGGATGTTCAAAGACAATACCCAAAAAAGCTCCCCTAGGAGAGCTAGGACAAGAACATTCCAAAGGTTTGAGTGGCTGCTTATGGACTGGTGGTTCTCTGGCACAGAATGAGAAAGTCAAGCACCCCAGTCACACAGATTCCTATTTATATGCCTCAGATCTCCTGGGACATTAAGTTAGCAAGTTGACTCAAACACTGGGCAGCCTAACGGTCTTCAGGGACCAGCACACTATGGCTCCAGATGTCTGACCCACATTGGCTCTGACTCTCCTCTCCACGCGTCTACCCAATCTGTTGGTCTATCACTCTATTCTTTCCTTTCTTTTGTCGATACAGGGTCTCACTATGTAGCCCAGGGTAGTCTGGGCCTTGTGATTCTCCTACTTCAGCCTCTTGTGTACTGGGACTACAGGAAGAATTTGGACATTCCACCTCCAAATCTTCCTAGAGGACAGATCAGGAAAAATGAGGACTGAACTGAGCAATCAGTTATAAACTAGGGTAGGGCTATTTTGCCACCTTGACAGGTCCTCTAGGCCCAGGAAGATAGTTACGTTCAGCCCATGTGTAGTGAGCCTGGCACAGTGTATGCAAAGTAATTACATGCTGCATTAATTTACACTTTTGGCCCCATGCCTGGCACAGATCTGGGCACATGGTCAGGTGCTTGGACTGTTTCCCTAAATGCTTCATCTTTAATTAACCTCAAGCTAGATCTTCATACATCTCATGCCATACTCTACCCCAAACCAAGGGGAATCTGGCCTGTGTGTTTCTCATTCCTTTACACTTATCTCATCCCAATAGTACTCTGCATGATCTGTTTGATGTCCAACTTCTGAGCCTGCTTTGTAAGTCAGCTAAGCCCTTTCCCGCTCAGAAATAGGAAGTCACATTTTTTTTTTCTCCCAGGAATAAACTGACTCCAGGCCTGGCTGAGGTCAAGTTCAGTTTAGCATGTGGTGCCTCTGGGGCTGACTAGACCCCTCTCAAGCAAGAACTCCAGCCTCCTGCCAGGTCTCAGGCTCAAACCTGTTCCTCAAGGCTGAGCTGGAAAAAATTCGGTTGTTTGCCAGCACGCCCATGGGAACCTCTAGGCCATCCAATGAACATCTCAGAATTCTACTGTCTCAGAAGGGCGGCAGGTGCTCCAAGCTGGGATTAATGGAACTGGGTCCTCTATCTCCTCAGCCACCACCCTGAGAAGAAGAGCTATGTAAATCTCTGTGACTCTCAGCTGTCTGCCTGCTCCCACTGGGTTGCTCCATCTCCCAGAGGGTCCATAGCTGTATTCTGCCCCTAACTCCTGATTTAATAGTGAAGGCTCCCATTAGGCTGTAAGATGTGACACACTGGGGACAGAGACAAATAGCACAGGCTGTTGCTAGAGCTCCCTGGCCACAGGGACCAAGGGGAGGGGTAACTGGTCACATGGTCTCTGTGGCTGGCAGGGGAAGCCTGTAAAGATACTGGTTTGGATGAGATCCACCTCCCTTAGAGCTTCCTTGAGGCAAAGAGAACATGGCAGAGCACAGATCACAAAACGAGAATCACTTTTCAGGTCGCACTGTGAAACAGGAACCATTCCAACTCACAGCACTTGTGTGAGGATCTGTGCTAGAGGAAGTACACGAAATACCTGCTACACTTTGGAATTTGGACAAATGGGTCTTGTTCCCACTATGACTACAAAAGGTGACTCCTACTGGTCCTGTCCCTAAAACTACCTCTGTGCCCATCCCCATCCTTTGGTCCAGCTTGCTTCACTCGGCTGACTTAAACAGTCCCTCTTAAACCCAAGCTGGGCCAGTGACAGTGACACTGGAACTGAGAGACTGTGCTCACTCTCCCACAAGCTTTGTGACCTTGAGTGGTCCTTCTTGTTCTCTTTGGCTCTCAGTGTACTCATCTCCATAGGACTGGAGTCTCCCTCAGCCCCAGCATCCCTCACTCCCAACCCCCACTTTGGCTGAAACACTCACTCAGAGGTCTGGAGGGCCAGTCTCCAGACAATCAAAGGTTTCAAAATAGCAGCATTCTCTTTCCTAAAGCATCTTCCTGTACCCTGGATACATCCAGGAAGGGGAGGACGGTCAGCGTCCATGTCTTCCTTGAGCCTTCAAATACAGCTTCACAAAAGCTAAGCTGGCCCTTGGAGGTCCCCACAGTGGGAGAAGCCAAGTCCAACCTGGGACGATCTTAGGATCCGCAAGCAAGACAGTATAAAGCCATGATCATGGGTCAGAGGTCACAAATGTCTTGGCCAACTGGATCCTCTCCTAGGTTGGCATTGGGGCTAATTTCAGGGATCACAATATAGGTCACATAAAAATAGTTTTTATCAGTAGAATAAATACATTGCTCTTTTTTAATACGGACACATATTTTACAAAAGAGCCCCATAGCACTATGGGAAATTAAGACCTTCTACAAAAAAGAAGATGTAATTTGGATACAATAAAGCTCTAGTGTTCTAACGGTCCTGTGTGGACTGCCTCGAGGTGTCAGATACCCTCAAAGGTGGCAGCAGGGGCAGTGGGTATGGCTGCAGACCTGCTGTGGTTTGTTTCTCTGGCTTCTCGGAAGTGGTGGCTGAGGTCAGGAGGGCCTGAGGGTATGCAGCAGGAAGAGGGCAGCGATGGTGACGGTGACGGTGGGGCATTGGCCCAGGGTTGTTGCTGAGTTGTTGGCAGGCCCCAAAGAATCCTGCTTTTGGAGCTGGTCTGAGAGCTGGAAGAGGGGCTTGGCAGTCTCAGAGCTGGGAGTGGGCTGGAGAGGCAGTGGAGGTGGTGAGATGGTGGTGCTAGAAGGGAAGAAACACAGGGCAGAGTGACTGTCAGCAGCCTGGTCCTGGGCAGAGGCTGTTGGTGTCCAGCTATGCCTTGATTAGAAGGAGAAGGAAACATGGGGATTGGATGGGGAGGATGAGCAGCCCAGGGACCCCTAGCCAGTCCAGCTGAGCTCCTGTGCCACAGTCCAGAGAGGGCGGGCAGAAAAAGCCACAGGGATTGGGGTTCCCAGGTACTCTGCTGCCACATCTGTGACAGGTGGGCCCTCTGCTGTGTCCTTTCCCAGGCTGTTAACAGAACAAAACCATCATTTTTAATGTAGCCATCAGTATAACCAGCAGGTGCCAACATGAACATCCCAAGATCTAGGACTTCACAAATAACTTTTCCTATCCTCACAACAAACCTTCAAACTGGGTCTCATCATTCCGGCTCAGCAGATGAGAAAATGTGATTTCAGAGACCACCTGGTAGCCAGGTCACAGAGGAAAGTGGGCTGGCAGGTCCATGGGGTCGGAGCTCTATGTAGGGGTTGTTAGAGTGGCGATCCTTCACGAACCTGGGCCCAAGTGGGCCCAGGAAAGAGACAGAAAAAGATGAGCAAAGAGACAGGGACTGGGGGCAGTGGCAATGATAGTAGGATAAAAGAGACCACCAATAAGTCTGGTGGACCTGTACCTGAGGGACAAGCTCTGAGATGAAGAAAGAGGCTGGGGGCTCAGGCAGTGGCCAGTCTATAGGGAGCTCCAATAGGTAAAAGGTTAATGGAGATGTAGACAGAAGATGCAGTGAACCCAGCCAGGAAGTTAACAGTAGCAAACATGGAGATGGGCGCCAGTGAGGCTTTGAAGAGGAGGGGTGCTATGCAGAGAAGAGCCTCACGTGGACAGGCACCCCTAGCAGGCAAGAGAGCCCCTTCTCAGCCTCACCTGTGCTGCCTCTGTGAAAGTGCTGGTCATGCACTAGCCTTTTACCCTCAGGAGCCATTGTTACCTATGTACTTGGGCACAGAGGTTAAGTAACCTTATACAGCTGGGCAGGTAGAGGGTGCTCCTCTCTGGGCCTAGTAGACCGGAGGCGGGGCAATGTCCATGGGCTATGCAGCCCATGGTGGTCTCCTCCATGTGGGGCCCTGCCCAGTTCCTGATATATACCCCAGGTCATCTGAGGGCACCAGGTCTACGATTCTCTGGGCTGGTCCATGAGGTCACACGGCAGACTATAATCACTGTAGAGAGGGGTGGAATCATCCTCACCACCTGGGTGGAGGCTGGTAATAGCTCAGGCTAGCCTCAGCCTGGGTGGTTAGATCACCAAGCACGCTCCTGTCTCCTCACAAATTCAGGCTGGGACCTCGGCGAGGAAGTGGACATCCAAATGATCCAGCCAGATGGAACCCACTCCACTCTGCCTCTCTAGCCTGGCGGGTTCCCTGGCCAGAGGAACTCACTGAGTCTTGCATTAGAATCTTCCTAATCCGGAGTCCATGGGTGTGATGTCACAGAATCATCTGTCTTTGGAAAGTTCTGGAGCAGCTATCTGGAGAGGAGGGAACAAACTTTTGTCCCACTCAAATGTGTGTGGGAAAAGCATATTCCTTAAGAGGGTGTGCATGTAGAAGGGAGGTAGGCCAAGTGGCTTCTAGTACCTCTCTTAATTCACAGAATCCAGCGTGGCTTGCCTGTTGCCCATGTCAGCCTTTGGACTATGTGAGGCCTTCATGGTTTCAGTGCACTGGGCTGAATATATCTTCCACCGCACCCCTGCCCTCCTACCAGCCCAGGCATACCACTGTCCCTCATTTATGGTGCTTGTCTCACTCATGCACTTCTCTGGGGGCCTCTGATCTGCCCCACATTCCTCAAGGACACCTGGTAGAATTAAACCCTTGAACATTTCTTACTGACCTGGTTGCATGTTAAGTATATAGTATATGAGGGTGGGATGGGCCTCTTTCTGTGAGGTCTTAGAGCAGTGCCTGGCACTCGGGAAGTGTGAGATGATGTTGGCTATTTTCAGTATTGTTATTACTTGTGTGTCTCTGTCTTGTTATTAATATACCGGTCCCTATTTATGGAACACTGAACGTGCGCTGGCAGACACAGTAATGAGACGTCACAATTGTAGCGTTGAGCACTATCACTACTGCTGCAAAAGGGAAACTGAGCTCAAAGAAGAGGCTTCTTGTAAGTCAAGATGGGCTGGGGCCAGCTGATAGCCCAGCCCGGGCTGGCCAAGGCATTGTCCTGCTTGAGCCCTGCAAGCCCTGAAGGAAGCTGTTTCTTATACAGAGCTTGTCCACCTGGGATGATCTTCCAGGGTTGGCCTGGGGTCTCATTGAAGTCTCAGTCCCTGAAAGGCATCAGTGATTGCCTCCTGTGGGGATCACTAATTCACACCCTATCCTTCCTCTCTTTTCTAGTGAGAAACAAACCTAAACCTAAAAAACATGAAGTCCATAAAAATTCCATGTTTCAGCCTGGGCAGTTGAGTAGCTCAGAGGTCTGGCTTCAGGGGAGCTGAGGCCCAAGCTGGCCCTGCCGTCAGCAGACAGGCCCATGTAGCAGTTATGAAAGCTATGTCTCACAAGGCGCCCAAAGGCATTTTCTTTCACACTTTGAAACCCAAAGATGAAAACTCTCCCTTGGAGCCTGAGTGGAGTTTTTATTGCTTGGAAGAAGTCCCAGGGAAATGAGGTGGGACTGGGGGGGGGGCGGGTGTGATCCCCTTCGAGTTACCCCCACCTGCTTCCCAGCCCAATCTGCTCACAAAGTCAGTCCCCCAGTCCAGATCCCCACCCCCTCCTGGGCTCATGCTGGGGAAAATTGTCTCATGGCAAAGCAGCCTGTGGGCCAAATCAAACACTCTTGAGTGTTCTCAGGCTCTGCAGATGGCTGGCACCAAAGGGCCAAGTCTGCTTAGAGCCGACAGGGCCTCTAGCTGAGTGGAAGATGGATGCCCATGCTAGCTGGGGTGCATCCATGGTTTGCTCTCTGCCTTAGGGCAAGCATTGTAAGAATGAAGAAACAGGACTGGAGGACAAGAAAGGAGCAGGAGCAGACCCAGGGACTTTCAACTGTTTCTAGCAGTTCAAAGCCCAAAGACCTAAGGCAGAAGCCCAAAGGGAAGCATAGCATAGAGAAGCAAGGCCAGTGCCAGAGGCAGTGTTGGCTGCCTGCCTCTTGTGGCCTCTCCTAGAAGATCCCTGGAGCAGAGGTGATCAGAACCAGAGCTCTCCAAGAGGACTCGGCACTGGGCGTACTAGCCTTGGTGTTCTGGTCCACACAGTGGGCTAGTATCTATGCCTGGGTCTGGAGGGTTCCCACCTTTTGTTTTTCATATTCTGTACACCAAAGATGAAAACTCCCTGTGGAGCCTGAGTGGAGTTTTACTGTTTCTAAGTTATTCCAATGAAATGAGGTGTATCTAGAGAGAAGGATGGGCGTTCAGATATCACCTTGGAAATGTTTGAGGAGATACAGAAATTAGGGGAATAGGGCTTCCCTATTCCCTGATGCGACTTCTGACTAGACTTTAGCCTCTCTGGGCCAAACAGATAGGAAACAGGCAGACAGACTACTGGCATAGGGAGCCTGTCTGCAGCTTGACCTCCTGGGACCTAGGACCTGCAGGCCTTTGCACCTCCCTCATGGTCTCCTGCAATAGGAATGCCTTCATCCTTTCCTATAGTGAGGACTATAGACAAGCTTCTGCCATGTTTCCTAATACTACTTTAGAGGGGACTTGAAGGGGAGGAACCTGCCTATCCCTGGGACAGAAAACCAGACCCAGAGAGAAGATGAGACTTGCTAGGATTTCAGAAGAGATGAGGTTTGGGTTGACTTTTTTTTTTTTTCAGTGGAAAGCTCTGGAGAGCCATCTGTGTCTCTTCTATACCAACACTCACCACAGAGCTTAAGGATCAGTACAGGCCCAGCATATCCCCGTTAGATTGGGGGTGAGTTCCGCAGCCTCCACCCAATGGCTTATGTAAGGCTTTAAGCCTAAGACACACCAAGGGCCTTGAGCAGCCACCTGCTGGGGAGAGGGAGGGTGGGGTTTTCCAGGCCAGTGATGGTACAAGTGAAAGTCTCAAAGCTCAGTGTTAGTGAAGGCAGCTGTTACAGTGTCACTACTGGGCTGGCGCCAGCTTCTTGCTTTACAGGCTTCATCCCACTGAGCTCAGCTCCAAAGCAAGTTCAAGGAAAGGCAGGGACGTGAACCCTATTCAGCCTGTTGTCTGTGCTTTTATTCAGTGAATGGTTTGGTTTCCCATTACTCACGGAGCATCTCCTACCTCCAGGTGAGGGCAGGATCCCATCACACTAAAGATTTGGACTGCCCCGGACCACCCTAAGAGAAGGTGTGATTGTATGAGGAGGAACCAGAGTTAGAGAATTTAGACTGGAAGGGCAGGTCAGCAGGAGATGTGCAGAGCCCACTTAAGGAAAGGAACATTATGTTTCTTCCCCTCTTTGAGGCATGTGTGCTCAAACCTTAAGGGAAAGTAAAGCCAACAAGGCAATGATCTCTGAAGCATGCAGTCCTTGTACCTGCCTGGAAGCTCTCCCCAAGGCCCCGAGCCTTGCTGTGGTCTATGGAACAGCACTCTCTTCTCTACCACTGTGGATGCTTCCAGTAGGGGTGAGCTACCACTGTGTGTGTGTGTGTGTGTGTGTGTGTGTGTGTGTGTGTGTGTGTGTGTGTGTGTGTGTAAATAGTTACACAAGGGGATTCTGTCTCTCTTTCTGTGACTCTGTGTCTCCATCTGCCCCCACCCCCCCGCCCCTCTCTCTGTCTTGTGGACTCACAGAGCAAGGGCTAGCATGTCTCTAACCAAGGCCCTAAATGCAAAAAAATTAAAAAAAGAACACTGCAGGCCCACTTTCTGTAGAAAAGGCCCCTTCTCTAACCCCTATCTCTGTCCTGCTCTGGCTTTCAGAGGTGGGGCTGGGGGGATCCTGAAGAATGCTCTGGGGCTTATGCAGCCATCTGTGGACACACACTCGGCCTTTTCCACAGGTCTCCATAAATCATTCTGCCACGGGCTGCTGCTTCTCTAAACTTCCTCTGCTCTGTTTACATCTCGGGTAATGAGGGGCGAGGGGAGGCCAGCCTGTTCCAGGTGGTGTCCCCGCCAGGCGTTTGCAGCCTACATCTCTGGTGCACTCTCTCCTCCTTGTGCTCATATGTGCAGTCAACAACCCCTCAGCACAGCCTGGGTGACTGCTATGCGGATGATAATGCCAGGAGGGAGGATCACACAGAGCTGGAAGGAGGAAGGGAACTCTCAGTCAGGTGAGGGAGGGAAGGGCACACTTACATAGCTGGGGACACATATGACCCTAAATTTTAGACCAGGATGAGGGCTCTGACTCTCTGCATGTCCCTAGCAGGTTCCTTGATCTGGCTAGGTTTGTTCCTTTGCACATAAGAGGCCTGCTTTCTATGACTCTTGGTGGGACCTGGATGTGATGGATGACAGAGTCTGGCACAGAGCAGAAGCTTGATAAAGACCTGATTGCAGGCCTGCTTGAGCAGAGAGAAGCAGGTCCAGAGCAATGGAAGGAACAGGGTATGGCTGGCCAGTACATAAGCTGGTGAAGACTCGAGGAAAGAGGCAGAAATAAAGCAAGGGCCCTGGGCAATCTTTCTGGTGGTGGAGGGGGAAATGCAGGATCTCAAGCTGAACAGGGACAAGAGACTCCAGTCAGGAGACCCATCAGAATTCTGCTGTAGAATCACAGGCAAAAGAGGAACAGGGAGAAGTAGAAAGGAGAGACAGGGGAAGGAAATGACCCCCCACCCACACACCCCAGGAATGAATTGAAGGATGATGGTTTGTTAGAAGGGCTGTAATGGGCTCCAGGTTGTCCTAAAAGATCTCTTCTCTGTTCCCTCTCAGAAAATTGGAGCTGGGTGGCAGTGGCTCACACCTGTAATCCTAGTTACTCAGTTCTGAACCACGATCCTCATATCTCACCTATCCCCACAGCAAAGTCGATAAGATTCTTACCTCCAGTTAATCACCAACATGGTTCAAGTGCTAGAACCCTACCCTTGAGTGAAAAAATGCAGTGCCCAGGCCCTGAGTTCAAGCTCCATCTCTGGCAAACAAACCAAACAAAAAGGAAACCTGGGGATTCTAGGAAGATAGAACGAATCCTCAGGAGCATTGGAGCCTGTACTCTGGAGGGTGGGGGTGGGGGTGGGCTGCTTCCCTTAGTATCAGTGGGAAACTTGACAAATGGGCTTCTCTTTGGGGGAAAATGCCCTCTTTAACCTGACCCATGGGAAGAAAGTCAGCCAAGCACTATTTAACTGTTTGGATGGAGAAGGGATTCCCTTCTCACCAAAGAAAAGCTGTTTTCTTCTCTTGAAACCAGGTCCTGTGTTTCAGATCCACGTGTTGTGGAAAGGAAACCATTTGGAGTCATTTGCCCACATTTACCTTTCAGACATACTTAGGAGTGGGGAGGTTGTTGCTGGAGCTGACAGGCCAGACTTTTGTCATTCCATGGTTTGGACCTACCATGGGCTGGGTCTCTGGCAAATCGACCAAGGCTCTGAGTGACCAGCTAATAATTAAGGCTCTTAATGCACTGCCAGCTTCTTGTCTTGCCTGTCTGGTGGCTTGCAGGTCCTGTTCACAGCTGAAAGGAGAGACTTTTTCTGTAACTCTTGGTTATAAGGGGACAGCCCATGCTGGTGCCTGACCCAAATGTGTGCCAGCCAATACAGCCACAGTAATGCCTCCATCACAGTAGTGCCTCTGCTATGGGCAGACGGGGCTGGCTAAGGCTCTGCAGAAATGTATTTTTCAGGCTCTTCCAAACCAACACCCAAAGGCTCAATTAGCTTGACTCTTACTTGCTGGAAGTCCTTTTAACACAGGGTATGATTAGGGGATGGACTATCTTAACCTTTTGTCAGTGACTCAGTAGCTTGGCAACACAAAGAACCAGGGGCCATCTTCATATTTTTGTTCCCTGGATCTCCTGCAGCCATGGACAAGTGTTTCAGCTCCAGGCCCCAGTTAGTATCACAAAGTGTAGAGTAGAGCCAGAGCTTCCTAAAGCTTCTCAGAAGACTGTCCTTGACCCTTGCCTATAGATTTCCACCCATGAGGAGTTGGAGATTGGCCATTTTTTTTTCCTTGAAGGCTGACCCTCTATCACTTGAGCTGTATCTCCATTTCTAGCTTTTTTCTTATTAATTAGTGATGATGAATCTCCTGGACTTCCCTGACTGACTGGTTTCAAACCATGATCCTCAAATTACAGCCTCCTAAGTATCCAGGATTACAGGCATGAGCTTTTAGTGTCTGGATGGATTTGCTTATTTGACAAGGTAATTCTGCCCCAACACTGAGGCTTGAACCCAGGGCCTTGTCACTTACTTGGCTTGCCTGCTTTGCCAGTACTCTACTATTTGAGCCATCCCTTCAGCCCTACCCTTGCTGGTTAACTGGAAATGGAGTTTCTTGGACCTAGCTGGCTTCCAGTCATGATCCTCTAGGTCTCAGCCTCTTGAGTAGCTGGGTTTCAGACAGGCATGAGCTGTTTACTGCTCTTGGCTTCCCAAGGAGATTCTGATGGCCATTTTTGGCTAAGAAAATAAAGCATCACCACCATCCCATCAGAGATGTATAAAAGAGATTCAACTGGAAATCTAGAAGTGAATAAATTCTGCTATCAAGGGCTGGGCTTCCACAGTGAGCAGGATTCACGGCCCTTCCCTGGGACCTTGCCAGTGCTCTGGCAACGACTCTGCATGGAGAGTCCCACTGCACAGGGAGACGCTGCTGTGTTGAGAGACTGCAGACAGAGGATGGCAGAAAGCTAGGACAGGCTGCGGGGGATGGTGGTGGCAGGAAGGGCATAGAAACGTAGAGAGGTTCTCAGGACACTAGTGTAACTTCTGCACCTGCCTGTTCACAAGCTTTGCCATACACTCTAGATGAAGTCTTTCAGCAGCTACCATATACGTCAACTCTTTCTCCAAATGGGGAGCCCTTCCAAGTGCCCTAGCTGGGGTGTTTAGGCTTATACCTTGGAGACACAGGGGGACCAAACGTCTCTGTATAGTAGTTTGTTCTATCTTTTTGAGACAGGGTTTCACTAGCTTTGAAATAGCAGTCTTTGTGCTCTCAGCTTCTCAAGTGCTGGGATTATAGGGGTGTACACTATGCTCAGCTAAGTTATTTCTTTTCAAAGTGCAGAGAAAGGTATTTGCCTCTTGTTTGGGGCATAAACCGGGCAAGTCTGCATGGTGACCAGTGGAATCTATGAATAGAGAAGAGGCAATCCAGAAGAGACCACGCTGACATCCCCTCTCCCACTTTGTTCAGATTAGATCCCAGCTGGTGCCAGTGTACCTGGCCCTGGGGACAACCCACCCAGTCAGCCCTGCTCACCTGTCCTCGATGCGGACCCAGAGGTCGTTGAACTGCCGTGGCCGCTGGTGCTTGTTCTGCCTCTTATGCCACTTCTTCTGTCGTCCAAACTCCTCCAGCTGGCTGAGACTGTCTGGAAGCAGGAGATGTGGGGCTGGGTCCTCCTCCTCAGGTGGGGCAGTGGGGGTCACTGAGGGTGCTGTGGGGACAGTGGCTGGGGTCGCTGGGGCTGGGCTGGTGGAGGTCCCCTCGGGAAGGGGTGCTGGGCTTATGGCAGCAGGGCTGGAAAGGGAGGTAGCATATGAGTACATGATTGGCAAGGCGATTTATCATGGCAGGAGAAAATACCAGGCTGCCTCGATGGGCCCCGTGAGAAGGACCCAGGAAAATCACTGTCTGGTACTTGGTTTATCAATATCTCTTCAACATGAGGAGATACCTTCACCTCACTTGCATAGAGCCAGATGCTCTATGGTAACAGTAACCAGCCTGGTTTAGTAGTTAGTAGTATCCATATCACTTGGGCTATTTTTAATGTATCCGTCCATTTACTTGTAGGTGTCAGTGCATGTCTACTGTGTCCCTTTGCAGTGGAGGCACGACAAGACTGGGTCATTAGGGATGAAGCTGGAGGCAGGTAGACATAGGCTCACATCCCACTGCTCAGCTCTCAGCCTGCTCTGATCGACTAGAGTGATCAAGCCATCCCCAGCATGATCCATTAGTCATCCCATGAAGACGTAAAAGGAGAGGAAGGCTGCTCCCTACTTCACAGGGCATGAGAATGGAGTGAAGGTCCACACACTGTCTGGAACCTATGAAGCCTCTTTCTGATGATGGCCCCTAAGCAAAAGAATCTGACTGTCAGATAGGCACTGAGGGCTCACGTAGGTGTGCCCAAGGAATCCGTGCCCCACACCGGGATGTACATGGATGGGGCCTGGGACCAGTATTCTTTTCTTTCCATAGCCCCAACAGGATTCCTGTAGGGGCATGTGACCCTGGAGGAAACTTGGGAGTGGTTTGAGGAAATATGTCTGAGACAGTAGCTGGCTGGCAAGGAAGGTTGGTACCTAGAACAGCAAAAGCAGCCTGTTCTCCCATTGGGCTCATACTGCATGGTGGGTGAGGGGCTTCTCTCTCTTTTTGAAGAAAAAAAATGCCTTCAGCTCAGCTTATTCTCTCCCAGCCCCCCATCCCCCATCCACCCCGGCGACCCTAGATTCCCAGGGCCCAAGCTGTCGAGATGCCGCAGCTGTTGTGAAGATAATTCAAAACAGTCAGACAAAAAGATAGATCCAGGAAGCACCTGTGGCTGAGGATGGCTTTTATTGTTGGAACCTCCTCAGCATCCCCCCACCCTCTGCCCTACTAGCTCCCTTGCTCCTCAGTGTAGAAGACTGAGGCTGAGAGCTGTTGCAGCAGACCCTGAGAGTGTGTGAGTGTGTGTGTGTGTGTGTGTGTGTGTGTGTGTGTGTGTGTGTGAAAGAGAGAGAGAGAGAGAGAGCAAGAGAGGAGAGAGAGAATAAGGGGGAAGGGAGGGAGGGAGGGAGAAGAGGAATTCTTTCTACTATCTGGGCTCTGAGATAAATAGGATGCTCACCATTTGTGGGCCTGCCTGCCTGCCTGTCTGCCTGCCCTGGTGGGCCACACACAATGAACTTCAAGGGAAAGGTCCTTGGGATGCAGGGGCAGAGGCAGGGCAAGAGAGAGGAGGAACTTGGGGGATGCCTTGACCTTGAAACTGTCTTGCATTCCCTACCCCCACCAATACTCCTACACCTGCTGTCTTCCCCCCTACCCCATGCAAACTGCTTTGTGTTGAGATCAAATGGTTGAGTCAGGAAAAGCAGTCTTTTAGGTCCACTCAGAAGAAGTGGAAACGGTGGGACTCAGAGGGAATTCACTAGGGTTTGTAAATCTCTCTAGAAGTGTTTTGGGCTGGGATGGGGGCTGGGAGACCAATGGCTCAATCTTTGAGTGACCCCACCAAGGCATTTTTTGAGTCTCCACTTCCATTCCCAGAGTGAGTGTAAGGGACGACTAGGAGCCCAAAAGAGACTCAAAGTAAGTGTAACTTAAACAAGTTGCATGGCCTCCTGCAAGTGGGTTCACTTATGAAATCAGGTTCCTCAGTTAGAAGGTAGGGACAACAACTCACAGTTCTTGCCTTGCCAAATGGTTGTGAGACTTAAATGAGCTGGTAGTGCTTTCGGTCCAGCACAGAGTATGCAGCCAATGGTTAATCATGGTTAATTAATCATGCTTCATTCAGACTCTGCAGCCTATCACCTAAAGATGGGCTGACATTCTGATGAGACTATTTTGTTAGTATGTATGCCAGTCCTTGGGCTTGAACTTAGGGCCTCGGCACTTTCTCTTAGCTTTGTTTTGCTAAAGATTGGTGCTCTACTACTAGTGCTACAACTTCACTTTTGACTTTGGTAATTAATTGGAGAGAAGGGGTTCACAGGCTTTCCTACTTGGGCTGGCTTTGAACCACAATGCTCAGATCTGTCTCTTGAAGTATGGGCATGAGCCACTGGTGCCATGGTGCCAAGTTCATGATGGGACCATCTTTTTTTTTTTGTGGGTCATGGGGCTTGAACTCGGCCTGGGTGTTGTCCCTGAGCTCTTCAGCTCAAGGCTACCACCCTACCCTTGCGCCAAGCCCCACTTCCCTTTTCTAGAGTTTAATTGGAGATAAGAATCTCAGGTACCATATTTTTTGCTATGGTAAACCAACCTAGATGTCCCTCAGTTGATGAGTGGATCAACAAGTTGTGGTATTTGTACACAATGGAATTCTATGCTGCTGTCAGAAAGAATGACATCGCCCCATTTGTTAGGAAATAGAAAGTCTTAGAAAAAAATCATATTAAGTGAAATAAGCCAGACTCAAAGGAAATTAGGCTCAATGGTTCCCCTCATTTATCATAGTCAGTAGAAACCTTGGGCTCTACTAGCAGAGATCTGCAATAGAGCAAAACCTTGATACATAAGGCCATATAGTATGAAGCTAATTGAAAAGACCTCCAGGATATTGAAACAAAAGCCATACAATGAATGATTGTTGTCCTTAATGTACTATGTTATCTCTCATCTCTTCTGCTGTCCCTTGGTTATCTCATATTGTTACAGTATCTCACTTTGTTATCTGATATATTGGATTTATTTGTATTTGGTTATTTGAAATTGGATAGGGAAGGGGAGAAAACCAAGATGGGGGGGGGTGGAGGGGAGGGTAATGGGGACCAAGACATGTGAAAGGGTATCAATGTATGTGAATTAATGCACCTTCTATCTGGCAAATATCATGTAACCCTTTTATTAATTACAATAAAAAATTAAAAAAAAGAATCTCAGGTAATATTATGCCCAGGGCTGCCTTTGAAACTTGATCCTCAGATTTCAGCTTCCTGAGATTACAGGCGTGAGCCACCTTGCCGGCTCGATGGGACCATCTTTGTGAGTTACTAAAAGGCTTGAGCATAGGCTGCATTGACTTCCTGAGCTTGAGGATCCTATCTCTTGCTTAGTGCTAATGGGGATGGTGTGAACAACTGGTCCTTGCCCTTGTGCAGCTTCCAGACTAAATATGGGTAAGAGGGTCAAGGGTGGAGGGAAGTACCACAGGAAGAGGAGATAGAGAGCCAGGTGCTGGTGGCTCACATGTATAATCTTAGCTACTCAGGAGGCTGAGATCTGAGAATCACAGTTCAAAGCTAGCTTGGATAGGAAAGTGTGTGTGCGATTCTTTATCTCCAATTAAGCACCTGAAAACCGGGACTGATATGGTACAAAGTGCTATTCTTGAACAGAAGAGCTCAGGGACAGAGTTCAAGCCTTACCACCACCACCACCACCACCATCACTACCACCACCAGCAGCAACAACAACCAAAAGAGCTTCGGTTTTGTGAACAGATAGGTATGACTTGGGCAGGAAAGTCAGGGGTGGGGGGTGTAATCAGAGGCAGCAATAGAGCAGGCACAGGCAGAAAGGCGTGGATATGGGAAGGCAGCACTACCCGACAGTGGGATGGACACAGGGACGAGGCAGGCCACTGCTTATCTTCTCAGGGTACCATTTAGATTCAGGGCCTGGTCCCTCACCATGTGCTCACATCAACAAAATGGTCTCAAGCATCTCACAAATCCTAATACTGCTCCCATTCCTACGGCCCCATCCAGTCGTGGGTGCCCGGCTAAGCCAGGAGATCCTGTCTCACCACAGACTTCTTCACAATGCCACCCAGAAGGACAGCAGAGAGGGCTGGCTACGTCATACATGGTTAAGCATGGCGTACATATGGTCAGAAGCAAGCCAGCTAGCCCCGAGATGCTCCCAGTTGCTTACCTGTGGATGGCTTGCCCGGCGGGTGTGTGGTCCACTTCTAGCCCTGCCTGCCGAAGGACATCAATGACTGTGTTGTTTCCAAGAAAGTGACCTGGAATGTGAGACACAAAGCCAACTCAGCCACATGCCAGCTGACCATCCAGTGGAGATCTCCTCGGATCATCCCCTAGGTTTGTGACTGGGCAAGCAAGCTGCACGAATGAAGGCCTCGGGCTCCCTCGAGCAACATGGCTCAGAGGATAAGACCGGGTCCTAGCTTGATCCTGGCTCTTCTGCTCACAAATGGAGGAACGAGGTAGTGGGAGGTACCATCTGTAAAGTGGGCATGATTATAATCCCCATCTTCAGGGTTGTTAGGAGGATTATAGAGAACAGTGGCTGACATGTGGTAAGGGCACCCAACGGTTATCCTGCTGCCTTTTGGAGCCTCAGGCTACTAAAACCATCCCATCCCTGAGCAGCATCTAGCAGTTACACAAGGCTCAGTTTGGAGAAACTCTTCAGCCTCAGCAGGTCTAGGACTCATCTTAGTATCAGCAACTTGTGCTTCCCTTTCTTAGCACACCAATGGGATTCTGGGCTCACAGGGGCTCCACAGCCTTGCACAAACCCCACATGTGTTGCTTAGATCCAGGCATTCATGGATTCATTTGTTCACTGTCCATTCAGCATTTATGGAATACATGTGATGGCTCTGGTCCTGTGACAGCCACTGAGTATGCATGCACTGAATTGTAAGACCATGAAAAGCCTGCCAAATGCAGGGCGCAGTTGACGTTGACAGGTGCCTAGAGAAGGCACAAACAGAATGACACACTAAGATGTGGAGAGGGGGTTGCTCTCCACAGCTCCCCTCTGTTCATTCACTACATTACCTGCTTTTTGGTTAGCTCTGTGCTAGGCAATATGAACACAGGAATGGTTAATGTAGTCTAAAACTCTCCAAGAAGAGATGGAAATGTCCTTCTTCAAGATATAGGCAGGAAATTTGAAGTCTGAGAACTTAAGGGATTCTTCCCCAGCTCTGGTTAGAAAGGATCTTCAGAAAGCCAAGTGAATATGGACCCAGGTGTTGCTGGGAATCAGTGCCCTGGGACCCACTCCCTGCCTCTGGGATACAGACTCACCACCTATGCAATGTGAGCTGGGTAGGGTTGCTTGGGTGCTTGCCTAGGTTCTGGAGTCCTTTCCATTGTGAGTCTGACTGGGGGCTCTGCTTGCCTCGTAACACCTTGCTCACCCTTGTCCCAGAATCTGGAGGAAGGGAAGTCAGTGCCCTGTGATTGCCTGATTGCCTGTAATAGGTGGCGACAGGTGAGATTGAGAGGATCAGCATGCTGACAGCCCCTGGGGAGGTGGAGGAGAACAGAGAGAGGACAAGCTAGCAGGCTCCCAGCACAGAGGCAGCCTGGCTGAGCCCACATAGTGGCTGGAGCCCACACTCAGTGTTCTAGCCTGCCAGGCCACACAGCAACCCCAGCTTGATATAGTCTCTGTAGGCCATTCTGGGGTTCACAAAGAATACCAGAGGACTTCTGGTCTGCTAGCATTTGCTACTCAGAGACACTGGATACACCCAGTACCTTCCGTGCAGATTCCCCTGTGTGAGAGGGAGGGATGGGGCTGCAGGGCATTCTATGTGCTCCTCTAGCTCTGTCGATGGGGGAGGTCATTGTTTAACTCAAGATCCTTATGAAAAATTGACATATTTCCGTCCCTACTTTGCCCTACTTATTCACTCATGCCATTGGTTTAGCCGGCGCCGACTGGCTGCATATTCTGCTACACAGTGGTGAACAGGCAGAAGACTGTTCCAGCCCTCTTACTCGCCAGACTCTGCATTTTGGAATCCAAGCACTACATTGATGTAGAGGACAACACAGAGGGTTATATTGACATGCCAGGTAGCGGAGTCAGTCTGGGATATAACAAACTTCAGGGAGGAGGCACTGTTAGCTAGATGAAGGATGAAAGGGGAGGGGACCCCACATAAAAGAGAACAGTATGTTCTAGTAGGGCATTGGGCATGCATGGGAAGCTGATTGCAAAAGACAAGTACTGCACAGGCATGAGCACACCCCCGCCAGAGCTCTGGCCCTGATCTTCTGCTGAAGATGTAAGACCTCATTTGCCAGTTCCAAGTCTTCCTAGTCAGTGGCTTTCCTGCCACAAGTGTCCATTTCCCACATGCCCAATGGGCCCCAAGTCTTTTGGCCAGTTTCTTGGACAGTTGTAAAATCTAAGTGAGAAGCAAAGATCAGAGGTCCATTGGAGAATCCAGCATGCCATCCTGAGTGACAAGCTAAATGAAGTCCCTAGGTGGGCTGGAGACATCCCCACTCTTGATTGGCCCCAGCACTGCTGGGCTGAAAGAGAGCAGGGATCGGCAGACACTAGCACCCAGGCAGCAGGCCTCTCTGCAGCAGGACCTGGGCTCAACTCCTAGCCCCACAGCAAATCATCCTCCACCTGTACAGAGACTTTTGGTGAAAGATGAGGCCCTCGATTTACCCACTCGTCCAGAAACAAGGACATACTAAATCCACTAGCACAACGATGTTCATTGCAGCACTATTTACCATAGCAAAGATATGGAACCAACCCAGGTGCCCCTCAGTTGATGAGTGGATCAACAAGATGTGGTATTTAAAAACAATGGAATTCTATGCTGCTGTCAGAAAGAATGGCATCCCCTCATTTGTAAGGAAATGGAAAGACTTAGAAAAAATCATAGTAAGTGAAGTAAGCCAGACTCAAAGGAACATAGGCTCAATGGTTTCCCTCATTTGTCATAATCGGTAGAAATCTCGGGCTCTCCTAGGAGAGATTTATAATAGAGCAAAACCTAGGTACATAAGGCCACATAGTTTGATGCCAAATGAAAGGACCTCCAGGATATAGAAACAAAAGCCATATAATGAGTGATTGTTGTCCTTAATGTACTATGTTATCTCTCATCTCTTTTGCTGTCCCTTGGTTATCTCATATTGTTACAGTATCTCACTTTGTTATCTGATATATTGGATATATTTGTATTTAGTTATTTGAAATTGGATAGGGAAGGGGAAAACAAGATGAGGGGTGGGGGGGGAGGGAAATGGGGACCAGGACATGAGAAAGGGTATCAATGTTTGTGAATTAATGCACCTTCTATCTGGTGAATATAATGTAACCCTTCTATTAATTACAATGAAAAAGATGAGGCACTCATGGCCCAACTAGGTCTTTACATCTGTCTACAGGGACTGGAGAGCCACTAGGAAAGCAGAAAATAGTAGACTGCACAGGAGCAGCAGCAACTACTCATTGAGGCCATGAGTCTGGGCTGACAAAGACATTCAGAGAGGCCCAGCGCAGGGCACAGCTCCACATGGCTCTGATGGTGTGGGCCTCATGGAACACAGCTGGACCCTGAGCAGCATGGGCCAGCATCTCCTATGTCTGCTTGGTGCCTCCATCCAGTCCCTCAACCTCAGGAGCTTCAGCTCTCCACTAGGACTCTGAACAAAACTAGAGATGCATGGAGAGACCGGAAGCAATCAGGGAAGATCCTTTTAAATTCACATTCTTACCTCCTCTGGGGTAAGATGTCCCTGTCCTGGACTCCCTGATCTCTGCACAACCACAGGAAGTGCTCCCACCACCTGCTGTTTCTGGGGCCTGGTCTCACAAGACCCATGGCAGGGCTTGGTACAGTGGCAACTCCCTGTACCAAATCCATTCTGCCCTGTACCTTTTCACAATGCCCACATGGCCCCAGCTGTGCACCTAGTAGGCTCCTTGCTCATGGGAATTCTTGGGAATCCAACCTTGGCCTCCTTCCTTTTCGCTCTGATCCCACTCCAGGCATAGAGCACTTACATCTCTGGAACTGCCACTGTAGCCTACACACATTTGCCCAAAAATCTGCACAGCTCCACCTGATTCCCCACAACTCGAACTCTGTATGCTCTTCCTCCACACTGGTCCTCTTGCTTCAGTGGATACTACTATCCACGCCTGGATAGAATCTTCTTCTTATCTTCCCACAGTTGTCAGAGACTACGTGTCACATCCTATACCTGACTGATTTCCTACTCATTTCTACCTGCTGCTGCCAGACAGAAACCATTCTGTTCTCTGCTTCCTTCTTCTCATCATAGCTAGACTGAGCTACCCACACCCCAGAACTGACTCTGCTAGAACCTGTTACTAATAAAGCCACCTAAGGGAGGAGCCTTACAGGGACACACCCATGGCTGATTCATCTTTGTCCCCAGAGCTAAACTTAAGTCTGGCACACCATGGTTGCTCCATGAATGTTTGTTGAGTGAATGAGTGACAAAGCAAGTCTATTACTCCACATCCTTTCCATGATTTCATCCTATCCCTAGGAGACCTGAGTTACTGTTCTCCTGCCTCCCCCTCCTCAGCCCAGCTCTGCCCCTTGGTAATGTACCCCCAGATTCTCTCAATGGCAGGAGCTTGGCCCTTGTGCTAACCCAAGACAGGGTCCAGCACATGCTTTTCCCAGGGGCTGGCAGATAGAGCTTGGGCTTGCCTCCAAGGTCAGAAATTCTGGAAAAGGTACCACGCCCTTCCTGGAACCTGTAGGGAAGGTGGTGGAAAGTTTCCAAAGGGGCCCCACAGTGTTGGGGCTCAGCCTGTCTGGCTTGCCCAGGCTCCCTGGGTCTCCTGGCCACTCTTCAGAGGCTCCCTCCTGCCCTAGCTTCCAGCTGTTCCTGAGCCAGCCCTTTGCAGGAAGCAATGTTCCATTTCATCTGCTGAAGCCTCCAGGAAGAATGGAGGGGGAAAGAAAGAGAGGATCATGAAGATGGGAAGAAATTGGGGGGACACTCCCAGCCATCAGGACAGAAAGAGAGAAAAGGGTAGCAATGGAGAAGGGTCACAGAAGAGAAAGAAAGCTCCTGGTAAGAGATCTGGGAAGCAGGAAAACAAATAAGACAGAGGCAAGAGACAGGATTAAGATGATGGTAGGAAGAGAAGTAAAAGGAGAGACACCAAGACAAAGAGAAAGATGAACACAGGACAAGAAAATTCGAAGTCACAGGTAGAGAGGGACAGAGGGACAGGGAGGAAGAAGAAGAGAATCCAGAAGCAAAGCCACATGAATACAGTGAAGGATAAACTGCTTTACTAAGCATATCAGGAAAGGTTCTTTGGAGGCAGGGCCTAAGTCAGGACACCCAGGATGGGTGAGATTCCCATGGAGATAGGGGTGGGGGGGAGTCAAGGAGGGATGACAGATGACTCCAGGAGGAACAAGGGCCTGGCACAGAATTGCAGGGCTTCAAAATGGTGGGGCTGGGTTGGTGTTTGTCTCCCCTTAGACCAGGCAGGTTCCCAATTAAAGGACAGTTATAGAGTTGTGTGCCAGTGGCTCATTCCTGGAATCTGAGAATTGTGGGTTGAAACCAACTCCTGCAGGAAAGCCTATGAATTCTTCTCTCCAGTCAACCAGGAAAAACCCAGAATTAGAGGTGAGGCTCAAATGGGAGAACACCAGCCTTGAGCAAAAAAGCCATGCAAGAGCTTGAGGCCTTGAGGTCAAATCCTAGTGCTGGTGGATGTACTCATACTTGTACACACACACACACACACACACACACACACACACACACACACACCCCAATTATATATGAATGGGGAAAGGAAAAGCTACCTAGCAAAATGGGTGCATCCCCTGTAATGTTTCAGAGCACCTTTTTTTTTTTCTAGTGGGTGCAAGCAAGGTACAAGGTTTGGGGAGCAGAGTGTATAACTGGGCAATCTCACTCAACCCTCTAACACAGGAAGACAGAGAAGGACAGAGCCAGAATGGAAAACTCTGCTCACCAATCAACTCTGTGGCAGTAAACAGTTTCCTTTTCTCTGTGGTATCTCAGTTTCCCCCAAACAGGGTGGTACTGTGACCTAAACATGTTCATATTCAGCAAGATTCATTTAATCTTCACAGCACCATTGGAAAGACCCCTACTTTGCAGATGAGAAAATTGAGGATCATGGAGGAGACAAAATGTGCTCAAGGTCACACAGCTGGCAAAAAGCACTGCTTAGATCTCAACCCAGGGATGTCTCTGTTCACGGCACATTCCAGCACACTTACTCTGCAGTACTGGCAGCTGTAGGAGATCCTGAGTTCATTTTGGGGGGCAGGAAACAGGCAGAAATGTGTACCTTCCAAGGTTGAGCAGATTGGAGGGAAAAGTGTGCTCAGAAAGAATAATACACCAATTAACAGGGCAATTTCAGGACCGCGGTGGGGGGCTGGGCTGAACCAGGGGAGGGGAGGGAAGGGGAGAACCAGATGTTCCCACATAGGCTCCAGAGTAACTTGTGCACCCCTCAGCCAGCACACATGTTTTCTCTCCAGTGAGTACACGGGTTTCCAGTTTTCTCCTTCTGGAAGAGGCATCCCAAGCCCATATTTATGTTCCGTCTGAAATTAATGCAAGGGAAGCTTTCAAATGCAAACCTCATTGCCAGGGCCCCCAGCCGGATATCAAGCTACAGTGGGGATTTGTTTTCCAGAGGAAGTGTGACAGAAGGGTTGGACTGGTGGGCCCATGCAGAGATGGACAATTGGGGACACTGGCTCTAGAAGGCACTGGCAGACCTGAACCTAGTCTCCTGTTGTACATTCACACAGGGCAAGGCTTGGCCTTCTCAGTTCAGGTGACACCTGTTTTGTACCAGCCTAGTGCCAAGAGCTGAGTGAGGTACTCTGTCAGAGTGTGTGTGTGTGTGTGTGTTTGTGTGTGTGTGTGTGTGTGTGTGTGTGTGTGTGTTAGAGGGATGGGTGAGCAAACGTTCACAAGGACAATATGAGTCATATTGTCATGAAGGCTGGGACTGTTGGCTGAAGAGGAAGAGAAAGGAAGGGTACCAAAGAGGAATGGCATGAGGGAATGCATGGGCACAGAGGAGATGGGGTGGTGAGTACTGTTACCAACGGGAATTCTGCAGTTGAAATATGGGTGATATATGAGGTGGGCTACTATATGGCAGGTGGGGTCAGGCTAGGGTAGGGTGTGGAAGAACAAGCCATGGGATTCTGATAGTTGCCAGGACAAGGTGAAGGGGACCAGAGAACCTACTTCCAGGAAATGTCCATTTGTGAGGCAGAGGGTGCTCAGTCCACGGAGGAGAGTTAGTTAGAAAAATGTTTTTTGGCCTGCCCAGGGTGGTGGTGGTGGTGATGTTGGGGAAGGAGGGGTCCAGATGTCTGGGTAGAACCAGCGATCTCATTCCCCTTCACCAGCCTTTACTTCAGGCTCCTGCTGGAGGCTGCTGAAATGCAGGACCTCAGGGGTGAACAAGTCCTGGGATTTCACAGTGCTGCAAAGACAGACAAAAATACTAGAGCAGTGATACCGCCTACCATTGCTCTGGATCTAGAATGTGTCAAAAGCTTTGAATCCTTCTCATCCAACATCCCCACAGCGCTACAGAACTTACAGAACTTGCCTTATGTCACATAGGTAGAGCAGGTGGAGCTAGGCCTCAGTCCAGCCATGGTATAGCATGGGTCTGTGGCAAAGCCCTTGTAGAAATGGCTGAAGAGATCATAGCGGTGGATTCTGGGGAGAGGTACCTCATTGAGGGAGTCTCCCAGGGACAGGATCCATGCTTCCACATACTTGATGGCTATCCAGGCTAGGTGATCTCTTTGGAATTTCTCCTAGGTGTATAGATTTTAATTTAGAAAGAACCCTACCCTCACTAAGCCATCCTTCTGAGATCTCTTCAAAACCCTCAAGGTTTGAATTTTCCATGTCAGATGAGAGGCAGGAGGAAGCCTTTCCCCTGAACACCAGGGTGAGGGAAGAAGCCCTGCGTAGGTTTTGGCCAATCCCTGAGGGTTAGGGGCCAGTAAGACTTTAATATGTATATGTATATGTATATGTGTGTGTGTGTGTGTGTGTGTGTGTGTGTGTGTGTGTGTTTAGAGCACCTATTCCTACTCCATGGGTAAGGCATGCGTCCTTTCCTCATGGGTGGATCAGGCCATGACCATCCAGGTCAGCACAGAACAGAGCGAATGATGGGTTCCATCGATTGAGAGTGCCTTTGCCCATCCCAGGGAGTCTCTAAGGTCATGACCAGCATTCATCGTGACATCCAGAGGCTGCTTTACTGACGTGAACACTCAGCTGTAACATCAGGGGCTTCCCATTGGCCTGTCACTCAGAGCTTTTGAGATGTCCTGACAGACACAAGTCTGCTTTGTCCATACAGGTAGCCTTCCTCTTTCCTGTTTAGGAGTCCTGTCTTTGTGGTGATGAGAGGAGATGTTGATGGAGCAACTGTGTGTGCTGTGCTAGGCACTGAGCCATCAAGTGCAGCCCAAAGACTCTGGCCTGTTCCAGAGGACAGGGAAAAGCAAAGTGAGGAATCTGTCCATAGCTGCTTCTCATAGCTTGCTTCTCATAGCTGCTTGTCATAGCTGTTTCCAGCTTTTGCAGTCTGGGTTTGAAGCCCGTGCCTTAATTGATGACCCTCCTTTTCTTCTTTTTGCTTTCACTGCACTGTCCTGCAGAAGCACCAAGTCCAGAGTGGATATTCACAAATTTCCCATCTCATACAATGCGGCTCTGAAGGTGCAGCTGGGGACATGTGAACTCTGTTCCTCTGGGATCTCTCTGCTCCAGAGAGGGACAGCCAGGAACAAGCCAGGAGATGTTCCTCTGGCTGGCAGGATGCTATGGTCTGAAATAGGAACAGTGGATCTAGCCAAGGATCACAGCCCAAAGCAGACATGCCAACCACCAGACGCAACTGTGGTGGGGCAACAGAACCTTTTTAGCACTGTCTTTGGAAATTTTGAAACACTTCCTGAGGTTTTAGCCCCACGCCCCAGCTTGGAAAGAATGGCAGACGCAGACGTGAGAGTTGCCGAGGAGTGGGGAAAGTAGCTGTGTGTGTGTGTGTGTGTGTGTGTGTGTGTGTGTGTGTGTGTGTTCTCTCATTTCTAAGGTTTCAAAGGCTCTCTGTGGGAAACAGCTGCCCTTCTGGGACAAGCCAGGAGTCCTGAAGGGCTCCCATTTCTGACGTCATCTAGTGGAGAAACAAAGCTGGGTGGGGATGGGGTAGAGATGGTTCTGGTCACAAGAGCTATGGGGATGATGAGATGAACTGGAAGGCCATGGAACCTACATAAGGGACATTTCAACTGATTCTTTCCTCTTTGGCTTGCTACCAATCACTCAAATCTCTGCCAGCAAGCAGAAAACTATGAATGCTGGGGCTGGAGCGGACCTCAGTCCTCATCTTGCCTGAGTCCTTGTGCAGAAGGGGAGCAGGGTAGTCTCTGAGAAGGCCTTAAGAATCCCAGAAAGTCAGATATTTGTAACAGCAGGTTCTTTCTCTTTTTTTCTGCCCTCTCGTCCTTCACTGAATGCTGTGCTTACCTTCTTTCTTCCTTACTTGTTCATTCTCTTCCTATCAGGTTGCCTACTCTCTCTCGTTTAGGCTCTCTGCCTACATGGTTGACTCAGTAGGACCTGGGATTCTTTTCATTTGTCAATCCAAAGGGAAGATAGGATGTTCCTGGGCCATTTAGGTTCCTACCACAGAAGCATCAGGCATGGGGTCCGGGCTAGGCTTTGCTGTGGGATAATACAGGAGCACAGGGAACGTTTCCCTGTGCTAGGATCAACACATGAATGCATTTATGCAGTGACTGGGTAATGAGCACTATCTTAGAGCTCAGGGAGGAACAGTTTGGATTGACACAGATGACATTATGCTCAGGGTGAGCAGAGCTGTGAGAGGGAAGGGTGGGATCCTACAAAAGAGGGGACAGAAATTCTCAGTAGATCAAGAGGCTCCATGTAGCAGCCAGATGGTGTTTTTAGGGAGGCTGTCTGTCAAGATAAGTGGTAGAGCATTCTACTGTCATCTCACTGCAGAGTAAGGCCCTCTGTATTCTGTCTATATCTCCATGTCCTTGTTCACCAAATGCCTTCCTCCAGGGGATGCAAGGTTGGGGGTCATGTGAGTTGATGAATACGGAATTCTTCAAGCAGGACAATGGCTTCTCCAGGGAGCTACTGCTGTTGAATATATGTGAATGTATGCATCTATCTATCTATCATCTATCTCTATATCTTAGCTGAAAATTTAACCCACAGCCTCCCACATGTTAGGTAAGAGCTTTACCAATATGCTACACTCCTAAGTCACTGTTGTTTCTATTTAAAGAGAAGAAAACATTAGTGGTATCTGGAATGCCTATCCCTTCTCTTATGTCCTGGTCTTTACCACTAATCCACTTGTACTCCAGATACACAGGTGTGGTATTGCCTATGGATCAGCAGCTCAGTGAGTTGAACCTGTGGACACTTTGTGGTAACAGGTATGATATCTCTGCAACTAGCAGTCATCACACATCCACCTGTGAACATTTCAAAATCCTGTCTTGGGCGAGGACTTCTGCTTCTTGCAGGGCCGGTAAAAAGAGCCCAACAAGAAGGGATTTCTAGGTCTTAGAAGGCTCATAGATTTATACTTTTTCCAAAGAATTCAAGAGAGAGTGAAGCAAACTCTATTGGAATGTTAGAATGCTGTGATGTCAGAATGTCAGGATATTAGAACCAGGCAACTTTAGAATAGGATATTGAGGGTCAAAGAATTGGGGAATGCTAGAAATTAGAATTCTATTCAGACAATGCATGACATGCTAGGGTTACAGAGTATGTGAAAACCACTGGATCTCAGGGTCGGAAATAAATGGGAAAAGAGATCATCTGGTTCACCCCTGAGTCTGATCCATGTCTTGAATCCAACTCCTCCAGTACCAACATTATGCATTCTATTTGCAAAATGAAACCCAAGCTACAGGATTCCTTAGATAGCTGAACCAATGTCTCCAGAGCATCTATTTCCTGGGAACTAGTGATAAAATGATCATTTCCCCTTGGTGTCCAGGAGATATCATATGATTGACTAGAATGAAGTTGACTATGCGTGGTTTGGTTCAACATGTCTTTATAGATCATCTACTAGGTGTTGGTAATTCTTTGGTGTATAGGATCTGTCCTGGAGTAATTGTCATGCAGTGAGATGGTCACTGGACAGGATGTTAAGATACAATCAAGAGACAGAGGACAGCATCCGCTTTTATACCTTAGCTGTTTGGTATGGTTGGGGAAAAAAGTTTTACAAATTTCGACTTGGCAAGGGCATGGGTGGTTGTTCCCGGCAGAGTGAGTGAGTGTGTAACAGGTTTGTGCCTGAAATCTGGTCCTTTACAGAAATCAGGGTTCAATCAGGACTCTTCCTCTGCTAGGCACTGATGTAGTCTTCTTGATTTTTACAGCTTCATGCTCTAGGCAGCCACTACCAATCAATCACAGTTGGTCTGTGAATTAAAACCTACTTAACTTCGGTTCCTGAACAGGTTTGTAGTTGGTTTCTCTTGCATTTATGTGAATTGTTTCTCCCTCCTGCATTTGTATCACGTGCTGTCTCTTGTTCATTCAGATGTCCTCACTCTCCCTGGGAGAAAGGTGAACTCTGCGTAGAAGCCATCATCCAGGTGCTCACCTGTCCACCCACCAAGCATCCTGGCTGCTAGCTGCCTCTCTCCTTCCTCTCAGTCCCAGGCGAGGGGATACCCAGGGACACACTCTGAATGACGTTCCCCCTTCTCCTGCCTTCTTGAAACCTTTATGCTCCTCTGTCAGTAGCCTCAACTCCTGACTGTACTCCTCAATCATCTATCAGCATACTGAACTCTTCCTCATCTTAAAAAACAAGGTGGGTGAATGTAGTTATAAATACAATTACTAGCTTTTTATTTTGCCATGTAGGTACTTTGAGACCCTTTTTTCTTTCTTTCTCTCTCTTTCTTTCCTTCCTTCCTTCTTTTTAAAGTTTTACTATTAGTTTTTTTCTTTCTTTTTTTAAAAAAATCAAACATGAAAATTACTCTGAGAAATTAAAATTAATTCCATTTAGGGCTTGGGTTGGTCTGGTCTGGTCCAGTCTGGTCTAATCCAGTCTGGTCCAGTTTCATCTGGTCTGGCCTGGTATGGTCTGGTCTGGAATTGATCCAGTCTTCTTTGTATAAGTACCATACGCTAACTGATTATGCCACATGATCTGGTCTCCTCTGGTTCGGTCTAGTCTGGTCTGTTCTAGTCTCATCTTGTCTGGTCAGTCCAGTCGGGTTTGGTCTGGTCCCATCTGATCAGGTCCCACCTGGTCCTTTCTGGTCTGATCTAGTTTCATCCAGTCCAGTCTGGTCTGATCCAGTCTGTTCTGATCTGGTCTTGTCTGGTCCCTTGGAGATCCTTTTCTAGCACCATCATTTTTTATTTCTATTTTAATTTTTATTGCCAGTCCTGGGGCTTAAACTCAGGGTCTGGGCACTGTCTCTCAGCTTTCTCAAGGCTAATGCTGTACCACTTGAGCTACAGCACCATTTCTAGTTTTTTCTGTGTATGTGATAACAAGGAATGGAACCCAGAGCTTCATGCATGCTAGGCAAGGACTCTCCTGCTAGGCCATGCTCCCAGCTCACCGTCAGTTTTTTAAAAAGTAAGTGATGTTTTAATTTCAAAGTGGAACTCAAGTGGACATTTGTGTCCCAATGGACTTGGAGTGACAGGGAAAAGGCACTTGCTGTGTGAGTCAGGTCTGCCCGCAGCACTGTTTTTCTTCTTCAGGGAATCTGTGTGTCCTCAACTAGAGGAGAGCTGGTGTTAGTGACTCCTAGGGCCCTGAATGACCCTTGTCATGGATCCCAGTTAGACAGGGTAGGGGTCACCTCAGGGTACAGCCAGTTCCCTCACTCATCTCCAACAGTTACTGGGGAAGGTCCTGGGGTGGTGGTCTGAGTGATTCCAAGTGGCTCCCCTTCTGAGGTCAGCTGAGGCTGTACTGTCCTGCAGCCCAGAAGAGGGAGTATGGGGCAACTGGTGCTAAAGTAGAGTTAGAGGTACTTCCCTCCAAGTTATCCTGACCCATGCCTGGACCCTCCTCCCCACAACCCCCACACACAGGTATCCTGCGGCAAGAGAGGGGCTCTGCCCTCTCTAGACAGTTAGTCGTGGTCTTGTCTTGCTGGCTTCTCTAGGAAGTCCCTCCAGAGTGTTGTAACACCCAACTTTTTTCCAAAGTCTGTGTTTACTAAGCTCCTGGAACCCTAGATAGCCCAAGTGAGCCCAGATTACTGGTCAGCTGAGCAAATTGAAGGTGTATGACCAGAAGAGATTTGACAGTGGCTACAGGGTCTGTGGCAGAGCTCTAGCATGAACTCGGGACTCTTTCTGTCTAGGTACTGTGACCTTACTAGGCAGTACCAGAGGGTCTACATTTGTGGCTGAGTCCCTCCCATGTGCCTTGCTGAGCTCGGGTATGTGGAGGGTCAAGCCGGGTCTGACAGATGCATCCTTGGTCCTTGTCCTTGACACACCTGGAGCTGGATGGAGGCACAGAGTTCAAACAGTGAACAAAGTCAGGGCCTCTAGGAAGACTCATGTGACTTGGACTGTGTACAAGGAGTGAGTGGGTGGGTGGGAGATAAGACCAGGAGAGGGAAGATGAGAATAGTAGCTTTAATGGTGACACTAGCCATGGTGACCAGGTCTGTAAGCTGTCATTTATTTTTCATGAAACAAGAGGTGAATTCTGTCAACCCCAACGGCAAGAAACAAGCAGAAAGTAAATGTTTGTTGTCCTCTTTGTTCAGCAGCTTATGACAACTAAAGAAGGCAAGAATACTATCTTGTCCTCAGATGTAGCCATGGCTGTCACCAACAGTGACCGCCACAGAGAAAGAAACAAAGGGTGAGAGGGAACTGTTCCTAGAACCCTGCATTTGACATCAGGACTCCCCTTTGCAAAAAGAGGCAGATCCCACAGAAGGATGCATCAGAAGCATTGTCACATTGTGATAATGATGCTTTTGATGATGCCATTTGGAGTTCCTGTTACATGGCTAGTTAAATGTTGCTAATCTTGATATCTATTTATGAGTTAGGCATTTTAATCCATCAAATAGTTATTAATACCCCTCCTATTTACAGAAGAGGGAAGTGAGCCTTTGCGACAGAGAAGATGGGATCTGCAACCCATACTGGGGGCTGCCAGGGCCTCTCTCTATTTGGCCATACAGCCTTCAGCCTTGACCCTCACTCTGATGGACCATTGAAGCCCAACTGAACTTCAATGTGGCCACTTTGGGCTTGAAGGGACCATAGAAATGATTCTAAACTTGGCAAGGTCTCTTCCTTCACCAAAGGGACTCTTATAAGAGACCCCTTGCTGAGAAGCAGAAGTGCTAGCTGGGTGCCATGTGCTTTTTCTGCTCCATTCTGTGCCTGGATGTTTGCCATGAGGAAGTAGCAGTCAGGGGCCCAAACCTGCTCCGAAGGCAAAGAAGCAGGTCTTGTCCTCATTCTCCTGAAGTAGCGCCATGACTCTCCGCCCCATGCGTTCGTTCCTCTTGTAGATGAGCTCCTGGCGGAAATAACTGTCAATCTCCTGGGCCGTCACCTGTTCATGCGGTGGAAGGGTGGTGTTGATAAAGTTGGGTAGCTGCAATAGCAAGACAGAGGCCACCTTTAGGTCTTGATGGAGCAGCGAGGGCCTGGATGCGGCTGAGCGACTTACCTTTATTAGGCTGGTCCATGGTCTAAGAGTGTCACTCACTTCTGAGTTTTATCCTCTGAGTTTTACAGATGGAGCAATCAAGAGTGGAAAGGATCCTAAGAGGTGAGCAAAGTCTCAGCTAGTGAAGTGGCAGGGCCAGGCTGAGAGCCCTAGCAGTTGGGCAGCCATATTGATCTGTCTCATGTCTCTGCTGGAGGCCATCTCAGTGCTCAGTGGCTGAGGCCCAGGGATCCTGAGATCAGGCTTACTACTTACTACTCTCACTTCAGCATGGACCCCAGCACTGGCTCAGTTTAGCCAGGAGCTCAGTTTCGCAAGAGTATGGAGGGTCAACTGAGCCTCCTGGGTAAAGCAGGAAAACCACAATGTATAGAGTTAGGCTGGTCTGGGCTTTAGCACCAGTTCTGATGCTGATTGGTGCTGGACAAACTACTCACCTTTTTCTGAATCCCACTTTTCTCATTTATATTATGGGACGGAGGTGATTGTGGGGACTAAAGGATGAGGGTGCTTCCATGGGTTGTATCTGGCCTTCTCTACTCCAGAGATGATAGGGGGCATCACCCTGATTTTTTTCCAATGACCCAATATCTTGTCTATCTGACTATGACTTCCTAGGGACCTAACCAAACCCTACTGGTCCCTTCAAAACTCCAAACTCCAGGACCCCACAGCCTCCTCTGTAATAGCATCTGCCTGGAATCTGCCCAACTGTATCAGTCCTGGATCTTCTCCATACCCAACACTCTACATCCAGCCATGTGGCCTGGCAACTACATTGCAGACATGCTCTTAAGGAGGCAGATGGCTCTCTGAGTTCAAGGATAGAGCTTTGGTGATTCCAGGTTGCCAGTGCCTGGCATAAAGAAGATGCCCCCAAAGGCCCTTTAAAATTCTCCACCTTTCTAGCACCATCCTCTCCTGCACATGCATGTGACCACGGAGCAAACTGAGGCATTAAATGACACCATATCCTCTTTCCTCTGGACCCACTAATATCATTACCTCTAAGTTCTTGCTCACAAGATACCTTCCATCCGGGTTCCTCTTCTAATTTTTCTCTCTCCCCTCCCCAAGTAGCAAAGCATAAGGCACGAGATCAGACTGACTAATGAATAAGGTCTATGGAGGCCTGACATAAAGAAATTAATTTGGTGTAGGAAATTAGATGTGAGCTCCCAGATGGGAGCCCAATCATATAGCTTCGAGAGCCACTGCTGAGTGGTCAACATTCTTCCTGAGAAAATGGGAAGAGTCAACAGAGACGGAGGCTGAGGGCCACTGGGGAAGCTTTGGACATCTGCTTTTGCTGTCAGCTGGTATATGAGCAGCATGTTCCTCAGAGTGAGGTGAGAGATAAAGACACTTGAATGGTGGGACTGTTTTACTATCCTAAGGGGAATAAGGCAATTATATGGTGAGCCTCCCCTAAGCTTGACCAGCATGTAAGCTGCTTGGTTGTCTGCAGCAGCACCCTTGCTGGTGCCTAATCAAGAATTATACAAAGTTGTGCCCAAGGATCATTTATTTAAAAAAATAGATAAATGAAGAAGTTTGTCTTATTCTCCACCCACCGTAGAAGGAATGATTGGCCCCCCTACAGCTTGATTTGATATAGTTAGAGGAAACACTAAATACTTGTGAGTAGAGAAGAACAGGGAAACTCTGGACTTGGGAGGTTATTTCTGGAAACATCTTCAAAGACTTCTCTCTGTTCCTAGGCATGGGAGTGAATGGGACCACATACCCTTGGTGAACAGTTGTTAGCTCAGTGAGTGAGTGGACGAGTAGATGGCTGAGAGGTACAGGAAGCATGGTCATGATTGCAGGCCCTGAAAGCATTCAGTGAGCACCACTGAATGGATGGAGTGGCATGGAGTTCTCTTTTGCCACTTAACCTTGGGGAGGGAGGGAGGGAGAGAGGCCTCATTATAATCCAAAGGTAATTTGGCCTCTCTGAGACTCAGGTTCCAAGATGGTAATATGGAGGACAATGCACATGTAGTGATTAAGTAATACAAGTTTGGGGAAGTACTTAGCACAATGATTGGCACAAAGGACATCTTGAGCAAGCATCAGCTGTCATGAACACCTGGCTATAGGAGAGAGTTGGCTTCGTCATCTGACCCTGTAATAGGACAGGCTACTACAAAAGAGATCCTTTCCTCTTCTAAGGACTTGGGGACCTGGGCAAATTTGATTCCCTAAGGAACCAATGGAGATGCATCTTTCTACAAGTTCAAAGATGTTTAACATGGATAAAAACAAATAAAAAGTTGAATTTCCAAGCCACAAAGGAGCTGGGCTGGACATTCCAGTTCCTGAGGCCTCCCGGATGCTGGCCAACATTCTCTGCATGTCTCGTATGGATGGGTCTTGGCTCTGCGCCAAGGATGGGGCCTGGATTTGAGCCAGGGCTGAGAGGGAAACAAATTAATGATGTCATTAGGCTTGTCTTGGGTCTTAAATCTCCTATGACAAGTTTAAGTGCAGGACATATGAGAATATTTTAAAGGGGACATGTAAGATCCCCAGAGTCTTAGAGAGAGGTCTAGGATGGGGGGACAAGAAGATAGGATGAGATAACAGGGAAAAGCTTCAGTATAGGCTTCCCTGTCCTGTGGCCTGTGACCTATGAATAATCAAGTGCTCAGGCCTGCTGATGACATCATTTATATAAACCCTTAGCTGTTATCCACCCAGCCAACAGATATTCTAAGAACCTCCATGGATCCAGCCCTGTGTCAGGGGAGGACCCAATGGATACTCACAGAATGGGTGTGAGGGTCTCTCAAAACTCACAGTAATAACCTGTGAGGCGTATGCTTGGAGAAGTTAGCAGAGTCGGTTTGGTGACTGATTGTGTGACCATGAGTCCTGACTTGTCCAGGACAGTCCAGGTTTATGGTTGTAGAAGAGTGTTCTATACCTGCCAATTGTTTTGACCTTCAGTTATGTTTCACTTTCAAAAGTATCTGGGTTGCACATTTTTGTGGCTACACTATTCCTCAGGCAGACCAGGGGCCCAGATAAGCCTTCCTGGATTGCCCATTCTCCCATGATGGGCGCTGACAATACCAGTGACCTGGGGGCTGCAGAGGCCTGGGCACAGTTTTTTCTGAAGATGAAAACAATGAAGCAGGAAGGCCAGAAGCTAGAAGTGGTTTGGGGGTCCATCATTATCAACCCAGACTGTTTCTTTTCTTCTCTGGCCTCCAAATGCTACTTTACTCTCTGTGCTGCAGCCAGAGGATTTTTATGAATGCACTGTCTTCTGGCTTGGCCTCCCTCTGGCAGGTATTCTCATGGCTGCACAGCTTTCTGTTCTGCAAACTCTGCCCTGGGTGAGCCCATGTCTTGGGGCAGCGAATGCAGAGTATCTTGGCTTTGACCCAGTATGCCTCCAATCTAATATCTCTTCCTACTCTCTTGATAGTTGATTTACATGCATGTTGCTTTCTCCACTGGAACATTTCTTCTGTGTGTGGTCACTTCAGATTTGTCTGTGGCCTCTCATTTTGCAAGAACCTTTCCTTCTTGTACCAGTACCACCTAAATGTATCCTGCTAAAGGTTCCATCTGTACCTCTGCTCCTCTCACACCAATCAAAGGGGAGCCCCACAAGGGCCACTCTGTCTGGTTTTACTTTCTGTCTCTTTACTTGGCATTACATGCTTGGCATTCATAAATGAGTTCATTCATTCATTCATTCCTTCATTCAGTAAACAGTTACTGAGTCCTGCTCTAGCTACAGCCTGTTTTAGCTAGTTAAGATAAACCAATGAATAAGACAGACTCAAATCCTGTCTTCATAGAGCTTGCTTTCTAGTGCAGAGGATCAGATGTTAGTCACTAATGAATGTACACATATGTATTGCAATGTGGGATATTTCGCCCCATTTCCATGAGGGGAAAGTAGAACATAGTAAATTGCAGGAGATAGGAGTAGAGAATAGGTTACACTTCTAATAAATAGGGTAGATGTAGTCAGCCTCACTGAGCTTATGATATGCCAGTGACGTGTTAAAAATGGGTTATGAGGGAGAATGAGCCACAGTGAGTTCTGAGAAGAGTGTTTCATGCAGAGGGGACTGTGATGTGAAGGCAGTGGTGGGAGAGGTGATCGGCAAAGAGGCCTGAGTGCTGTGGGCATGCAAGAGTAGAGAAAGCAGACATGGTGCTGGGAACAGGGGAAGAGTAGGGGCACAGGCCACCACAGAAGCTAGCTTTCTCCCCGGAGAAATATGGAAGCAAGGAAGTAGTCTCCTCTGCTTAACCCACGTATGTCCTGAGTGAATGGACATTCAACTACCACGAAATAAGAAGCATGAGGGCCCAGAGGTGCTAGGGGGACACCTAGCTCCATCCAGGGTATCTGAAAGATTTCTCAGGAGAGGCGATGCCTATCCATGGCTGAATGGGAAGAATCCACAAAGAGAGAGGAGCCTGAGCAAAGGCCCAGAAGCATGAGTGGACAAGCTGCATCAGAGCTGCAAGTTCTACAGGTTCCTGGATGCAAGTATGATCTATGGGGTAGGGCCATACTGTAGCTTGTAAACAGAGAGCAGGTCGTCCAGGGCTTCAAACTCATGGACAGAGTATCTTACAATTTGCTCTATAGTCATGGGCAACGTGGTAAAGTCTGGGCAAAGAAAAGCCATACTTAGTTCCTTGGACTCCTTTACTCTGACCAGTTTGTCATCTTTCTTCTAGGACTTGACTAGACAAAGAATACCTTGGGTTAGAATCAAGTCTAAGGCCTGAAGAACTGTGAGCTCTTCCCTTTCCTTTTACAGGTTTCCCCGAATGTTGAATTGAACCTCTTAAATGTCTCCTAACCTGTTTGGCTAAGCTTCCTGCATCCTAGGCCATAGAGCCATGCAGATTTCAACAGCTTGATAATTCTACAACTAATAAGGCTTTGAAGATGTCTCTTCTCTGAGCCTCAGTTTCCCCATTGATAAAAAGATCTGTGAAAATAGCCCCCCCCCCTTTTTCTGGCAGAGAAGAGATACCCAGCTCACAATAGGTATCTAGTACATGCCAGGCAGGGTTGTGCTCTAGGTCTGTGATGCTGTCTGAGGGGGTGAGGAAGGAGAACTCACCTGGGACGTATCATGATTGAAGATGACAGCATTGAGGTCCCCGCAGTTGTAGTGCTTGATGAGGTCCTCTGTAGTATAGGGTGCCTGCAGGCTCCCAGCCCGCACACTCTCATGCTGCAGCAGGGTCTGGTTCAGGGCAAACAATACCTGGTCAAGGAAAGAGGGGAACATCAGGGCTGTGCTCAGAGACTGCCTGGCCTCCAGATCCTGACTTCTTTGCTCTGAGCTTAAGGACAGCTTGAAACAGTGGGTGGGGGCGGGTCGAGGATGGGGGTAGCTTGGTACCAGCTTGCCTAGGATATGTTTCTTTCCTCCCTATGTCCAAACAATAGGCTCGGAGCATGGCCAGCCTGTGCTAATTTCCAGGCCTTTTCCAATGCTGGTCCTTCTTCTGCTCTGAGTCTTAACATCATGTCTAATGATGAAGCAAAATGTCTGGCTTGGAATGATGGGCTCTTCTCTTCCTGATTCCTTTGTGTTCCTATGCTTAGAAGTCTTCTAGAATGAACAGGCTTATTTTTATAATTAAGAGCATATCCAAACAAAGCAGAACAATCAAGTGAACAAAAACAACTAACAAGCTCAGTTCAATGACAAGGTCTGATGTGAAGTACATCTTCCTGAGAAGCCTTCCTTACTCAGAAAAGGCTGGTAGAACATGGTCTTCAGAGCCTTAACCATGCTTGCATTTAGTGGGCATGTCCTTAAGCTCCTCTGGACCAATAATGACAGGCTCTGGGGACACAGCTGTGCCTATCCAGGCCTTCTGCTATGCAGAAATAAGTCCTTTATCAACAGACTCCCTTAGCACTTTCTGCCTGTGTCAGTTAAGGATCATGATTCTCATGGTCCTAGGTGATTGTCTAGTTCAGAGATCTCATTTTAGATGGGGAAACTGAGACCCAAGGATCAATATGGCTGGAGTTGGAACCAATTTCACAGGACTTAGAATCTCAGACCCTATGGCCAGTGGAAGGGAGGGGCCTGATAATTTATGGAGTTATTTAACACAGTTGGAGAGAGGGAGGGGGGAAGAAAAGCTTGTTGCAATCCCTGTGTGAAATGTCAGGAGGTGATTTCTGGCCTCTTATCCATGCTACTTCCTACTCCACCATAGCCTTCAGGCGAGCTCTGCTCCTTCTACTTAGATGACCAGCTGTAGGCTCTTAGCTTACACCCACTCAAGTCCAGACATTCTCCTCTGGGTCCGCAGCACCAGCCTCTCCTAACTCCCCATAGTCCTACTCCTCCCTCTCCTCCTCCCCCCTCCTGCTGGCCCCCTGTCCCATATTCTTCTGTTACAGTCATCTTTTGGAAGCAAAACTCTGATGGTTCCTAGTTATGGCTATCCAAAATGTGCCAAGACATCTTCCTCCATGACACTTTTCTGGCCACCCTGGAAGCTGAATTAGATTTTTCCTCTTGGGTGGCAGCCTAATGGAATAGCAGCTGCAAACCCCTTTGCCACAGGACTTTGTAGCTCCCTCCTTTTCGGACTTGCATCAGTCAATGCAATGTCAGAAACTATCTTAAAGGAAAGCTTGGAGAGCACTTGAATGCTGTGGCTGCCACCTTGTGCATCTGTCATTGCCTGGACAGTACACCAGGCCTAGTGGGGAAGAAGAGACCTACATGGAAGAGTGGTCCAGCCAGGGCTCTCTAGACAAGATATGTGAGGTAAGTTCAGCAGAGCTTACCTACCAGTGACCTGGAGACGTTAGTGCGAATGCTCTTGTTATTACACAGCATATTGCAATGACAGATGATTGCTAGACTTCATTGCTTTCCACCAGAATGGGAAGATAGCTATAACTGAGGGAAAGAATGATGAACTGTTAGATAGCTAGGGATAGAAAACGGTGGCTATAACATACAGCAGACGACACGTGCTGTACCATGGTACTTGCTCCCATCATGTCTCGGACTCTGCTTCAGATGGCACCTCTTCCCATAATTCCCTGGGCTCAAAATCTTACATCAGCAGTGAGGTAATGCCTCATGCACAATTGGGCATGACTAACCAAATCCACTTTCATACTTGTGCATGATCGGGCATGACCAATAGGACTTCAGTGCCCGCGCCCAGTGGCAGGGACCAATGAAAGACCCAAGCTGATGTGTGGGCCCTCGGTGGTCAGTTGTGACTCAGGGAGAGGAATTAATAAAGCAGAAAGGCTTTTTCCCTGAGGGGATACAACAGTTTCCCAGCTCAGGGGCCCCTCTTTACTGAGAGTCTGTACTCTACTTTTGTCTCTAATAAACTTGCTGCTTTAGTACATTACTCTTCTGCCTCTAAACTCTTCAGCTGGTGGAGAAATGAATCTGTCCTCCTAGATGATACCACAGTCATGTGTCCTTGCTGGTCCCTCAGTAAGCTTGCTGTTCCTTCAAGACCAAGTGCATTTTACTCTTGAACCTAGCATTCGGCACTCTGCCTGGTAAAGAGAGGTATCTAGACATCTGCTGCAGTCATAAATTCAAGGATACTTGATCATCCCTTAAGGCCAGCCCCTAAAACTTTGGCATGTGAGCTGTAGCTTGGAGCATGCCACCACCACTTGGCAGCAAGTACCCATGAAGATGTAGAATCTGAACGAAAACCACATGACCTGGCCAAAGTGCTGGCCCAGGCAACAGGGCCACGCTTGCCCTGGGGAGATGGCGTTGACCTTTGTTCTCCCATATCATGTTTCTTGATGGCTGGGGAGGAGAGCTGAATTGTATGGGACATGGCAGTTTGGACTGTTCCCTCTAATGAACTAGCTGGAGGTGAGATCTGAATACCCCCAGCTCCCTCCCCTCCACCCCCAGTCCAGGCCTTCTCCAGGCCCCGTTGGCTCTGGCTGCTACTGCTGAAATCAGATCTGCAGCCATCTGGTACAGGGTGTCAATGGCAGCATGGAGGATGGGGATGGATTACAGGAGGCCGTGGTCTTGTTGCTGTGGACATTGCTAAGGCAACACACACTTCCTTTCACACAGCACATGCCTTGGATAAAAGTATCCATATTGAGCTGACTGTTTATTCCCTTCCTCTGAGGGCCTGGGACACACTGATTTCCTGTGACCATACCCGACCACTACACACACCTGCCCCCATGGTTTCTCAAGTTAACCTGGCCAAAGCATCATCTGACCTGCGGTGAGGTCACTGCCCTGGATGCCAGAAGACCTGATTGAGGAGAAATGGCTCCCCTGGACTCTAATTGACTCACAGAGTCATTTCTGCAATCATGCAGCCTGCACACAGCTGGGAGGTGTTCCACTGGATTAAGTATACTACAATCTGTAGGGTGTTAAGAATAGTCCTGGCATGCAGTAAGTGTGTGAATATGTATTTGTTAAATAAAATGCAGAGGGAAATAGTTAGACTCAAGTGTTCTCAACTCTGAGCTGGCTGGAAAAGTCCCTAGAGGTCATCTGGTCCAGAGGTTTTCAAAACCTTTTTTAGTCATGGAATCCTTTATATTGGTTATGGTTGTTGTCCACAAGAACTGTACTTAGGACTCTAAATGGGATGCAGATAAAAATGGAGAAAGCTTGCTGGTTGATGGAAAGGAGGCAAAGCTGAAGTTGACATCCTTCCCAGGGCCCCCTGGGGCAGGGACCTCCATGGGTAACCTGGAGCCAGTTTGAGGTTGACAGATTTCATCAATACCTTCATCATATACCAGAGGAGAGGTGACAGGGTCCCTGGGAGGGAAGGAATGATAGGGTTAGCCAGAGACCTCACAGTGAACTGTGTGAGCTGGACAAAGCAGGCTCCTCCCTGAGGGTCCTGCTCCCAGCGCTGGACCACAGGGCTGAGGCAGGATCCTCAGTTGTCCACACTCACCATCACACCTATTTTCTCTCTGGAGACATGTAAAATAGCCGGGAGTATTTGTTATTGGAGTGCAGGACATGAGGGCTAGGTCATCTGAGAAGTCCTGTTTTATTTCAGCACAGACACGCCTAACCCCCCCCCCCCACAGTGGCATATATTCCACTGGACAGACCCTGCTCCCTGCTTTGTTGTTTACATCTGAACCCAAATATCCCCAATAGCAGATATGCAGGAAATACTACAAGAGAAAAGATGTTGATGTGGAGCTCTGTGCTCTTTCCCTCATGTCTTCGGCCCTGTACCCATCCTTTGTTCTTTATAAAGAAGTTTTCATCCACTCATTAGAAGGGTCTCTAGGCTTATTGAACATCTGTAGTATGGGTCAGAAACTTTCTAAATTCATCTATTTAATCTTTGCATAAACTTGAAGAAAGACTGAACACAAACAAACAAAACCTGCTGAGTTGGGTGTGGTGCCCAACCTTGTAATCCCAGAACTCAGGAGGCTGAGACAGGAAGATTGATAATTCAAGGTCAGTCTGGGCTGCATAGGGAGTTCCAGACCAAACCTGGTGACAGTGACACCCTGTATCTAAAAAGCAAAACCGGAATGGAACAATAAACATGTAGTGAGGAAACACCTAATATCTTGCCAAGATGACAAAGTGGTGGAGGAATGGGCACTGGGGAAAGCCAGGAACCTGTTCTCGTAGTTGACCACTGTCTGTAGTGGTCTCCCTCCTCTGTTTGGGAGACACCTGGAAGAGTTAGTGTTCCTATGAATAGTTTAAAAGTCCAAGCTGGGTGCTAATGGTTCACATCTGTAATTCTAGCTACTCAGGAGGCTGAGATCTGAAGATCATGGTTCAGAGCCAGCCCAGGCGGGAACATCTATGAGACTCTAATTTATCACCAGAAAACTGGAAATGGAGCTTTGGCTCAAAGTGATAGAGCACTAGCTTTCAGCAAAGCTCAGGGATGGTGCCTAGGCCCTGAGTTCTACCCCTCAACATAACCCCCCAACCAACCAAACAAACAAACAAACAAAAGGAAGTGACAAGCCCAAGGCCACACTACTGTAAGAGACAGAGCTGGGATTTGAAATTCCATCTGCCAAGCCACAAGCAGAACGTTGAATCAATGCGTCCTCTTTCATGAGCACTTTTTGGTTGCTTGCCTCATGGCATTATTTTAAATACATATATATACATACACACATATATATGTTATATACATATATGTGTGTATATATGTATGCATATGTTATTTCAGTAGTTGCACAAAAAGTAGCCATTCAACAAAGTAGTTTATAAATATAATGCATTTTGATCAGTGTCACCCCTTTCAACATTCTGGATGCCTCCAGAAAATAGAGGGAAGCTAGCTCATTCATTCATCCATTCATTCATCCATTCATCTATTCAACAAGCAATGACTTTCAGCTGTTTTTCAAGTCAGTATCTGACTTTGGTGGACTAACTGGATTTTTTGTGTCCAAGCTCATTTTGGAGGCAGATTTGCCAAGGTCAATCGTGGCTATGGTGATCTAGGCACAGACTTTGGAATTAAGTGCTCTCTTGACTGCAGACTCCCTCTTGGTTTCCTGAATTCCTCAGCCTGGCACTGAGCAGACTCACAGGCCTTGATGCTCTCGGCTCCCAGCTGCCTTAGAACAACAAACCTTCCTCTTGCAGAGCCTCAGTGGTCTGCTCCCGGACAATGTTTATGATAAGGCTTTGACTTGGAATAACAAATACTGGGTTGAGGCCCCTTCCCCCTAAATGGTTGTATGGAGGCCTGGTCATCAAAAGCCCCTGTGCATCCCCAGGAGGCTTTTTGACCAGGGCCTTATTGGCCACAAAGTAGCCTGTGGCATCTGCAGTGTGTAGACCTGGAATTCAAATATATTTTCAAACACAGGCCTAGGATGGAGGGAGGCAGGCACCAGGATGGATAGGACAGGTTTATTGCTCTAAAGTAGTCAGGTAAACAGTGTTAGATGAGCTAGAATGCCAGAGCCACCCGAGCCCGCATTATCACCTGAGAGGAGAGCAACAGGATCCTCTCTTGTCAAGAAGGAGATCTGTATCCACAGATCTTCAGGACAGGCCTGCTCTCAGGCTGGTGGTCTGGGGTAGGAGTATAAGGATTGCCAACCAAACCAGGAGCCCCTGGGAATCTCAGTATAGGTCCCAAGCCGTTGGGCCATGGCTGCTGCATGCCTTCTGTGTAGGTGCTAGGGAGTTAGTAAGGGACCACTCAGACAGCAGAGTATACCTGCTCGTCAGGGAGGCAGTAAATGGAACAAACCACATAGTAAAATATCAGTATACAGCATGGTGGAGATGGTGAGGATCTTGCTGAACCAGAAGTAAAGGCTGTTTCCTGTCCATGCCTCTGGCTCCACAGGCAAGAGAAAGTGACAGTGTGATGGAGACATAGATCTTGAATTCATGGAGGGGCTAGACTGTTCTCCCAAAGTGGATGGAGGTTAAGGGAGAGTATGTGGGGGGGAAAAAGGAAATATTTTGAGGTGACTAAATACTACCATGCCCTATGATTACAGTCAATGGGAAACTACAACTTTCTCCTCCGGGTATAGCCCAGGTCCCATCAGAATGGAGGTTAGGGTCCTCAGCCAGGTTCTGAACCATGATCAGCCAAGCTTCTTGCTGAAGGTAAAGGGAGTACAGAATGGGTAGAAGAAGAGGAAGGTAGTTAAATGCCAACTATGATGGTACATTGTCAGTTACAGAAAAAGTTTAGGATTTCTAGGAGGAGTCCTCTTATGATGTTATGAATGTGCTTATGTGTGTATCTATCACAAACATCTTGGCTCTCATTCTCCATCTGCTTCTCTTCACATGTAACATGGCTGTATTGACTGTATATCTTATTAAGTATTATAAGCCAATGTTAAAGAGAAAACTAAGCACTCTCTTCTGGGAAAGGATTAATGCATGTTTGGTTGTATGTAAGATGACTATATCATATGGGATAGAGCTACAACTCTCTTAGTATCTTTAGTTGGAGATTAATTGGGGTTTATGGTGTTGCGGATGGGTGTCAAGTTGACAGAGTAGACTTCTGATGGTTAATTGTACATGTCTTCTTAACTGGGTCAAAGTTATAGATGTTTGTTAAACATTTTTTTTGTCAGTTGTGGGGCTTAAACTCAGGGCCTGAGCACTGTCCTTGGACTTTCTCAAGGCTAGAGCTCTACTCTTGAGCCACAGCACCACTTCCAGCGTTTTTCTATGTATGTGGTGCCGAGGAATCGAACCTGAGTCTTCATGCATGCTAGGCAAGCACTCTACCACTAGGCCAAACTCTGGGCCCTTGTTAAACATTTTTATAGACATTTCTATGAAGGTATTAGTTTTTTCTGCACAAGAATAACATTTAATTTAGTAGACTTTAGGGAAAACAGATATCCCTCATGTTGTAGATGAGACTCATCCAATCAGTTGATGGTTTTAAGAGAAAAAAGATGACACCCTTAAACCCTTAAAGAGGAACTTCTGTCAGAAAATTACGTTTGAACTTGAATGGTAGTGTCAGCTCACCCCTGGACGCTTACCCTGCAGAATTTGTACTTGTCATCCTCCACAATGGATAAACTAGTTCCTTAGACAAATCTCCTTCTCCATCTCTGTTTCTGTACACACACATTTATACACACACACACACACACACACACACACACACACACACGTACACATGCACACATGGCTTTCACTGACAGCTATGCATTATAGAACAATGTTTGGTTAATAAACTGCAACCAACATTTTCCTATGGCGTAGGTATGTTTAGATACATAAATACATTGTTACAAGCACCTACAGTATTCAGCACAGCAGTGTGATGTTCAGGCTTGTAACCTGGGAGCAGTAGCCTGTACTACATAGTTTAGGTGTGTAGGAGGCTATGTCACCCATAGGTGATGGCTCCTTCTTTCAGCTGGGCTTCCCTAAGCCATCCAAAAGTGCTCTCAAGCCCCTTTCTAGGCCATTGTCCTTCATATTTCTGCCTGTCCTTCCTGCTAGACAGTGAGCCTTTTGAGCACAAGGCAAATCATCTCTTTCCACAGAGAGAACACAGTGCCAGGTACATACATAGTGGATGCTGAAGATAGACTCATAAAATGAATAAACATAGATGGGTGCCAGTGGCTAATACCTGTAATCCTAGCTACTCAGGAGGCTAAGATCTGAAAATGAGGGTTCAAAGCCAGCCTGGGTAGAAACATCCATGGGACTCTTATCTCCACTAAACTACCAAAAAAAAGGTAAAAGTAGAGCTGTGATTCAGGTACTAGAGTACTAGTTATGGACACAAAACCCCATGACTGGCAAAAGAAGAGCAAGACTAAAAACATGCATGAAAAGCTGGATGAGTTACCCACCATTAAGATCCTTATCCTGTGCAGCCTCCCACCAGGACCCAGGGCACAGAGCTGGGCAGCCTGGCCACCCCAGGCCAGCCTCATTTGTCAGCACTCAGGCAGGGAATGGCAGTCCTTCACAGCAAAGCTTTCTCTGGCTTGGGGGGACATTCACACAAAGGTTACAGCCTGCCAGGCTCTTTCTGCAATTTATTTATTTATTCTTCTGTCCCATGGACGGCACCAAAGCAGTGCTGACTGCTTCCTGACTTCCTGCTTCATGCTTTGGGTCTCCCAGGCTTTCAGCACAGAACACAGAATCCTGCCCCTGGATACCAGGCTACTGAGCAGCAGGCATCCAAATAAACAGAAGGTTTCCTGGAGCTGGTATTTGGATCTGGGCTGGGAGCAGGGTCCTGAGATCCAATGCTTCACTGAGAAGCCCTGGGTCAGTCATTTTCCTTCCCTGGCCTTGAATGACCCACCAGTGGAAATGACTAATGTTTACATTTGCTGAGTAAATACTTATTGAGTACTTACCAGATTTCTTGAAAGCCATAGAGGTGTAACAATAAAACACAAGAATGGATCCCTGACTTAAGTAAGGGACTTCTCATTCTAGTAGGAGAAAGTTTGCTTATTAGCAAAGCAATAAGCAAACGGTGTGATTGGTTAGATAGTGACAGCGGCTGAAGAAGAATAAGGCAAAGGAAAATATAAGGTGTGTATGTATTTTAACATTTTTTTCTCTGCAATTGTACAAAGGAATTTCATTGCAGTATTTCTGTATAAGTGTAGAGTGTGTTTTGGTCAAATTCAGGGAGTTGATACTTTAGATTACATGTCTAGGTAGGGCTACCTCCAGCAGTGTCATTTGAGAAGCAATGTTAAGGAGAGAGGAAAGAGCCATGTGGAGGTCTGAGAAAAAACCAAAAACCATCTAGGCAGAAGGGACAGCATGCACCAAGGCCCTGAGACAGAAGCAAATCTGTGGCGTTTGAGGAGCAGAACATTGAAAGGCATTAAATAATAGGAATATTATTCAATGGGAGTAGTCTTTACCATCCCTAAACCTTTAGGGGAAGGGAAAGAGGCAGAAGCCTGAATACAACAGAGTCCCAGGCTCTGTAAAAGGAGCCCAGTTACAAAGCCTGAAACAATGTCTGGCCAGGAGAGAGAGGAAGAGATGCGGGGGCAGGGAGGAGTGGAGATGGGCACCTGTGATGGGTGGAAACAAGAAATATCCCCTTTAGCCACCCACTGTTGTGGACCTTTCTGCTGAAATCAGGGTGAAGGGAATGTAGGTGATATCAGCCATGGGCAGGGAAGTGGAGGGTAGATTTGAGAGGTACAAGTAGAAGTTCCATGCAGGGCTGGAGATTAGGGTGAGATAGGTGGTGGGACAGGTCTAGGGACTTGCGGCATCCCTTGAGGATCTGGTAACAGTGATGATGGAGCAATGGAGGAGACAGAGGAGGCACAGGGACATCAGACTGAAGGGGAGGCAGCCTTCTGGCCTCCATCACCTCCACAAGCCCCAAACTCCCAGCAACCACACAAAGAATGACAGACTTGGATTCCATGGGGGTGGACACAGGGTGTGGGCCAGGTTCCCTTCCTGCATGCAGCAGGGGCTGGCCCCATCTCAGCACTTTTCCTGGGCAAGCATCAGGAAGCCTGACTCACCCAGTGAGCCAGAGAGCTCCCTTCCCTTGTGCTCTCTGAACTCCTGCTCACTCCACCCAAAGACCACCCTTGGAGATCCCAGTCTCCTCCTCTGTCCTTCAAGTCCTGCCAGGAAATGCTCATAAATCCCCAGCCACCCACAGGATGAAAACAAAATCCTGCTGGGTGAGGAGGCTGAAGGTGGGGGCTGGTGGGGAGTGAGGGTCTTCAGGAAGGCAGTTCAGGTGGGGTCTGCTATGGGAAAGGAAGAAAGAGACTCCATGTTTTTCTGCATAGACAGGCTTCCGAGGGAACTGAGACCTAATTCTGGTTTTTGTAAATTCTGGCCCACAGCAGCAGGCACTGCTTTTCAGCCCTCTTTCCCCCGCCCCTACTTTGGGCCACAGGTTCTGGTGAATCATGCAGGATAGGAGAAGCTCTCAGCTCTGGAAGCATTCCCTATTTGAGGAGCTCAACATCACAGGACAGGCCAGCTACGGCTTCATGACAGTGGATCACTCCAAGTGCTTTGAATGTGGGGTCTCATTGGTTCTTTGTCAACCAGTAGGCATTTTTGACCCCACTTTACAGACAGGGAGTCTGAGGCTCAAAGAAATCAGTGCACCCCACTCTACCTAGTGGTGGTTTAAGTACCTGATGTTGAGCTCTCTCTGTCACTACTTAAGCTGTCAATCTCTACACCCAGTGACCACTGCACAGGCACCAGGGAAGAAAGAAACAAGTTGTGCTGGAAAGTCCCAAAGAAGCTTCTAGATCAACTTAGTCTTAGTCACACAGACTGGAGCAACTTCAAAGGGACAGAGGAAATGGAAAGAAATACTAGTTACAACAGACTGTAATAAGCCAGTTATAGAAGGAAAACAGGTCTGGGCCTCCACAGGGTTCCTGGCCAAGGCTGAATTTTGGTAAGAATTTAGGTGTCCAGTTTTGTTGAGAAGATGGGGTAGGGTGGAGAGGGTATCCCTCTCACCCTCCCTCCCTTCCTCCCTCCCTCCTTCCCTCCCTCCCTCCCTCCCTCACTTCCTCCCTCTCTCCTTTCCTTCCTTCCTTCCTTCCTTCCTTCCTTCCTTCCTTCCTTCCTTCCTTCCCTTCTTTCTTGGTCAGTTGTGGGGCTTGAACTCAGGGCCTGGGTGCTATCCCTGAGCTCTTTTGATCAAGGATAGTACTCTACCTCTTTGAGCCACCGCTATGCTTCCAGGTTTCTGGTGATTTTAATTAGAAATAAGAGTCACAAAGACTTTCCTGCCTGGGTTGGCTCTGAATCATGACCTTCAGATATCAGCCTCCTGAATAGCTAGGATTACAGGTGTGAGCCGCCAAGCAGTTGGGGAAATTTCTGGTTCTTAAGTAATGGAGTGTATCCTGGAAAGCTTTGCTGTGGGGCTTTTGCAGCAGAAACAGAGTTCAGCACTTGTGGACAAGATTCCTACTCATATCCTTGTTTTGCACCCTGTCTGGTTTCTGGGACCATGAACTAAATCAGCGCATCTCCATTCCTGAGGTCAGATAAAGGGCGAAAGAAGGGAAAGGGTATTCAAAGAGTATCCAAGAAAGACTTGCCACAAATCACATGAATGTGAGGCTGGGCTCAAAGGGAGGGTATTACGGGAACTCACAAGGTGTGGGGACCCCAAACTAGAGACTCCCAAAGAAGCAGACTCCAGCCATCTCTGTGCGAGCATACATTTGCCATTTGAAGGAGAAAGAAGAGGAATTCAGGTATTACAGATGAATGTGGCAGTCTATTACCTATCCTTGTTGACACTGAGTTCTCACAGAGCCTGGCAGTCCATGTGAAGGGACAGGAGACTAGCACAAGTGCTCAGTTGGAAGGGTAAGCTTCTCATGCTTCCAGGCTAGAAGCACGTGGGCTGATGGAGAAGGTTCTAGGGTGGATCTGGTGCCTGCTGGGAGCAGAGGAGAACTGAAGGCCACTGAAATTGTGACTTGAGCTGGGCATTGGTGGCTCATGTCCCGTAATCTTAGCTACTGCAGAGGCTGAGATCTGAGGATCACTGTTCAAAGCCAGTCTGGGCAGGAAAGTCCATAGAACTCGTATCTTTAATTAACAGCCAGAAAGGGAGAAATAGAAAGGGAGAGGTAGAAGGGAACTGTGGCTCAAGTGTTAGAACACCAGCATTTAGCAAGAAAAGTTAAGGGACAATGCCTAGACTCTGAGTTCAAGTCCTATACAAAGAGAGGGAGGGTGGGATGGGGAGGGAGAGAGGGGGAGAGGGAGTGTTCTTGACTTCTGTTTGTTTGTTTTCTATCACTGCTTCACCTCTTACAGAAAGCACAGAAGGAAGGCAGAAAGCAGCTTCAGTCCTGGGGCAAGGAGGAGTGAGGAGACCCTAAGCTCAGAGCTTTGTGGATATGGAGAACATTTGGGGCAGGTTAGAATTCCAAGTCTCTCTTGGCTTGGTTATTGTCCAATTTCCTAACTCAGGGCTCTGAGGTTCACCCACTATCCATCAGTATACCCTGTGTGGATGGACTCTCACTCCTTGAAATCCTTCAGCCTTCCATCAGGAAGCAGTTGAACAAGGGGGGACAGATCTGGAACAGCAGGAAGGCAAGGAGGCTCTGAGAGACAGTGTAGGACTTCTCCTGCTGACAGTGCAGGGAGAGACACTCCTCTTAGGGAGAATCAAAGGAGACACTGCAGAGAAGGTGGCCTCATGGACAGAACTACCACACTGTTCCACCTTTTGTTTTCCTGCCTGTTTGAAGTCACAGGAGATACCGTCTGGCATTGGACAGGGGCACTGGAGACTCCTGTGCTCCCCGGAGACTCAGGTAAGGAAGGACCCTAAGACCCCATGTGTCCTTGCTCCAGGAACAGAAGGATACTGAATGAGCCCCAAAGAGGGTGGGAAGGTACCCCCAGGTTACACAGCCAGCCAGAGTATTCAGAGACTTCTGTCTGCTTCATTTAGTCCATTTGGGTCTCCCTTGCCACTTCATCACTTCCTTCCCTCTACCACAGGATGGGAAAATGTTTGCAGATCCAAGGCAAAAGAATGTGAAACTGAAATTGGAGCCTTAGTCTTGGGAAGAGAACGCAAAGAAATCAGACACAGCTCGGAAGAGCAGAGATTTGCTCACACCATAGACAGGAAGTACCAGCAGGGTTGGACCCATGTGGGACAGAGCAGAGAAGGACCTCTGAAAGGCTGCTGGCTACAGGAGCCAATCAGCTTCCAGGACCGGCTAGGGGAGACAGATGGCTGTCATAGCCTGAAAGTTGCTTATGTAGAGTCTTCTTGTCTGTTGGCCTGTACTTGCTCTGTCCGAACCTGCCATTGGGTCACTGCCAGGGCAGGGGCAAGGAGCTTGTCTGATCTTTATCTGTCCACAGCCCATGCATCCATTTTTCCCTGTCTGGAAGTTTACTTGCTCTAAACAGAGCTCTTCCCCCAGTCTTGTTTTCAACATGCACGTGGAATGCCTACTTGCCATATGCACGTTACGGATGTATTTATGTTTTTGAGACACCGTCTTGATGCTGTGGCCTAGTCTGGACTTAAAAACTCACAATTCAGCCTAGACTGACCTTGAACTCAACATCTCCCTGTCTCTACTTTCTAGGTGCACCACATGCCTACATGTTTATATTAATAATGCTATTAACTACCACTTGTTGTGTTCCCTACCAGACATTATATAGTTTGTCCCTCTTCCATATAAGCTCTAACAACTCAGTGAGAAGTTTCCATTGTTAATCTCCTTTTCACTAATGAGGCAAAGGGAGGGAGATAGTAATTATGTAATTAGCCTTAACTCACACAGCTAGTAAGTAAGTAGAGATGAATGAAGAGAGTTTGACAATTTTGGCCACATGCTCCAAAGTCCTACCATTTGGCCAAAGAGGAAGAAGATAAATACTGGAAACCCAGAGATGGAATAGAACTAGGCAAAAGCTTAAATGTGGATGTAGAGCCTCACAATTGGAGGGCCTTAGATACTGTGCATTCTGGAGGTTCTGGGCCAGCCAGTAGTGAAACTCCTTGTCAAAATAGCCATCTTTCTCATCAAAGTCCTCAGCCTCGCATACCAGAGTACCTACTCCTTCCCCACCAAGGGCTCCTGGCATTCCTTCTTGGAAATCCTCAGTTGCCAGGAGTCAGTGCAGAGACAAGGAGTCCATCCTAGCCTGGCCATTCCAGAGCCACTCTGCCAAGCCACAAGAGACTCCTCTCCCTGAAGGCCTGCCTCTACCCAACCCACTTCTGTGCCATTTTTGAGAGGAGAGCCAGTCCTGGCTTCCTCTCTCCTAGCTGGGCCCTGGAAATGCCTGGGGCACCCAGGCCTCAGCAGCTCTCAGCTACCTTGGGTTCTGTGGGTCCAGAAGCAGGCTGGGGAGGTCAGCAAGCCTGGAGGTTTCTACCCTAGCTCCCTGGCACCCCTTTGAAGGGGATCAGGTTCCTCCACAAACATAATTGAATGAAAATATGAGAGAGAAAAGGTCTTTGTTCTCCAATTTACAGCGTTAGAAAATATGTAACAAATTAGCCGTTTATGAGGTAAGAGACCAGTGCTGTGTGCAGGCGGGTAGGGCCTAGGCAGGCACAAGGGGCCTTTCAGAAGCTGTATGGGGGGCGGTGGGCACAGAGGAGAAGCTTAGCCTGACCCACAGGATGGCAAAGCAGGCCCAGAGGACTCAAACTGGCACTTGGGAAGCCTGAGATGGGACAACATGGTACCAACTAAAGCTGATGAAGATTGTTTCAGGAAGTGACACAGGGTGAGGGGTGCCAACTGCAGGCTGAAGTTACCCTGAATTCCCCAGGGCTACAATCAGAGAGATTGTCCAAAAGGATCGCCAAGGGCTGATCCAGGGCTCACAGGGCATAAATATCCAGTTGCAGAAGCCTCCGTGTGTTCCCTGCTGGTTTGTTTCAGGGAGAGGAGGTAGTCCTTGATATGGCGAATGGTGTTTCTCTTCTATGCCTTTGATTTCTCTTCCAGGGACTGACGCAGAATTTCAACTGAAGTATCAAATTGTCACTAAGTTCAGGAAGAGAGCTGCAAGGCTGGGCAGGAAGAAGGCTCTCAGAAGAGAGGGGAAAGTCAGGAACCTTCCATAGCCTTGTCCTGGCCTCTGTTTCACCTACATGTCTAGAATCACAAGAGGGTATTATTGAATTGGATGGTTTAGAGATGGTATTTAATGTCCCATGTAACTATCTGGGGTTCTGATGCCCAGTAACAATGCTATGGACACACAAAGCCATCACCCACATTGGGTGGCCTTGGCAATGCCTGATTTGTATGTTCTGGCTCCACGTTACAATTTGTGATTCCTATTCTTGATGTTGTAATAGGTCCAGACCTTTGCTGCTAGCCCCGGCAAGGGACTGTCTTCCAGTCTCTATGGAGCCTAGAGCTGCACCCTGCCTTTCCCCTCCGGTGGCTTCTTGTTGGAGGCTCAAAAGATGAGATTATGGGTCAAAGGTGAGATTATGGGTCCATGCCAGTCTGTTGTAAGGAATATCTCCAAAAAAACGGAGGCGCTGGGTTTCTTCATGAATATCCCGAGTGTTTGGTCTGCAGTCACAAACACATCGCTTTCCTGGATCTGATTTTATTTATTTTGATTGGATCTTAACAGTTCTTTACAAGGCTGAAACCGAAGCTGCCTGGGGTCCCCCGGAGACTTGCTAAAACTTCAACTGCACCCAGTTTAGCAGAGCAACTTGAAAGTTAATCGGTGGTAAGGGACAATTTGCCTCATTATTTCCAGCCTTGGAATTTGGCGGCAGATGGAATTCTGGGCCTGGTGTGGACACAGCGATCCGTGATGAACACAGCAGGGTTTGTTGGCCCTCAGGTTGTCCATGCAGGTTGGGGGGCTGGATGGTTGATATTCCCTCAGAGGGTGGGTGGTGCCAGGAAGGAGTTACTGCTTGGAGGGTGACAGGGCCCCCCATCCCAGGTTTGAGGGCCCTGCTCCAGGCCAGTGTAGACCAGTGCAGGCTGTGCAGCTCTGCAGGCTGAGCGGGCCCCACACTGTGACTTGAGGAAGCAAAGGTGGAATTGGGAAAGTTGCTGTTCTTTGTGGTGCAGGCAGAGGTAATGAAGTAAATTCTTACTAGGGAACACCCATGGCTGGCGCACTACATCCATGAAGCCAGAGAAGATGCACATGTGCCTCTTGTCTGCTCTCTTTTTCTGTGAGGTCTGCTCAAACCCCTAACCAAAACAACCCATTCCCCAGGCAGTCCTGAATCCGTTCAGTTGGCCATACTTACTTTCTGTAGTAGTCATTGCTTTCTATTGTTACTTTTATTTATTTACTTTTTTGGGGTGGTACTAGGGCATGGGGTTTGAACTCAGGGCCTTACACTAACTAGGTAGACACTTTACCCCATTAGTCACTCCCCAGTTATTTTCTAGACAGACTTGTGTTTTTCTCAAAGTTGGCCTAGAACTGGGGATCTTCTTACCTCTGCCTCCTAGGTATCTGAGAGGAGAGGCAGACATCATCACCCTCTGCTGATTGGTTTGATTGGGTCTTGTTACCTTTGTCACCTCAAACTTCGATCCTCTGATCTCTGTAGCTGAGATTACAGGTGTGCACTATTGTATAAGGCTCCAAATGACTTATCAAGTTGTTGATTTTATCACCTTGCTCGAAGTAATAAGACAGGAAGGATAGGAAGGACTTCCCCAGAAGAGAAAATGTACTCAGTAAATGTCTCATGGATGAACAAGTGACTCTTCGGAGCATTGTATCACCAGTCACTTTTTCTGGTCTTCCTGTGTACATCTATCCCCTGAAGCTCCAGGGAGCTGGTGCTGCGGGAGGGGAAGGGGAGGAGAGGAGGAAGGGAGATACGTGAAGGCAGTGGGGACACAAGCAAGTCCATCTGCTCTCTGTACAAAGCTCAGAGAGGGTAAGGCTGTCTAGGTCACATAGCACATGGGTATGTATTTGGACAGCTCTTTCCCTGTCCTCCTCCACATGTTTCTGAAGCCAGGAATAATAGAAGCTTTGAACCTCTTCCTGCTCAAGGATCTTTGTCTATCCCCTGTCCTCACTCCTCTGGGCTGTGTGTTTTGAGGGTGCTTGTGCCTAGGGTTCAATTGCCCCCTCACTGTTCCTCTCTCTTATATATAACCCTTGTCCCCAAGCCTACCATGTTTCAGCTCTGGTCTGGAAGAGGCTGACTCCTTCCCCACACCCCCTGACCAGGGTTGAGGAGGTTCTAGTGTTTTCACACCACGGTGCTATGCAGGCTGTGAGCCAGTCAGCAGCCACTAAGCAGTAGCTGTTCTGTGATAAAGAGCCTGGAGAGGTAGAGAGTTGTATGAGAACTGGGCTCTGGGTTCAAGTGCCTGGGTAGGGTACATCAGTTTACCACTCCTGTGGACTCACCCGGGGCTTTTTAGGCAGTGGTGGGTGCCTGCCACAACTCTGACTCAGTTCTAGGACTGGGTTGGGAGAGCAGAACATGCCTCAGAGCTCAGGACTGGAGAGACCCTGCCTGTGTCCTCAGGGTGGGAGGTAACTGGGACAAGATTTCTGCCAAGCACACACTCAAGCTGTGGCTACTCTTGTGTATTCCCACAAAAGCTGGTCACACCTCCAGACCCTTTGGAGAGACACCCATGCTCCTCCTCCCCCCCAAAGCACTCTACTGTGCTCCATGATTCTAGAAGGGCTAGCAGCCAATCAGTCCTTCTCCAGTCTCCTTCTATACTTAGGCTGTCATCATCACTCTTCCCAAGCAGTGGACGCAGACATCAGAGAAGCCATACACAGGACAAGTGTTGGAATAACAAGGTGTGTGCTGCTGATTGACTCTCCACCAACCAGAAAATGTAATTAACTCGCTGCCTGCCCTGAATGCTCCCTCTCAGGCAACACCCTCCAAAACTCACTACAGACCTCACCCAGTTCATTGCTCTGCTCAGGCATACACCAGATGTACATAGACTCTAAGTCTGAACACACACACACACACACACACACACACACACACACACACACACACACACACACACAGTCACACACACACATCTATCTGGAGCTCTGGGGGCTCTTCTACTCTTCCACACTTCTTTGGGCTCGCTGGAAGGACAGAGATCTTCACTTCTGCTCTGGGCCTTTGAGACTCTGAGCTGGGTATCAGCCCTCTTGAGTTCAAATCAACCCCTCTCAGTCTACCCTCAACTGAGCAGTGGGGTAGAGAGAGGTCTGGCTCTGGCATTGAATCCTGACCTTACCAGTCAGGCTCGTAGTGGTGTCTTGGCTAGGCCATGGACCTCTTTGAAGGTGGTTTCTCCTCTAGAAAATAGAAATATCTTTCTTGCAGGCTGTGAAACATCAAGAGGACATCATGCCTTTCCTTTTCCCTTTCTTTTCTTTTTCCCACTTCATTTCTACAAAACAGGTGCTACTTGACTCTATCTTAATGATGAGGCAACAGGCCCACATAAGCTAAATAGCAAGACATGGTTATGTTTATCCCATGTGACACCTGACTCTCCCAAGATGCCTTTCCGTATTGCTTCCAGCATTCAAGGGTCAGGAGGAAACCACTGTGAGTCACTCAAGCCCCTCCCCCAGTGGTCTTACAGGAGGCTATGGCCCCATCACCATATCATAAAGAGAAGCTGCCACCCAGGCCACACTGGGCTCTGTAGAGCTGAAAATCTCTCAGGCACCCCTCTGCCTTGAGGGCTCCACTTCCCAAGGCAGCACCCTTTCTCTCCCGGAGGAAGAGAAACTAGGAAATGATACCACAAGGTTTTGAGAGAAAGGCTAGCCTGGCAGGACTATTTGTGTGATGGGGTCTTGCACATGTCTGCTGGATGCTGCAGGTGCAGGTCTGGAGTCCTGGTGCACGCTGGGAAGGCTGAGGGGCACTCTGGAGCTGCATAGGGGGGAGCTGATGGCAGCAAGGCCGAGGCTCTATTTTAGCTGCCGTGTCAGCACATTCTTGGAGCACTGCGCTATAAAGTCCACAGACTTCACTTCCAAGTGAGAATGAGGGCTAGCTTCTCTTCAGGGTCGAGCTTAGGTCACTGGCTGGGGTTTCAGCCTTCAGAGGTTGGGGAAGTCTCAGAGCTCTGTCAGTCAAGCTCTGCTGAGGCAGCTCTCTTTCCCTGCCTCCAGGCCTCTCTGCCCCAGGGCACACCCCCTCCTCCCTGCCGCCCCCACCTGCATTCTCCCTGGTGATGGTGTGTCTGCTGGGCTCAGGCCCAGGGAAGGCCCTTCCTTGGCAGGCCACACCTGGCTCGGGGAAAAGGCTGTATCCATTTGCTAGGCATACTGGTTTGGAGGAGAGAAGGACACGGCTGTCCTTGGCTACACACTAAGAATGTACTTGTGGGCCTGTAGGCTTACACCTGTAATCCTAGCTATACAGGAGGCTGAGATCTGAAGAGCATGATTTGAAGTCAGTCCTGGAAGACAAGTCCAAGGAACTCTTAGTAAAATGCCAGTCATGGCAGAGCTAAGGGGCAGCATCCAGGCCCTGAGTTCAAGTCTCAGTACTGACATAAGAAAGGGGAAGAACAGACTTGTAGGACAGAGGTCTCCACCCAACATCACAGGGGAGCAGAGACACTCATCCCCCTAAGAACAGTACTAAGGCCTCAGAGGTCTGGAAATCTTCTCACCCTCTAATGTTTCACAAGGGAGGGGGGGCAAAGCACAGCCCTGAAGCCTAGTCCCCAGCTCAGAACTCCTTCTGCTGGAAGCCATGCAGAGGATGAGGAATCACCCCAACATCACGTGGTTTCTCCAGGGTCCACCTGAAGCACAGCGTTGCTCACTCACTGTTGGGAGAGACTGCAGGCATCTGTGCCTGTGGGCTGTGCTTTGGGTCTTGCCTGGGGAATGTGAGTGTTTCCAGTTTAGGAGGTTGGTCCTTGCTGGCCCTCAGAGAGAGGCTAGGAACTCTTTTCTCAAATTTCCTCATTGTAGCTCCCATCTTCCTCACAGGGTCATTGCAAGAGTTGTGAGGCACAGGTAATGAATGCATCCAGCACTGGGCCAAACACACATAGGTCTTAAGCAACCTAAGCTGAGTGTGGGACCCAGGGCCTCATGGGTTTACATGATGGGAAGAATAGGACTCCAGGTCCCCAGCCAGGCAGCCTCTGGTCAGGCATCCCTCTGTAGCCTCTTTTTCTGTTTCCTCTCTTTTTGGAGAAAGCACTGTCTGATCTGGGCATTAGACACTTATAAATTGACTTCCTGCTACTTCTGCATAGGAAGGTTGGAAGGGAGTCTTTCAGCAATGGGAATTCTCAGCGCTCTACATACTGAATCCTGATTCAGTTTCACAGATCACCTTCTGACCATCCACTTGAAGATATATGAGCTCTTTGTCCTGTGATCTCACTGATCACAATCTTATGTGGGGGATGGGGCTGCCATGCCCATTTTACAGATGAGGAAACTGAGGCCCGTAGTAGTACAGCGATGTGTTCAGGGGCATAGCTTACTAGGAAAGTGGAGGAAGTGGCATTCCAGCATACACCTCCTCGCTCCAAAGGCCAGTCCCTGCTCATTCCACATCTCAAACTTCCTGGCAGTAGAGGTCCCAGGCAGAGAAAGACAGAGTGAGAACAAGGTCCTATGTACCTCACAGGTGCAGGATGAATTATTGAGGGTGACATTAGAGGTTCCTGGCTTTTGAATTGTTTCTTTCTTTCTGGCTTGTTCCATTGTTCCCAGGCGCTGAGCTCCCTGTGGAGGAGCTAACCATGGGCCAGTTACCACAGTGGCACATCATAAACAGTCTGTAAAAGGCCAGAGAGCTCAGCTCACACCCTGAGAGACCCAGGCTGGCTCCTCCCACCCCCACCTCCAACACACACACACACACACACACACACACACACACACACACACACACACACACACACACACAAGCAGTTGAGGCAAGCCTGGCCTGACCTGCTGTGTCTCCATCCTAGCCCCATGTCTCTATGAAGAGGAAGATGGGTAGGTTAAGTGGCAGCCCAGTATAACCCAAGAGAATGACATTTCCCAGGCCACAGAGCAAGCAGGCTGTGTGAGCAAAGGGGACTGGATGCCACTGTTGCATAAAACAGTGAGCAGAAATAAAAGCTGACCCTCTGGTAGTCTCCAAAGCACTTCCACAGCCAGCCCTATGTCCTGGCCTCTTTTTTTTTTTTTTGCAGGAGGGATTTAAGTAACCTAATCACTATAATCACTCTAGACATCACCATTTGAGACAGCCACTTCACAGTTGCCACTTGATGCATGTCAGTCAAGAGAGTTGGGAAACTGAGGCTTGAGGAGGAGGAAATCACAGCAGTGCTAGACAGGCTCTGTTACTGTGCAGCTCAGTGGCCCTGGGCTGGGAGGCCCAATTCCATTGTTAATTCAGGGATCAGAGTCTTGTGCTTGAGGTGGGTGGGGCTTAATTGTATAGTTTGAAAACTGGTTTGACATGACCTGTCCTCAACTTGACCTCATCCCAGATGAGCAAGGAGGGGGCTCAATTAGAGGTACACACAGAAGGTGTGGTCTGAAGGATCCATGTCCCTTCTCTCTAGTCCCTGTGCCACAAACTCCTTGTGACTGAGGAGGGAAATCCAAATCTCTCCGCAGCTTCCTCCCCTCTCACTCCTTCTTTCTCAGCACTAGAGGGAGTAGGTGGCCATGTTGCACTGGCTGCTGCAGTCTTTGAGGGTCTAAGAAGGGCACTCAAGGAGTGGCTCAACTATTACTAAAAGAACATAAATAAATTGACAATGCTGGTGAGGAGGCAAGGAAAGAAGTCTCACATAATGTTGGTGGGAATGCAAATGGGTACAACCATGATGAAAACAGTATGGAGGGTTCTTAAAGCACTAGCAGTAGAATCACCACAGGACCCAGCCATCCTACTACTGAATATATGCCCAGAGGGAACCATACCAGTACATTGAAGAGATGTGTGTAGTCCATGTTTATGGAGGCATAATTCACAGTAGCTATGATATGGAATCAACCTAGATGGCTATCAGTGGATGACTAGAGAGAGAAAATATGGTATGCACACGCAATAAATACTATTCAGCCATAAAAGAAAAATGAGATTCTGTCATTTGCAGGGACAATATGTAGAACTGGAGGACATTCTCAATCTCACTTCTACGTGAGAACTAAGCTAAAAGGATGAAATCATGGAAAAAGAGAGTAGAATGGTGGTTCCCAGGATAGGGGAGTATTGAAGGAGAAGGGATAAAGAGAGAGGATGGTTAATTAGGGGTGAATAAGAAGAGGAACTATGAATGAATAGAATGAGTTAACTAAATACTCAAAATCGCATGTAGAGAAGGGTTTTTTGAGTGTTCCCAACAACAAGAAATGGCAGATTCCTGAGGGGACAGATACATCAGATACCTGAATCTCACTATTACCTATTGTATACATATACTACAACATCATAGTGTAGCCCATAAATATGCTCAAATTTTACATTCCAATTAAAAATAAAAGCACATGTAAAGAACTAACTTAGTGATTGGCCTATGTTTTTCAATTTTATGTCAGTGTGTCACAGTACAAACAACAAATGCTTCATAATGACTATTAATATAAATGAAACAAAGAAAGACAGAGAAACAGAACACTCTCCAAGCTGAGAATCAAAAGGCACTGGGTTCTAATCCCAGCTTTCCCTTAAAGCCTCCTTCCTGCCAGACCTTGCTTTCCCCTCTTAACAAAAGGGACATGACCCTGCTTTGCACGCCTTTGAGGTTCAGACAAGATAATGGTGGTGAAAGGGGGCTTTGACAAGTACAAAGCTCCCGCTAGACATATAGGATGACGGATATTATTCAGCCACAAAGAGAGGTTTCTCCAAGGCCTGTTATCTCTTCTTTATTTTCTTTCAAGGAAATGGCTCCAACCAGTCCGCCTACATTATTGTTGGCACTGGGAGCCAGAGGGGAGAGGGAGGCAGAGAGGGAGCAGGAATCTTTAAAAGAAACTCTCTGGGGGACACTAATATTTTTAATAGTTTGTGGGTTATGAAGTAAATCTCTGTTCTCCGTATTATATATCTCGGCCGAGCCCAAAGAATGTTTCCAGCGTCTCTAATGAAACTGAAGTAGTAACCCAGCAGAGAGAGAGAAAGGAAGAAAGGGAGATTTATTTGCAGAGATGTTTGCTCAGAGAGAGGAGAAAGCAGCCAGAGGCAGCGAGCCCCCGCTCAGTCACATGCTCCCAGCCCTTGAGTGCCCTGATTCTGTCCTTAGTCACTGCTGGAACACCTGTTCTCACCTTTGAAGAGAGCAGGCAGCCTTCTCTTCCCTTGACAGGGGATGGAGGTGTTGGGGTTTTCGCTAATCATCTGGAGAGAGGTGAGCTGGCCAGCAGTCGGGGGTGGAGAGTGGGGCGGGGACTGGCTTTTGCAACATATAAGAAAGCCTGCTGCAGCCATGGCCTCTGTGGGAGAGCAGAATTATTAATAGGTCCTACCTAGGCCTGGGGAAAAATGCAGGACTGCATGCAGTTTAAAAGGTCAGCATGAATAAGAAAACCAGACTTTCTAGGGGTGTCAGTGGATTTAAAATCCACCCCTAGGAGCCTGGGGCTCCTTGGCTATGGCGTGAGCAGCCTGAGTGTCTTTGTGTGTTTGTGGGCCTGTTGCACACCTCTGGGGTCTGGGGCCTCTGTCAGCTCTCTGGGAGCTTGATGGTGAGTTCAGCTTCACAAAGTGTGTGCTCTGGGTAACTTTTAAGTGCCAACAATGGCAGCTCAGGAGGTGGCTGTGCTGCTGGGCTGGACATCACTCACCAGCAATAAAGTGAGAGGAGTGGATTGGCTGGTGCTACTCAAAGCAGTAGGAGATGAGAACAGTTGGCTCTCAGCCCTGGGTTCAAATCACTGTTCAAGTAGCTGTGAGAGTTTAGGTGAATTCATGCCTTGGTCTTTGTGTTGTCCCAGCTCAGCTAAGGGGATGAAGGAAGCAGTGTCTGGGACACGCCTGGCACATTGCGTGGGCATGAAATTTGTTTCTCCTCAAGCTGGGACTGGTTTGGGGACAAAATCGGCAATCATTCATCCTCTCCCCATCCTTTAGATGACTCATTAGTTTTAATTTTATTTTATTATTTTATTTTTTTTTGTTAGTCCTGGGGCTTGAACTCAGGGCCTGAGCACTGTCCTTGGGCTTTCTCAAGGCTAGAGCTCTACCACTTGGGCCACAGCACCACTTCCAGCTTTTTTGTATGTATGTGGTATGAGGAATCGAACCCTGGTCTTCGTGCATGCTAGGCAAGCACTCTACAGCTAGGCCAAACTCCTGGCCCTATTTTATTTTTTTTATTGTCAGAGTAATGTATAGCGGTTACCGTTACATTCACCAGGTTGTAGGTGCATTACTTCTCATACACTGATATCCCTTCTCATGTTTTTGTCCCCATTTCCTTCCCAATCATCGCCCCTCCCAATCATCTTTGTTTTCCCCCCTTCCCTTTCCTATTTTCAAATAAACAAATAAGTGTATATACAATATACCAGGTAACAAAGTCAGATACAGTAACAATATGAGATTAACCAAAGGGCAAAAGAAGAGAAGAGAAATAACATAGTACATTAAGAATAACAATCACATAAGATAAAGCTCTTGTTCCCATTAGGTAAATAGTTAAACAAACACCCACTATGTGTCACACACTGACCTAGGCACTTCACATAGCTGAAAGCTCTCGTCCTCTCAAGCTGCTCTTCTGTATCATTGATGTACACATGTCCAGAGATCTGGTGGTTGGATTGAAACAGGCTGGATGAGGGAGGTATAGATAGAGAGGCTTGGACCTTGGGTCCAGTCAAACTGACATGTACCATCATGGAGGTATTGTTTCTCAGGGCGTTGGTTTGCCCATCTTTAGAAAGGGCATAACAAGAGCACAAATGAATATTTGTTCATGAAATTCTTTCCTCCCTCTCTTTCACAGTCTCTTGCATCAACATTAAGACGTCACATTGAAGAGCTATGCTATTGTAGGGCTAGCAGGAAACTCTAACAAGTCCCAAGAATCCTGTGGATTGGAGATGAGCAATACTTGACCACCTATTGTATACAAGTCCTGGTACACAGAAATGAATCTGACCATTTTCCATCGTTTGTCTACTCGGGTGTGGTTGAGGAGAAGCAACTGTAAACTGTCACTATATGGAGATGTGAGTGTGGGGCCGAGTGTGGGCTGCCAGAGAGACTTCCAGCAGTGACATAGGTTCCCAGCCTCTGAGTATCCCTGTTTACTATTCTTTTCTTTAATTTCAGAAGATCCCCCTTCTTTTGATGGAAGGGAGCTGAATATGATTGGTATATATTATATGCATGTATGAAAATAGAAAAATGAAACCCATTCAAGCAAAAAGAAAAAAAATTCTTCCTTTTATAACTGGTACAAAAATTAGGGTCACATAAGTGCGGTCCTAGGGCACATGTGTGGTTAGTGGCAGGACGCAGCAGGTTTGATAGACAGGAACTAGAAACTTCTTGGAAATTACAAAATCAGAATTTACTTAAATACAGAAACCAGGATAAAGTGATGACTTAAGGTTAGGAATGCAGGTGTTGGGGGTGAGGTAGAGTAAGCTGGTGGACCTCTGTGACCCAGTTTTCCTGCTTCTGAGCTGGGGTCACAGGGGTAGGACATGTTAGTTCATTAAGATGCATTGTACTTATAAAATGTTTTATTTAGTGGCAACTCCTTCGTACAACTAATTAAGATAATCAAATTATTTATTTTGTTTTATTATTTTTTTTTCATGGGTCATGGGGCCTGGGCACTGTCCCTAAGCTCTTCAGCTTAAGGCTACTGCTCTACCCCTTTGAGCCACAGTGCCACTTCCCATTTTCTAGTGATTAATTGGAGATAAGAGTCTCAAGGTCTTTAGTGCCCAGGCAGGCTTTGAACCTTGACCCTCAGATCTCAGCCTCCTGAGTAGCCAGGATTACAGGCATGAGCCACTGCACCAGGCAGGCAAGATAAGAAAATTATTTAAAAAAAAAATCTGTTGAGAGGAAACGAATGTCAATGAAGAGTTCTATACCGAGTAACACCATCCTTCAAAAAAATGGAGAAATTAAGACATTTTTAGATAAACCGAGACTAAGAAAATATATATCACCAATACCAAAGGATCAGGAATCCTTTCGAGTACAATGAGAATCATTAGCTGTAACCCACTCCATAAAAAGCAATAAAGGTAAACAGTAAAGGTAACTGCAGAGGAAGATACAAAAGGTAAGACAAATGAACTTTTCCACTGTCTCTCTTTTTCGTTGATTTTAAGTGAAACTACATAAGCAGTTATAGATCTGTGTCGATGAACATTACAACATATGGATATATAATTTGTATGACAACGTTATCAAGGAAAGGAGAGGAAAGAAACAATATAGGGACAATGTTTTTATATACTCTTGTAGTTGCGTTGATCTCTGAAACAATGATCTTCAGGACAAACACTAAAAAAATAACTCACACAGTCCTGGCCTCCTATGACAGATATGATTTTATTCTAGATACCCTTGGACAAGTCACGTCTCCCTTTTTTAGTCTTAGTTTTCTCATCTGCTAAATGGCTAGCAACCTGTGAAACCCACAGGTTCACCCCTATCTCCCATTCGGCAATGAATGTGTTGTGCATGTGAAAGAGAAAAGACTATTCTTCACTGTGGACGAGGGGAAACCACTGGTGACCTACAGAGAAATCTTGCTCCTCAGTCTTCTTAGCTATGTCGCACGGGGCATGTCATGGAATCCCTCACAACCTTAGTTCCTTCTTGGTTCTATGAGGAAATGATAGCTCCTAATCTGGGGTCATATTCGTCTCTATTTGCACGGTTATTGGCATAAAGCAGATGTCTAATGAACACTTGTGATTACTCTTAGCTGTGACCAACACAAGAGAACAGAAACATTCCCTCTATTAGATTGTGTCTCCTCAAAGTTCATATGTTAAAACCTCATCCTCTGTGTAATGGGCTTTGGAGATGGGGCTTTTGAGAGGAGATTACGTCAAGAGGCTGAAGTTGTAATTGATAGATTAGTCCTCTTATAAAAAGACCCTAGAATGGCCAGGCTTGGTGATACATGCCCGTAATCCTAGCTATTCAGGAGGAAGAAAGTGGGTAACCCTAACTGAAAAATAAACAAAAGCAAAAAGGGCTAGGAAAATGACTCAAGTGATAGGGTACTTACCTTGGTGCCTTGATCCTGTGCTTTCTAGCCTTTAGAACTGTGAGTGATAAATTTCTGTTGTTGATGAGCCATATCCTCTATGGTAATTTTTTACCGCTGTCTGTCTGCCTGCCTGCCTGAGGTATCTTCTTAACCAGCCCTGGTCCCTGAAGTCTGGAACAGGGTAGCCCCACAAGTAGATGAGGGAATTTGTTCTATGGAACTAAAGTTCACTATTTCTTTTTATCATCCAGACAGAAGTCTAAGAGCCTGTAAAAGTTTACACCCCAGGGGAGAGGACAGGGCTTGAGAAGAGAAGAGCTGGGGTCCCTGCTGGGCTCTGAGAGTTTAGGGCCAAGCCAGAAGTGCAGTGGACTTCTCAGTAGGACATGTCATAACCTTGACACTCAGTTGGAGCACATAAGCATTCTTCCCACTTAAGAAGATCTTGCTGAAAATGGGTTACTGGCCTTGAGAGATGTTTGGGAATCAAGGTAACCCAGCCTGTTGAAATTCTCTTAAAGGGACCATGCCATCCTCCCTAAATCCTGCACTGCCTCCTCTGGTCTTCACAGCCAACCTTGCTAGTCCTCCCCCTCCAACCTTACCTCCACACAGACTCCTCTTCCCCTTCTCTAATTATGCCAAGTGGAAGAGTATCCTCACAACTGAACCCAAGTTTGAGTCTTGGACTCATTTTCCTGACTGTACCAGCTGTTCCTCCATGCCTCTGTAGGGATGCAAGAGAGGTGAACTGGCTTCTGGAGTTTCCACCTCCCCATGGTCTCCTAAGACTGTAGGACCCCTGGGTTGAAGCTCATCCCAGAGGGCAAGGAAGGTGGAAGGGTCACGCTGACAGTGGGCAGCTGTTGTAATACTCAAAGCAACCTCAGGGGGCAGAAACCACCATTTCAAGGTTCATCCCATAAAGAAATGGATACACACACACACACACACACACACACACACACACACACACTAAATAATACTCAAATTCACAGGAACAGGGGTGAGGCCATGACTAGCTTCTAAACACTCATGGGGCAAATCCGTGTGCTTTACTACAATCCACCTGTGTGCTACAGGTATACAGTGCCTGTGCAGGTGAGGGAGGCAGTAGCTCCCTCCCTTGCTTCAATTCATAGCATTTGTCCAGGGATATGGTAGGATTCTAGAGAGAAAGCACATGTTAATTGGCCTGTTCAGAAGATTGACAGGGAAGGCTGAGGTTTCAGAGAAGATCAGTATATCTCAAGGGGGCTTCTTCAGTACAAGGGGTAAACCTCTTCACTGGAGCAGGGTCAGTGGGGTCTGTACCCTAAGAGGCTAAAGGTCATTTCTGATTTTTGTTGGATTCTGTTTGTAGCTTGCTGGATGCTCTTAGGCAGTGCTTTAACCTCTCTGAATCTTCTGTAAGGGTCAGTTACTGACAGCTCTAGATATTACGCAAGCCATCCAGTGGCGAGGATCAAATCCCCTGGAGGACAGGTATTTGGTTGTTTGAACACAGAGTCTTGCTATGTAGCCCAAGCTAGCTTTGAATTTTGATCTTCCTGCTCCAGACTTCCCAGTGCTGGAATTACAGTCATGAAGCATCATACTTAGTGAGTGGCATCGTGAAAAACACAAATTATCAGTGTTAGCAGGGACTTGGCTACTAACTGACACAACCCCATGCCCAACAGATGGAAAAACTCAGGCCCAGAAAGGCTCAGGATAGATAGGGCCACAGTGGATTCAGCATGTTGGGCCCAGTACAGGGGAGGAATGAGTGTTCATCAGAGAGTCAAGGCTGAGCTCTAGTTCTCTGGTGAGGAATCAGGAAAGATGCTCAACCACAAACTAAGGCTGGAGCCCGGTCTGGCCTGCTGCCCTGTGGCTGCTTCCTGCCTTTGTCACTCTCTAATTACTTATTTGAGGGGCCAGCATAGGCAGGTACAGCACCTGCGTGCAAGAAGCTGCTCCCTTGCATTCAAGCCCCGTGAGATAATGTGGCTTGTAAGCTACATGGGATTCAGTGAAAACATGGTGTTGTGGTCACAGAGTGTGTTGACAACACGACCTTCTACACAGTGTGGAAATGTCATCTGAGAGGCCACACCAACCTTTTGCTCAAGTGGTCTCAAAGAAGAGGCCACCTTGTAAGGGCAGATTCTGACAGACACAGCATGGTCCCAGGAGGGAGGGGGGGAGGCTTAGTCTGTATTTATTTTCCCTGGTGGATGTGACCTCTTATGTGTCTTTGTCATTCCACAGCTTTCTCTTTCCTACTGCCAAGGCCTGCTCCCTTCCTGCCTGCAGCCAGAGGGAACTTTGTTGAAAGGCAAATCTTGCCTTTGATGGGAAGGAGAGTGACAGAGGAACTAAGAACATCTAAGCCCAGCAGCTCTGGAGTGGACCCAGCTTCTTTGTGGTGTGTGTGGCCACTGGGCAAATCTGATAGCGCCTCTGCTATCACCACCACTGCCACCACAGCTGCCAGCGATGGTGTCCAAGGGCCATGTGTTCAGATTCTGCCACACTGCTTCATTTCTCTCTCTCTGGGTCTCTCTCCAACTACAAAGCAGAATGCTGTCTGTCCACCTGGCAGAATGAAGGTATCAATTCATGGCAGTGTTAGGTGCAGCATCAGGGAGAGGGCTGGCCAGGCTTCGTGCGGTCCTTGTTGCCCCCTGTCTGTAAGTCCAGGTTGGTATGTCCCTTGCCTGGGTAGACCTCAAGTTCCTATGGAGTGTTCTCAGATTCTCCTAAGGCCAAGGGTACAGGGCAGGACCAGGCCAGTTCAAATTCATGAGCAAACATGCCGAGGCTCTTGTGTGAGTCTCTGTCATGTCATAGACTCTGAAGAGGTCAAAAGAGATGAGGGGCAGGATGGCAGGTCCAGCTCCCTCATGAGGAAAGTGAGGCTGAGGTATTTATGAAGGGTGTGTGCTTTTTTTCCCCTACAGCAGCATTGTCTTATGGGTGATTGTGCTATCTGTCTATACATGGGTGTTGTCACTAGGAAATAAGAGGTAAAGTAAATCCACAATGGGCTGTTCATGTATTCAGTCAACAATCAACAGATGCCCACTCTATGCTGAGCTCATATATGTGTGTGTGTGTGTGTGTGTGTGTGTGTGTGTATGTGTGTGTGAGCTCATCTATATGCACATGATATATATATATGATATATGCTCACACAATACATACAGACTCTCCAGTCATCCTCAACCAATCCTCCAGAAGTATGTATCATGCTGTCCACTTTCTGAAGCAGAGACTGAGGCTATAGGAACTTCTGCAATTTGTTCAGGGTCATATTAATCAACTTAGTACATAGTATAGCATAATTCAAACCCACACTCTCTGAGTGGTGGATGCAGTGTCTGACAGCAACTATTGACTGTCATTCTTTCCTTGGCTCAGACAAATGATCTAGGCACAGCTCCTTGTCTTTCCTTGAAGACAGAGCCTAAAGCAGGCCCCATCCCTGGTCCCCAGTATCCTTCAGAGTACTCATGTTAGAAACAGAATTTGGCAGACCCACTGGGATTAATTAATTACAGTCCTATCTTCGGGGTGGCCCCGTCGGCTATCGAGGCTGCTGCATACCTGTTGATTACATAATCCATAAATATATTTGACATCTTTAATTGGAATCAGGCCCCTCAGGCCCTGCCCACAGTTGAGTTACAAGCTCCAAACTCTCTGTTGGCAGCACTGAGCTTCTGCCTGAATGGAGGCCCAAGGAGGAGAAACCAACTTGGGGCGTGATGACATTTCTCAGAGATTAGGAAGCAGAGAACAAATTCACTGCTATTCCATAATGAGGGAGATGGTCCTCAAGCTCTATGGCTGTGGATCATTTTCCAATTCCCCTCCATTCCTCCAGAAAGCCTTCTTGGTCCCCTAGACATGGGCTGTTGGACCCCTGCAAGAGAACTGTTTCCAGGACATATACTAGGTCTGCCTTACCCAGCTCATCTCCCAAGACAGGGCAAGCCCAGCCTCTGTCCAGCTCACATACAAGATGCCACAGCAATAAGAACACTTCCTGCTTGCCTGGATACAATACCCTCATCTGTTTCTCTTCCTACAAAGACACTCAGGCCAATCTGAATCCTGGAACTAAATCCTATTCACCCCTTATGAACATATATTACTTCCCAGGCTTTCTGAGATGGCAGGGAGCAGCAATGGGGAAAAGCTGGTCCTATTGAGTAATGCCCTATCTGGAATACCCTGTAGTAGAAAAGTGGGGAGAGTGGGACCAGAGATACACAGACTAGGAGTAACAAAATTAGAGGTAAGTGAGGGACTACAAGTGCCTAGAGCCAGAGGCCAGGTCTTCCTGATTGGATCTTGCTGGGCCTATTTAACCTTTTCCTCTACTGTATTTGATAGCAAGTCTGATTGCTGAGAACTCTGGGATAGAAAACTGTGGAAAGTGTTTGGCACAGCACAGTTGTTGTGAGGTCAGATTCCCCTTCCATTATCCTTTATCTAGACTCAGGGCAGGGCCTATTGGAGGTAGTGCCTGTTGGATACAAGGCAGAGAGGCTGCCCTTAGTTGAAGGCTACTGGTCCAAGTTCTCTGGCCATCCCAGAATTTTTTCCACCATTCTGAGGGCCTAGGGACTTGTACTGTGGTTATCTTATTGAGAGTCATGGTCAGGACATGGATTCTATTTGTTCCCAGACTGCCTCTGAGCCTATTTCCTTCCTGACTTTTCTTACTTAGCCTGGCCCCCTAAATGAGGAGGAGATGGCTGCAAATACCCCCTTTCTTTACCCTCGAAACACCAGCTTTGGGGGGAAGCTTCCCGTTACATGGCTCAAAGTCCATACTCCAGAAAAGAAGAGGTGTGCTCTATGAAGCTTGAGTTGGATTTAGTCCCCAGATGGCCACAAACTACCTGGATGTACCTGGGCAGTGACATGTCTTTGAACTCCATTTCCTTCCTCTGCAACTCTTATGAAATAGTTAATTAGATGATTACTTAGGTGAATGTGTCTACTCCATTCAGAAACTCTTACCTTATATAGATATGGTAATGTAAACTCTTCAGTGTGTTAAGATATCATTCTAGTCCTAGAAATAGGGATAAACAAGCAAGCATACTACATGTTGGGCCGTGAGAATGACTATGGAGAAACATATAACAGACCGAAGTATAGGACAGGGGATGTTTTATTCGGTGTAGGTAGGGAAGGCTTTACTGAGATGGGGTTGCTAGAGCAGGGATCTGAATGAGTGAGCAGCCATAAGGGTTTCTGAAGAATGTTCTACACAGAGAAAGTGCCTTCAAAACAGTATGGCAACCTTCTGAGGGAGCAGCAAGAGGCCAGTGTGATCATGTGAAGTGGAGGATTATGGGAAGAGGTGGGTGGTGACAGTGTGAGGAAAATGATTGAAGTCCTGATTATCATATAGGAGCCTTATGGCATCCAGAGGACATTACCTTCTCTGTATAGCAAGGGGGAGCCATTGCAGGCATTTAACTCAGGGTGATAAAACTTGATGTACTCCTACTTCTGTTCTTTCTCCTCCTCCTCCTCCTCCTCCTCCTCCTCCTCCTCTTCCTCCTCTTCTTCCTCCTTCTCTTCCTCCCCCTCTTCCTGCTCCTCCTCATCGTTGTTGTTGTTACTATTACTTAGTGCTGAGGATTGAACTCAGGACCATACACATTCTGGGCCAGTCTCCTACCACTCAGCTATATCAGTAGGTCTTTGTTTAAAAGTTACTTCTGCCTGAAGTTTGGAAGAGCCACAAGAGCTAAAATGGGAAGCACAGTAAAGAGACTACTTCAATAATCTTGTGTGAGATTAGGTGGTAAGGCATGAGAGGCAGTGGGAGAAACTGTGAGCAGTAGATGTTCTAATTATACCTGGAAAGTCAGGAATTGCTGACAAACTGGGTTGTATAGTACCAGAAAGAGAAGAGTCAAGTATGAGTTTGGCTGGGTGTGAGTGTGGAAGACCTCAAGTTCAAGGCTAGTCAGGGATGTATGTGGCAAGGCCTTATTCAAGAAACAAAACGAACAGTAACAACAAACCAAGAATGAATTTGTCTGTGGTTGACCTGAACAACTGTGAGAAGGGAGAGCCCCCTTCCTGAAGTGGAGAAGAATAGGGGAGGAACATGTTGAGGAGATGCAGGTGACTGTCAGAACTTGGTTTGAGGCAGGCTCCTTGGGAGATGCCTGTTGAACAATCACATAGAGCCGTCAAGGAAGCCATTGGATACCCACCTGTCTGCTGTCCAGGATGGAGGTGCCGCTGAGACTTCACTTAGAAGATGAGTGAAGGAAGCAGAGAGAAGAGGTTTGAGGAGGCTCTCACTGTGGAGAGGTCAGAGACAGAGGAGAAGCTGTTAGGAGGATCTGCCAACACAAAGGTCATGAACAAGAAGACTGCTTCACTGGAGAAGCAGACTGAATGTGTGCACTGGGAGAGGGAAGCAAATATAAGGTATTTATCTCTTTTTCATGAGACCAATACAGAATGTGTCTTCTTAGAAATGGAAAGGCAGAGCTGTTGGGCACCCAGTCTTGGGCCTTGGCTTGGTATAGAGCTTAAGTCCCAATTTGTGAAATGTCTTTGAACTCCCCAAGAAAAAGCTGGAGCTCGGAAGCAGGTAATTTCATTCAAGTACACTATGTTTACTTAGAGTTTGGGTGCAGCAACCAGTTAATTACTCAAGTAAATCATGTCACCATTCCCCGCAGCCCCAGTATAATAACACCATGCTGACCACACTTTTAAGAGTGATATAAGCCTCTGAGTGCGAGCTAAGAGGTTTTATAGGCCACCCCTTGAATGGGCCTCTTTCTCTAGGAGCTCACAAGAGTCATGTGTGTCAATGCCTGCATAGCAGTGGGGAGGGAAGGTGGCTCTTGGGGGCTCCCTTCTCAGACAAAGTCCGTATGACATGGGACAGATCCAGGACTGACTTGTAGCTCATCTGGGAGGTCAACTTTTTCTGTGGTTTTGTTTTCTCACAATGTTAGGACATTTTGGACTCACTGTCTCTATGCCATTCAGACTCCCCAGCTCAAATCCATCAGTTTAACAAACATCTCTTGGTCCTGGCTCTGAACTGATGTTCAGGTGTTTCCAGGAACAAAGTTCACGGTTCAGGCAAATGCCAGAGATGGGCAGAATGAACTAACCTTACAATTTGGTAAAAACATAAAGTGGTACAAACACTGAGAGGGAGAAAATGAATTCAGAAACATGAGATGGATTGACAAAAATAATATGGCACTGTAACAAGATGTGAGAGGGGAGAGGGAGTTCCAGGCTGTGGAGGTGGCTTGAACAAAGGCCTAGGGACTGGAATATTTTCTCAGATATTCACAGAAGCCCAACTCCCTTGACTTACATGCTCACAATCTACTGCTCTCAGATTGCTTCAGTATCAAATTAATGGAACCCTGGAATGTAAGAATTGAGACGCTTTTTGTGCCTGAGCAGACTTTTCCCAAGACAGGTTGTTCTACCCACGAACAAGTGGCACCTTCCAAGATGGGTGGAGATTTGGGCTAGATCCTATTTTATACAGGCATGAACTCAGCATCTTTGTCCCCATCTATCAACTATTAATTTCCAGATACTGGCCAGATGTGTGCTGTGACCAACAATACCTCACTGTGTTCTAAGGACTCTCTCTTGCACCTTCCAACCACAAAGAAAGCTCACCTTCCCACCTGGTCTGGCAGGGAAAGTGCCAGGACCTTTAGTATGGTGGTGACTGATCTTCAGTTAAGATTGCAGGTCTAACCTCACCTGTCACTTTTTGTGGGTAATTATTTTGTTCTTGTTAAGGGTCTGACATTGGGCTAAGAACATTTACAAGCATGATGGCTGCTAAATGTCAAAGCAATCATGGTATGGTATGGGCTATTATTCTCATCTTAGGAGTTTCTTTTATAGAGGGATGAGGTCTTGGTCCACAATCACTCAGCCTGTAAATAGCACTGCTAGGAGATAGACAAGAAAGTCTGGTTCCAGAACATGCAATTAATGAGGATGAGGATTAAGAACAAATATACAATTATTTCCTGAGAAGATATGCAACAAACTCAATATACAAGTGGGGATTTAAGAATCTGCCTTTGGGGACTTTGGGTACAAGTTCTGTGAGCATATGGTTAGAAGAAATGTGGCTACAAAGTAGTGGAGAATATATTTTAATAATCTGAGTAATTACCTCCTAATGTGTTTAGTTCTCATTAAACTGTGAGCTTTTTCAGGGAAATGACAAGTTTTATTCCATTTGAAAAGCCCAGAATAATGCCTGGCACAAGTAGATGCTAGTAGTGCATGTCTACTGAAGGAACTGAGCTTCCTGCTAGACTCACATAGTGGGTTGGTCTCCTTTTATCAAGGCTGATCTGCCCTCTGGGCAGGTCAAAGGAGGGTATTTGCATTTGTTAAGGGTCCTGGGTCAAAGTCTAGAAACAGCCCATCTTTGGCTTTATAGCAATACTTCACAGCTGCTGTGCAAAGTCTCCTAAAGCTTTCCATGTAGGAGTACTAAAAAGAAAAAAAAGGTCCAATATTCAGCAAAGATGTGGATAATCCATTCAGAATGCCCATCCTCTAGCTAATTAGAAAAATGTATTACAGGAAAGTTGAAGTAGCTTTTCTTTCCAAGGGGAATGGACCTAATTCTGAGAAGCAGAACGGGGATGTCAAGAGCTGCCTGTGGCCATTCCCACTCTGCAACTGCTCTGGGCTTCATCACCCATCTGTGGAAGTTACCGATGCTCAGTCCACTCTGAGCGCGCAGGCTGTTGAGAAAGACTGTGGGGTGTATGAAATGTGGAGGCCTGGTCTCAGGGATACCAAAGCATCTCTGGTCAAATTGGGGAACAAAAGGTAACAATCTGTGCAGGACCTCACTGGGTCTTAGCTAGGCATGGTGGGCATTGGGTCTTGTTAACCAAATGTCTTGGGATTTGCTGGTCTGGTTGTTTAAGCCTTGTCGAGCAGGGTATAGGTAGTGGGTGACTGACTGTCTACGGCTGTAACACTGAAGCAGACTGGGAGAGGTTCACCTCCTGTTGGATATGCTGCTTTAACTTAGTGTAGGCCAGGCTAAGTTAAAGTATGTGTGTGTGCATGTGTGCGTACGTGTGTGAATACTGACACATATACACTCAATCAATAGCAATGGCTGAGTCTCTGACCCTCACTCACCAGCCTCCCCCAGGCAGTGATCCTAGAGGAGAGGAGTGCCCACATCAAAGGAGGACGGGGCAGATTTATGGGTGTGCAGGGGCTCCTCCCAGGTGTTTCTGCTCCCACTCTCTCCCCACTGGAGCATCTGGATAAGAGGCGTTGGCCTTGGGAAGTGAGAGCAAAGAAACTTTTCCTGGAACCATCTCCTTCTCTGGAATGTTTTGGGGAAGAACTTGGAGGTGGTCCTGTACTCAGGACAGCCCGAGGCCTCTGCCACGGACCACAGCTGAGACTAGAGGGAAAGAGGCTGATCAGGAAAACCAGTTTCATCCCTTCTGATGTTCTTCAAAATCCACACAAACTCTTGGAACCAGACACCTCTGTGCTCCCAACATCCATACTGGCTTTTTCATAAACATTGATTACCTTCAGGCCTCTGACGCAAGCATAGCGCCTAACACCGGTAGGCAAGCCTGAAATAAGGGGTGGAGTTGCAATGAACTGCAGTTTGTGATTGTCTTATTTAGACTGATGCTAAATAATGTCCTTTCACTAAACAGATAAGGAAACTGAGGGCCACGAATGGCACAGATGCTGACCTGGGGTGGCAGCAGCAGTGGGCAGCAGGCAAGAGACTGAGCAGTAGTCCTTTGTACCTACGTCAGTGCTCAGCAGCCTTTGCACGCTGTTCTTAGCAGTCCCCTCTGTCCTGCATTAATCCACTCAACGAGGCTGTTCCCAGCCCATTTAAGAGGGGAAATGTCCACATTACAAAAATCATACGAAAGAAATTATGGACGGAAAAATCATTACCTTATAAATCGGCCAAACTGTTCAGAACTTGTAGGAAACAGGGCATATAAAATTCATATGGCACGTTGGGGCTTTGATAGCGCCTCATTACAGCCTTCAGACTCCAGTGAAAAATGTCCTCACCCAGAGAGGGCTAATTTTCCTTTATTAATGACACAGGGTGGAGCTGATGCTATAAATTCCAGCTACCTGAGAGTCTGGAGCTTAGGACAGACCTTTTGAGAAACGATTTCTCAAGGCTGCCCTACACAGCCCAGAGGAAGATGGGGGATAGTAGGCTATCTTTTGTCAGATGAAGGCCAGACCCAAAATGGTCAATAATTCAGCTTAATAAGAGATAGAAAGCTAAGAAGAAAGTGATACATGAATTGCCCTAAACTTTAGGTGTGATTCCTGTAATGGGAATATACCATTTACATCCTTCACAGCCAGTCTGTGGTCAAGATCAGGGCTCAGACTATAATCAGGCTCTGGCTACAGTCAGTGGGCAGAATTGGGCTCTCTTTGAAAGCCCACAGAGTACTGACGGTGATAAAGTTGTAGTCATAACAGAACAGACAAACTTGGCATCTAGCCTTTGATTAGCTGTACTCAGTACCCAGGGATTCACTTTAGAAATCATCTAGGAGCGTGTGTGTGTGTGTGTGTGTGTGTGTGTGTGTGTGTGTGTGTGTGCAGGTGTGCTGGTTGTAGGTGCTATCCCTTAGTTTTATTCACTCAAGGCTGTTGCTTGAACCATACCCCCACTTCTGTTTTTTTTGTAGTTAACTGGAGATAAAAATCTCAAGAACTTCTGTGTCCAGGCTGGCACAATGATCCTCTGATCTCAGCTTTCTGAGTAGCTAGAATTATAGGCACGATAGACCACTGCCAGGCTCAGATCCTCTAGTTTAAATGCTGTCTTTACTGATGATATGAATGAGGATGCTGACGGCCCACAAATATTTCATGAATGTAGGGGTTAGTAACTTGGACAGCAGGTCACCCAATCCCCAGCCTGACACCGTTTCCCCGTCATCCCTACTTCTTCCCTGAAAAGCAATGATTGTAAACCATGGCCACTAAACTCTAGTTCCCTCATCCTAACTCCTCCTCCTCCTCCTCCTTCTTTTTCTTCTTCCTCTTCTTCTTCTCCCTCTTCTTCTTTTTATTTTTACCAGTCCTGGGCTTAAGCTCAGGGCCTGAGCACTGTCCTTGGGCTTCCTCAAGGCTAGAGCTCTACTACTTGAGCCATAGCACCACTTCTGGATTTTTCTATGTATGTGGTACCAAGGAATCCAACCTGGGTCTTCGTGCAAGTTAGGCAAGCACTCTACCACGAGGCTAAACTCCCGGCCCCCTCCTGATTCTTCTTGATCATGTCATCCCAAGAAGAAAGAAAAGAGAGGGTTTGTCTATTTCCTCAGATAGTCACATGCCTCCCTATAGGAATGGACTGATGCAGTACAGAGGCATTCATCCCTTCTGGGTCCTGTGTTAGCCATCCTTCCTATGTACCATATCATACATACTACAGAATCTGAGCTCTACAGTAGCCTTTCCCTCCCATAACAGATGAGAAAATTATAGAAGATCAGAGTGACAGAGTAGTTAGGTGATTGCTGAAGGCTGAATTGTGTCCCCTTATGCCCTTTCAAAATTGCCCTAACTTGAAATTGTTTCAGGATGGAATTATATTTGGAGATGGCATCTTTACTGTGGAGATTAAGTTAATGTGAGTCCCTTATGGTGAGTCCTCATCCAATTTGCACCAGTTTCCTTCTGTAAAGATCACAGTCACACAGTTTCCAAGGTATAGTATAACAAGGTGGCCATATTAGAGACAATGCAAAGGCAGCTGTGTGCAATTCAAGAAGGGAGGCCTCAGAGAAAACCAGCTTTACCAACATCTTGATTTTGAACTCCCTCTGCAGAATAATAAGCAAGCAAGCATCTGTTGATTAAAGGCATCCGTACTTTGGTATGGCAGTCCCAGCAGACTAAAGCAGTGACTTATCTGACTATTCTGAGTCTTCCAATTGATCCCCAGTTCTGAGTTCTTTTGCACAAAGTGGTGGATACCTCACGAAAGCTCCAGATAGCTAGTGACCATTCTGAGAAGGCAGGAACTGCAAACTCTAAATCTCTCTTTGGCATAGTTTTCCCAGTCTTTGTTGTTTTGCTCGTCAAGGGCATGAGTGGGCAGCTCTGGGACCCCCCCCACCATAGTGTAAGCTGACCCCTAAAGGCAAGTTTGGTTCTTGCCTAGTGCTTATGCATTTGTTACAGCTGTGGTCAGAACCTGGCCTTACACAACTGCCTTCTTGCTCAGTTCTTACCTCCTGCAGCCAAAGGCAGTATCCCCTGATGGGCCATTTGGCTCAACCTGGGGTTTCACAGCTCTGTTCCTTCCAGAAGAAGCCATAGACTCAGCCAGTGCTGGCCCACAGACTCACAGGAGAATTACAAAATCTAAGGCATTCACCCCAGATCAAATTCCTCTGCCTTGGGTCTTCGAGCTACTTGTTTATACAGAAGAAACTCTATTTCCCACCCTTAGCTGGGAGGTAGCTGGACCACAGACAACTGTGTCACTGGGACAGGAGGCGTGGTTTCTGAGGAAATCTTCCACTAATTGAAAGTCCTCAGAGGATGCTGCAGATTTCCCACAGGATCTGGCCCTTCCCTCTGCAGTCAGGACAGGCATAAAGGCCTGGATATGGTGTTAGCAATGAAAATGACAGGGGATCAAGTATTTTTCTCATGGCCAGTGATGTCTCATGAGGGACTCGGCTGTCCTTGGCAGTGCTGAGCTTGTCAGTAGGGTGGTATGTAAGCTACTGTTGAAAGCTGAAGGAAAGACCCAAATATCATATGGAAGGTTGGCTGAAAAGACCCTAAGGGAATCTTCTACTCTTGCCAGAGCAGAATTCCAAGAATCTCGATATATCCATTGAATAAACAGTCACCAAGTACCTAGGAAGCTTTTGCTGTGATAAGTGTGCCCAAGAGATAGGAAGAAAGACACAGAGAAGGGGGGTGGAGGTGGGTAGAAGATGATAGTCCAGCACCATACAAATAGAGGCCCAGGAATGCATTGTCAATGCCATGCCCCGTAACTCCACATCTTGAAATGCTTGGACAACTTTCAACATCCAGTTATCCTCAGATCCTTCTGCCAAGCAGACCAGAATGACAATATATGCTTGCCTCTGGACCACCCACAATAGAAGGCTAGATATGAATACCCCGCTCTCCTGCTTACTCTGGTGGGAGCTATTGTGATTGCTATTTTTAGAGTATCTTAGTAGACTGGGCTCTCCCCCGCCCCCTGCACTCCCCTTTCCCTGGTAACTCATCCTTTATTGACTTACTTCCCCACTGACTTGGGTTCAGGTTCCTCAGAAGAGCTATTAATGTTCAAATCTTTCAATCTAGGTCGGCTTCCAGAGTACATAGATCTAAGAAAGATGGGTGGTACCCTCCTAATTCCTTCTCCAGGAAGTAGAGTATGAGAAGCATGAGGCTGTGTCCAGACTCTACTTCCCAGAAGCTAATCATGCTCTGGGCAATTCTAAGAGAAGATGAGAAGGTTCAAGAGGACAAGAGTACCAGGTGGGATGACTGGGTAGGAAAGGACCAAGTTTTCCTGACCAGTACAGCAGATGGAAAAGTGAAGTGGATGCATCATGTCCCTTTTACCAATCAAACCATGAGGAGGGAGGTTGTATGCTACCCACAAGTTCGCCTCTCCTGGCTTTTTCTACTCCCTTCCTGTTTTCATACTCCTGAACCATGTGGACCCAAATTCTAGATCAGCTTCCTTTCCTAACTCAGAGAAATTTTCCCTGGATACCCCCATCTCAGACTGTCTCCAAATCTTCTGTATACTTCTTCCTTTTGCTCATCCCACGCTCTACTATCTGCTTCATCTGCAAGGACTTAAGTAGTCTGTCAGCCCTGAAAACACAAGGAAAAAAAATCAAAATGGGAGCCTAGCCTCTGAAACACTGAGACTTCTTAGAGCCTAAGGAGATTCACAAGAATACATTAAAACCCATAGAGCCATAGATGCACAGCATAGAGGAAGGAGAGAAAGGAAGACAGGAAGATGGAATTTTGACACCATGCTCAGCAAGAACTTTAGATCTTTGGAATTAATATTTGAGCTGAAGAACTGTCAGGTTTCTTTTCTTCAGAGTCAAGGATTTCTGTTCAACTCCTTCTTGTCACTTGCTCAGGTAAGTGACACTAATCCTCCCCAATCACAATGGAAGGGATAATCCTGGCTTCCCAGGGCCCCACTAAGAGAGTCAATGAGATGAGTGGCAGATTCAACTAAGCATGGATTGAGAATAGTAGAAAAAAAAAAACTGTACCAGTGTTCAGCGTACATAGATTATTAATACACAGATCTAAGCTTCTGTCCTGTTTCTTAAATAATACAACATAGCACGTATTTACATTGTGTTAACAAGCAGTTACATTGTGATAGGTATTATAAGGAGTCTAGAGATAATTTTAAGTGGATGTGCAAAAGTTGTATGCAAATACTGTGCCATTTTTTGAGATGACTTGAGAATCCAGGATTTTGATGTCTGCGGAATCCTGGAACTTATCCCTTGGCCCTGTGGATACCCAGGGATAACTGTATCAGATATGAGGAAATTGCCACAATCTCCTGAATATCCTTTGGCTCTGTGAAGCAGTGATTATTATTATTTTTTTTTGTGGGTCATGGGGCTTGAACTTGGCCTCGGCATTGTCGCTGAGCTATTCAGCTCAAGGCTACCACCCTACTCTTGAGCGGAGCACCACTTCCCATTTTCAAGAGGTTAAGATAAGAGTCTCAGGTCTTTTTGTGCCTGTGCTGGCTTTGAACCTTGATCTTCAGGTCTCAGCCTCCTGAGTAGCTATTATTACAGGCATGAACCACTGCACCTGGCTTGAAGCAGAGATTATTGATGAGGAAACAGAGGCTCAATGAAATCAAGGAAGGAGGAGCCCAGTGTGACTCAGCTATGTACCAGAGATAGGACTTGAACTTGGGTTCCATAATCTATACTTTCATTCACTAAGATTAACACAATGGGCCATTGACTAGTGTTTTAGAAATTACTAAAGGACAACCAGAAGGGAGCACAAGCAAAAGCCACAGTGGAAGCTATGAAGAGTCAGTAACAGCAGAGCTCTGCATTCAAGGCTAAGGGGAGAAAACAAAGCACAAAGGCAGAAACTTCCCAGAGTAATTCCCAACCCCCAGGGAACATCTGTGGGGTTATGGAACTTCAGTGGGGCTCTGAGGACGATATGAGGCCAGGAGGGGAGTCGGGGAAGAGCTTTCTGAGTCTTGAGGAGCTCTCTGTCCCAAGAAACAGCTTATAACAACTCTTGTTACAACTCTAGGACAAGAAATTCCAGACTAAAACAAAATGTAACTAAGAACAAACAGAATTGTGTGTTAGCCTCTCTCATCTCATGACCAGGATTCATTTTCACCATCCCCTTTGAGTGGTGTGAGCCTGTTTCAGAGGGCTAAAAACAGGTCCCACATGGCTATACAGAGCCAAGAGTCTTTGTATACTACTTCGTCCACCCTTGCTGGTCATGCCTGGCCAGAGTTCTGCAGGACTTCATTTCCGTGTCTGATGTTCCAGCAGACTTGCCTAGCCTCAGAGCCTATCCATTCCATGTTCTAGGCCTTGATGTATTTTACTAGCTGGGAGATGGTGAGGCCATTGCAATTTCAGACAAGGGGACAGGGTGGTGGTGGTGGTAGTGGTGTTGAAGTTGTTATTTGTCCAACTGCATCTCCCTATTGACTCTGACATGAAAGCTCTCTGTAATACTGCCCCAGAGAGGCACATTTCAAAGTATGTTTATCATGGTAATCTTTAAAACAGGATGGAAATGATTAATATGACTTTGTAGGCCTTACTGAGTTCTCACATTCCCTTTGTTGTTTGAGCATCATTCCCACAGCTTCATAAGAAGTTGGTAGGGAAGGTTAAGGAGATAGATGAGGGGAACACTCTCGTGACCGAGGACCAAGGCCTAGCAGAGGAAAATTTTTTTCGAATGAATGCTAGTTAAGCAGAGGTGTCCCTGAATGAAGGTTTGGTTGATGCTAGGGATGAGGAAAATTTCCTAGAGAGGGGTCCCACTGGGAATGTCAGCCCTGAATGATGAGCAAACCCAGACCCTTGGTCACGCACATTCCTCAGCCTGCAGCCTAGGACCCAAACCCACCAAGGGGCCCTAGCATTGTCTGGCAGTGGCCTGAGCTGGCCAAGGGGCAGGATCAATATTTACTGGTACATATTGGGTCCCACCTCCAGCAGCATCTGTGTTTGGACAGCCCTGCCTCCCATCACCCTGACTCTCTTTCTAAAGGCACCACGGGTCCAGTAGGTCTCCACAAGACAATAGTTGTTGGCTTGGAGGCTGAGAGTTGGAAATCATTCTGGTGGAATTTCTTTTTTTTTCCTTTGTGTTTGGTAAAATGTCAGTTCTGGTCCATCTCTGATTTTTTTTGAAAGATTTTATTAAGACTGATTTTTTTACATCATATTTCAAATGTCATGTTTAACGAACAAGTATTCAAGAAGGAAATCTCTATATGCAATCACTGGCACATAGATTTTAGAACATAATTAAAATTAAGCTGAGGGTTGGTATGTCATAGATACATATCAATCTATATAGTACAACATTTTGTCTATGCAGTTATGTTTATATCTCCAAGACCATGTCCATAATATTGAGTCCTCGCTCTTGCACTATTTGGATCTAATATCCACATATCAAGAAGACCATGCTTTTTTTGTTCCTTTGGTCTTGACTTGTCTCACTCAACATGATTCGCTCTAGTTTCATCCACTTCCCAGCAAATGCCATTATTTTATCTTGTCTGTTGGCTATGTAGAATTCCATTGTATATATTTATATCATATTTTTTTTGTGCCTATTCATCTGTAGTAGGCATCTGGGTTGTTTCCATCGCTTGGCTATTGTGAATAGTGCAGAGATGAACATGACTGAGCAGGTGTCCTTATCATATCCTGGGTTAGATGCCCAGAAGTGGTATGGTGAGATCATAGGGCAGGTCTATTTTCAGTTTTTTAAGAAACCTCCAAACTTCCTTTCAGAGTGGCTGAACTAGTTTACTTTCCCACCAACAGTGCAGTGGGGTTCCTTTCTCCATAATCCACCAGCATTTGTCGTTGTCTGAGTTCAGGATATAGGCCATTCTTTTTCTTTTTTTCTTTTTTTTGCCAGTCCTAGGCTTGAGCTCAGGGCCTGAGCAGTGTCCTTGGACTTTCTCAAGGCTAGAGCTCTACCACTTGAGCCACAGCTCCACTTCTGGCTTTTTTCTATGTATGTGGTACCGAGGAATCAAACCCGGGTCTTCATGGATGCTAAGCAAGCACTCTACCACTAGGCCAAACTCCCGACCCCAGAATACTGGCCATTCTAATTGGAGTAAGGTGGTTTTTATTTGCATTTCCTTTATGATCATGGATGATGAGCATTTTCTCATTTTTTGTGCCATTTTAACTTCTTCTTTTGATAAATCTCTCTCTAGTTCCCATGCCCATTTAGTGATTGGTTTGTTGGGTTTGGGGGGCATTCGTTTCTTGAGTTCCCTGTAGATATTGGATATTAAGTATTTGTCTGATGTATTATTGGTAAATATCTTTTCCCAGTTAGTTGGCTGTCTTTCTACTTTAGTAGCTTTGCCTTTGTCTTGCAGAAACCTTTTATTTTTTTAGGTAGTCCCATTTGTTGAGTCTCTCTCCAATCTGTTGTGACCTTGGGACTCTGTTCAGGAAGTTTTTGCCTGTGCTTATGAGTTCCAGTGTCTCTCCTACTCTACTGTGTAGCAGTTTCAGGGTTTCTGGTCTGATACTGAGGTCTTTGATCCATTTTGAGTTAATGCTTGTGCATGGCAAAAAGCTGCAATCAATTTTAAATTTTCTGCATGTGGCTGCCCAGTTTTGCCAGCACCAATAATTGAATAGGCTGTGTTTGTTCCACTGTATATCTCTGGCTTCTTTGTCAAATATAAGTTGACTATAGGTATGTTTTTATAGGTATAGGTTTTATTTCTGGATCTTCTATTCTGTTCCATTGATCTTCTTGTCTATTTTTGTGCCAATACCATGCTGTTTTTGTTATTATGGTTCTATATTAGAGTTTGAAGTCTGTTATTGTAGTTACCACCTGCATTGCTCTTTTTGCATAGAATTGCTTTGGCTATTTTGGGTCTGTTGTTCCATTTGAACCTTTGGATTACACCTTCTATTTCAGTAAAGAATGTCTTTGGGATTTTGATGGGGATTGCATTGAAATTGTGTATCAATTTTGGCAGTATGGCCATTTTCACTATGTTGGTTCTCCTTATCAATAAGCATGGGATGTCTTTCCATTTCCTGGTATCCTCTTTAATTTCTTTCTTTAGGCTTTTATAGTTTTCATGAAATAATTCCTTTACATCTTTGGTTAAGTTAATTCTTAAATATTTTATTCTTTTGGGGGCTATTGCAAATGGAATCATTTTCTTGATTTCTCTTTCTGTTTGTATATTGTTGGCATATAGAAAAGCTACTGACTTTTGAAGGTTGATTTTGTATCCTGCCACTTTGCTAAAGGGGTTTATTTGTTCTAGGAGTTTGGGAGTAGAATTTATTGGGTCGTTCAGGTATAGGATCATGTCATCTGTGAATAGGGATAGTTTAATATCTTCTTTCCCTATGTGAATCCCTTTGATGTCCTTCTCTTGCCTTATTGTTCTAGTTAAGGGATCCAGCACTATATTGAAGAGAAGTGGAGAGAATGGGGATCCCTGTCTTTTTTTCTGATTTTAAGGTAAATGGTTCTAGTCTTTCTCTATTTAGTATGATACTGGCTATAGGTTTGCCATATATGGCTTTAATTATTTTAAGAAATGTACCTCCTATTCCTATTTTCTCTAGTGCTTTCAACATGAATGGATGCTGTATTTTGTCAAATTCCTTCTCAGTATCCAGAGAAATTATCACATGACTCTTAACCTTAGCTCTAGTAATATGTTGTATTACATTAATTGATTTGCGAATGTTGAACCAGACTTGAATCTGTGGGATGAAGCCTACTTGATCACAGTGTATGATTTTTAAAATTTGCCTCTGGATTCTGTTGGCTAGTATTTTATTGAGGAGTTTTGTGTCTGTACTCATTAGAGAAGTTCTCTTTTTTTAATGGGTCTTTCCCTGGTTTGGGGATAAGTGTGATATTAGCTTCATAAAATGAGTTTGGTATGACTCCTGCTTCTAGTTCTCAGAAGAGTTTCAAGAGTATAGGTATTAATTCATCTTTAAAAGTCTGAACCATCTGGACCTGGGCTCTTTTTGGTTGGCATGTCTCTGAGTGCTTCTGCTATCTCATTGTATGAAATTGGTTTGTTCTGTTGACTTATCTCTTCTTGGTTCAATGTAGTTCAAGCCTATGTTTATTGAAAAAAATCATACATTTGTACTAAATTTTCCTGTTTCTTTGAATATAGGCCCTGGAAGTACTTATTCATAATGGACTGAATTTCTTGAATGTCAGCAGTGATTGTTGCCGTAGGATTTCTAATCTTGTTTATTTGAGTCTCCCCTCTCCTTTTTAAATTAATCTTGCCAGTGGTCTGATTTATTAATTTTATGCATAGTAGAACTTATTTCCATCTCTGATATTTCCAATTTTATTTTTGTTATTTCTGTTCGTCTAGTTGTTAACTTTTTTTTGCTCTTCTGGGTGCTTCAATTGCTTCTTTAGGTTGTTTACATGAGCTTCTTCTGTCTTTTTAAAAATGGGCTCCTAGTGCGATAAATTTGCCCCTTAAGACTGTTTTTGCTATGTCCCATAAGTTCCTTTATGATGTATCTTAATTGTCATTACATTCAAGAAAGTTTTGAGTTTCTTCTTTGATTTGTTCTGTAACCCAGGAGTTATTCAGAAGTGTGTTATTCAGTTTGGTGGAATTTCTTATAGTGTCTGACCTTGGACCTTTCTACATTTTTAGTGAGAAAGAATCTAAAAGGATCCCTGCTCTGAGACCCTGGTAGCTGTTTTAGTCATCTTTGATTCTTCTCTTCTACTGAACCCCAGCATCCATCCATCCATCCATCCATCCATCCATCCATCCATCCACCCGCTGATCTATGCATCTAATATCTATTGTTTTAAGTAATTCTGTAAGTCTTTTCTCCTTTGTTACTCACCCTGCCCAATCCTAAGCCCCTCTTATCTGGAAAACCTCAACCCTAACTGGTTTTCCTGCTTTCTTCCCCTTCCCCTGCCATCTCTTTTTCAGGCTGCAGCCAGTGGAGGCTTTATGAATCACAGAGAAGATGATGTCTCTACCTTTCAGAACCCTCAAGGGCTCCCATGCATGCAGGGTCTTCAGCTAGCTTACAGAGAAAGCTTAATGGCTCCATGACAGCTCTCCTCTTCTTATGGCTTCTCCCTGACAATTCCCATAAAAGGATGACCATGAACAGAGCGTCAGTCGCAAATATGTGGGTTTCAATGCTGCTGCTGGCTAGTATGGTGGTTTGGGGTTAGCTCAATTTCTGAGCCAATGTAAATTGAGGATGAAATTAGGGCATGAAACTAGAAAAATACGCATCAACTTCTCAGCACAGTGCTTACTTCCTACTGAGTTGGAGGATCAATTGCTCAACAATTCAGAGACCTGTAAGAAGTAGTTGGTACCCAAATGCTTCACTTCTCAGGTCTCCTTCACAGGACTTTCCCAGTCCCTCTGCTCTCCTTTACTCTGATCTTTCCACTTGAGACTCTGGTGCTCTTTTGACCGAGGAAGGAAAAGAACCAGGGGTGATGTTTTGGGCATTTAAGATGTCCTTCTTTTGAGGTCCTAAAATTCAGATGCAATTGGGGCTGAAGTGTTTTATCAAACCAGTGAAACTGAGTAAGTTGCTAGTTGACTAGAATAACACACCATCTTCCAAAACTTGATCGTGAGACTCTCAATCTGAGTATAGGGCTTTCTAAGCCACTTAGCAAGTGATAGCAACCTTGAAAAACTTCTTTGGGCTCAGGGAAACAACATCACAATTTGCATGTTGCAATCAGGGTAGGTAAAACTTGCATAGTGGATAGTATCCTACCAAAGTTCTGAGTAACAGCTATGGTAACAGATGGTGAATTCAAGGTCAGGCTCTGGCCTCTCACTCTTGGGTTGGTTTGCATCTTGGTGGGATTTGAGTTTATATTTTATTAATAGAAGAGCAGTTCAGATAGATGGGAAGAGAATATGGCTTTAGAGTCATGGACACCAGTGTCTAAAGCTCAGAGTTTGGACAGCTGTTAGATAGCTGTGGGATGCTGGACACACTAAACTAAACAATAAGCCTTCGTGGAATGATTTGGAGGTTAAACATAGAGTCAGTAGAGTTCCTCACATGGCACTGGAAGTTACTTTTGGAGTTGAGCTGGGTATGAGACAAAACTGTCTCAGTTTTGTTTAAAATAAGAGATTTCAAACAGAAAAGCGTGGAAAAATCTAATAAATATGTATTTACTGTCTAGGTTTAACATCCATTAATCTTCTATCATATTTGTTTCAGATATTTCTTAAATGAAATGTTATAGAGTCACAAGTCCTCTGCCCCTCCTTAATCCCATTTCCATGCCTTTTCTTCTCTGGACAGCATCACTGCCTCTTTTTTTTTTTGGTCTTCATATGTGTGCACAGACATGGTGGAATAATGTCTGGCTTTAAATTTACAGATGTGGAAGATCAGACATATCATTGTACGGTATACCTTTTTACAGTGGATGTTATCTAAAGCTAAGAAGGCAAATTATAGGCTATTTATCCTAACCCTGTCTATTGTTCCATTGTGTGAATATAATAGATTTACCCATTTGTCTAGATTAATAGGATTGAATGTTTGTGTCCCTCCCAAGCCCCTGTGTAGAAACCCTAATACCCAAAGTGATAGTATTTGGAGATGTATTTAGGTCATTCATAATGGGAGCCCCCATCATGGGACTTGTGCCATATAATGAAAGCCCCATGAGGGCTTGCTTCCCCCCCCTCTTTCTTGCCAGTCCTGGAGCTTGAACTCAGGACCTGAGCACTGTCCTTGGACTTTCTCAAGGCTAGAACCTACTACCTGAGCCACCGCACCACTTCTGGCTTTTTTTTTTAATGTATGTGATATGGAGGAATGGAACCCAGGTTTTTTGTGCATGCTAAGCAAGCACTTTACCACTCCTGCCCACCCCCCCTCTTTCTAAGCTACAATGAGAAGATGGCCATGTGCAAATCAGGAATTCATCTGAACCTGGTTATGCTGGCATGCTGATCTCAAAACTTCTGGAACTCTGAGAAATACATGCATGCTTAGGTCATCTGGTCTATACTATTATGTGACAGCAACATGAATGGATGAGCGTATCTACAAATAGACAGTGCCCCAAGTTCCCCTAGACACCACTTGTTGTATTGTGTTACCATAAAGAGAAAGGGGTTGGGGAATCCACTCTCCCTGGGAAGAAAGAGAACAGAAGAGAAGCCTCTTCCCTGAGTGTGAGTCTGCACCTAAAGTGAGGTTTCTCCATGCCATTCAGCCCAGGACAGCCTGGCTTCTCTCCATATGTGAACAGGACTGAAGCAAACTTTGTTTAGGGAGAGTGGACATACAGGGCAGAACCCTTGCCAGTTTGCAGCCTCTGCTTACCCTCTGCGGCTTTGCTGTGGCATGGTTCTTAGGGGATCTTTGTGAGAAAAGGCTTAAGAGAGCAAGGCAAAATGAATATGTGAGTCATGAAAAGACTAGATGGATGAATGCAGTTAATTCTTGGAATCCAAATAAGTTCAGGCTTAGCAATCCATCTCTTTCCACTTAAGGAAGCTGAGAGTCCCAATGCTTGGTTCTAGGCCCAGCACTGCTGCTGTGAGGCATAGCCTCGCACTCAGTGATACTCCAAGTCTTTCCAGCTGTGATGTCCCAAGGGTCTAAATGGAGCGCCTCACTCTCCAGCACATCCCACCCCTACCCCCTGGCTATACACTGTCCACACACAGCCTCTCATTTCTCAAGAGCACAGTCTGGGATGAATTCCTTGTTCACCACCTATGGTAAAGGAGATTTATTACTCCCACAAACTCTTTTCATCCTCTTCCTGCCTGGAGACTTTGATAGATTTTATCTTGATAAATGATGAGGTTGGGGCCCCCATGGACAGGGAGATAAGTGTGTGTGTGTGTGTGTGTGTGTGTGTGTGTGTGTGTGTGTGTGGCGGGGAGAGGAGGGAGCCTGGAAGAGAAGAAAGAATAGAAAGTTACCAGGGGTTCTTGTCAACTGATGTGCAGGAAGGGCTACCACTCAGCATTCCTTTTTGGCTGGAAGACTGTATCTAAATCAGGTTTTGACAGTTTCTGGAAAGATCCCACAGCTTGCTAAGGTGACAGCAGCAGCACTGCCTTTCTCACTCCTTGCTTTTTCACCTTGTTGACAAGTAGCCATTGCAGCCAGGCACACTGGGGCGTCTGCTAAGCTTTGTGCACTTAGATTCAATCATCACTGAAGATACTTTTGCATCAATGTGGGCAGTCTTGTGTATAGCAGGGCTTTTCCTGACATGGTCACCCTTCTCTTAAGCTCTGATCCCTTAGTTGCTAGGCTCTTTTATACTTCTTGGACATGGTGACTGTCCCTTTCTTCTCTCTGTCTTTCTCTTCTTTGTGACAGTACTGGAACTTAAACTCAGAAGCAATGCTGCCCCTTGAATTTTTTTCACTCAGTACTGACTAGCTTTTTGCTGGTTAATTGGAGATAAGAGGCACTTGCAGTTTTCTGCCTAGGCTAGCTTTGAAATGAGATCCTCAGATATCAGCCTCCTGTGTAGCTAGGATTACAGGCTTATGGCATTTGGCCCCTTTCTTCTCTTAGTATCAATTTGACAAGCAAGGGTAGACAATGAGAAGTCTCTGTTGTGAATATTTTCTATTCTACAGGCACTACTTGAGACTTTTTATACCTCATTTAATAGTCTTTAACACCTTGCCCAGAGGGCTTTGTTTCATGCATGTCACATACAGGATGAAGAAAAATCTCAGCACAGGGACATGGCTTCTAAGCTTCACCTAGCTGGTGAGTCAGGATTCACACCTATCCACTTTGAAACCTTGGTGTTTTCACTCTGCCAAGTTCTGAGCAGTGGCAAACAAGGGTGCTACTGCCACTTTCAAGGAAGGAGGCAAAAAAAATCCTTTGTCCTTCTGGAATGTCTGAATTTGAAGATATCTCAGGAAGGGCTTCATGTTGGGGCCTGGTAGGGAATCTAAACACAACAAAAAGCTAGGCCTGGAGACTGAAGTGAATTGGTGAGGGCTATAGCCCTATCCACTCCCTCTAATCTATTTAGCTCACACACTGGTCCACAGTCTATTGGCGGGGGGGGGGGGGGGGGGGGAATCTCTGCAGTGGAGCAAGCTTGAGCTCTTCTTGGTGGGTGTGCTAGGAGCAAAGAGGCTTCCACTGGGGCCTTACCATCTTTTACAGACACAAGACCGTCCCTCCTGAGGCTGGTAGGTGCATACATGGATGTCGACTCACTCTGTGAACCTGATGCTTTTATGTCCCCCTACTTCCTTTCTCTTTCTCTAACCTATCTGGCCTGCCCCTCCTACCTGTATCCTCCCCTGCCAATGCTGTCTTGTTGGTACTCAGCGGCAGCTACACCCCAGCTGAGAAATGGATGGGACTAACTGGGGACCCAGCTGACTCAGCTGGCCCATGTAAGTTCCATTTAGCCTGTGGCCCATAGCCCTCTCTGCCCTGCCCTCCACTGGTACTTCTTTACCAAAACTGCCTCTGAGAATAGGCTTGTGTACTTCTTGGTATTACCTCTTCAGTTCTGACTTGTAGCGCTTTAGCTACAGAATTCATAAGTCATCCTGTAGCAACCCCTTTCTGATCTAGCTCTGAAGGCAAAGAGTCCAGGAAGAGGCCTGACTTAGCTGTTGCTCAGCAGAGATCACAGTTCCTGGCTCAGAGTAGCCCCCAATTCTTTACAGTCTTAACGTGCTTGGATCAGACCCACTGGACATGGATTCCACCTAGCTTGGCCCTGTGTGGGGGCAAAGTCCATATCATCTTCCAGGTTTGGTATCTCTTTTGGTGCGTAGCTCATTGTACTGAGTGTGATGATGATTTTTCATGTTTCTCACGTTGGACAAATCATGGTGGTTAACCAAACCCTCAGACATTCATGAGCTCACTTTGCCCTCACCACAACCCACTTAATCCTGTTGACAGATGTGAAATGAAGCTCAGAGGTGAAGCATCTTGCCCAAGGTCACCCACCTAGGTATGAAATAGACTTAAGATGTGAATCTGCCTGGTCATGCTTCGTGGCCTGAAGCATGTGCCCGCTGGCAGGCCATGTTAGGTGGTAGGCTGTGATTGTGGCTGGACAGGCACTTGCCTTTGATGAGTTGAAATCCAAGGCTTTCTCCTGGGAAGCTCAATGCTAGTAGATCTGAGTGGGCTGAAATCATTACCTCTATTTCTTCATTCCTGGTGTCTCTCTCTTTCCTCTCTCTCTCTCTCTCTCTCTCTCTCTCTCTCTCTCTCTCTCTCTCTCTCTCTCTCTCCCTCTCTCCCTCTCTCCCTCTCTCCCTCTCTCCCTCTCTCCCTCTCTCCCTCTCTCCCTCTCTCCCTCTCTCTCTCTCTCTCTCTCTCTCTCTCTCTCTCTCTCTCTCTCTCTCTCTCTCTCTCTTAAAATCCTGCTGCAATGTCCCTAAAGACTCAGTTTAAGTTTGTTTTTTTGAAGAAATCTTTCCCCATTTCCAACATTTAGCTTCTTTCAAGCCACCATAGCTGGAAAAGCTTATCTGATCATATCCAGGTAACCAGCAGTGTGACCTAGGTGCACTGGATCTCCGGAAGTAGTCCCATCTCTTCCTTCCTAATGAATGCTAGGTTGGCCTCCAGAAGGTACCTTACAGATAGCTAGAGGCTTGAGTCTGTTGGAAAATGGTTATAATTTCCAAATTTCTTCTATAAATGAGATACACATCTAGGTAAATCCTTGATTTCTGAGTGACAACAAGCAACTCAATTTATCCTTCTTGGCTCCAGCATCTTATTTATGAAATGAGGGTCTGTTGGATCAATGGAATGTTAGCTTTGAAAATCATCTCTTTCAATCCTCCTGGTCCACTGGTTCCTGGTAGAAACAAGGGCTATATATACCTAGTCTGTTTTAGATGACCCTACTGATTTCCTCTTAGCTTTACTTTGATGATTTACAGCAGTAAGTCTTCTGGTAGGGATGATTTTTGACCTTTCACCCCCAGGAAACATTTATCAAAGCCTAGGAGGCATTTGGGGCTGTCATAAATGGAGGGGAGGAATTGCAACAAGCTTCTATTGTGTGGAGACCAAGGATGTTGTTGAAACACACTACAACATATAAAATACCTTCCCTCTAAACAATCAATACCAGGCCCAAAATGTTAATAAAAGGGCATAGATTTCTAATATAAGAAATGAAGGAGGGGAGGTCAATTTGGAGCCTACAAACACTAAAGGGATAATAATGGGAAACACTCAATATCTGCGAATTTGATAACATTAATTTGATAGATGACATGAACCAATTCCTTGAGAGGTACAGTCTATCAAAACTCATGTAAGAAGAAATAAACAATCTCAGCAAAGATGCATCTATTAAAGAAATAACCTTCTAAACAGGAAACGTCAGCCCCAGATGGATTAGTTGGTTAATTCCATCAAAAACTTAAAAAGATAAACCACTTCTCAAATCTCTCTCAGAACACAGAAACAGAAGCAATAGTTTCTAACTCATTCCATGATCTTAGCGCCATCATAATACTCCAACCAGAAAAATGCATTAAACACTATTATTGCCCATTAAAACAGATGCCAAAACCTAACAAAACTTCAGCAAATGGAATCCAACAATGTATTAAAAGAATTGTATACCACAACCGAGTGGGTTTTACTTCAAATATGCAAGTATCCCCTCCCTCACCTTTATTCATTCAATAAGGAACAAATTCTTCATTGCTAAAGAATTTTGGGGTTTCATAAAGGGAGAAAGTTATACCAAAAAGTCAATTCATTAATGATAGTCTTCAAAAAACTCACACTATGGCCGGGAGTTTGGCCTAGTGGTTAAAGTGCTTCCTAGCATGCATGAAGAACCGGGTTCGATTCCTTGGTACCACATACATAGAAAAAAGCCGGAAGTGGTGCTGAGGCTCAAGTGGTAGAGCTCTAGCCTTGAGAAAGTCCAAGGACAGTGCTCAGGCCCTGAGCTAAAGCCCAGGACTGGCAAAAACAAAAAAACAAAAAAACAAAAAAAAAAACAACTCACACTATCAGATAGATGTAGAAAGAGTACTTGACAAAGTCCAATACCATTCATGATAAAATCTCTCAGTAAACTAAGAGTAGCAGGAAACTTCCTTGAGCTGATAAAGAATGTCTACAAAAGAATCTTCAACTGACATCTTACTGACATTATACTTAATGGTAAGAAACTGGAAGCTTTCCAACTGAAATCAGGAACAAGAGCAGAATGTCCCCTCTTACCACTGCTTTGCAACACGATGTTGGCAGCCTTAGCTAATATTATTAAGACAAGAAAATAATAAGGAAAATAAATGATGTGCTGATTGGAAATGGAGAAATAAAAACTTTGTTGTTTCCATATGACTTGATAATCTATGTAGAATATTGAAAAGAATTACCAAAGAAACTCCTTTTGGACCTAATAAGCAATTCTAGAAAAATTGTAGGACATAAAATTAACATATAGAATTCAGATACTTTCCTTTGTATCAGCAACCTATCAGTGAAATTTGAAAATAACAATAACATTTCTGTTAATATCAGAAATGAAATAACAAGGGATAAGTGTAACAAAATATATACAAAGAATACATGAGGAAAACTACCAAGTTGTCATGAAGAAAAATCACAGAAAAAAGTGAAATAAATGGAGAAATACTCCATGTTCATGGTTAGGAAGACTCAGGATGGTCAAGTTCTCCCCAATTTCATTTACAGATTCAGCCTTCCATCAAAATCCCAACTAGTTGTTTTATGAATATTGACAAGCTAATTTAAAATTTTATAATAAAGGACTGGGAGTTTAGCCTAGTGGTAGAGTGATTGCCTAGCATACACGAAGACCTGGGTTTGATTCCTCATTACCACATACATAGAAAAAAGCCAGAAATGGTGCTGTGGCTCAAGTGGTAGAGCTCTAGCCTTGAGAAAGTCCAAGGACAGTGCCAAGGCTTTGAGTTCAAGGCCTAGGACTGGCAAAAAAATTCTATTAAAAAGGCAAAGGTTCAGAATAGTGTCTACAAAGTTGATGAATAAAAACGAAGTGGGAGGAAGGACACCACCCAACTTCAATATATATCATGAAACTATACCACTTAGAATACCGTGGTAAAGGGAAATGCACAGACAGACCAAATTGAGTAGAATGGAGAGCTTAAAATAACGTCACATAAACATAGTTTTTGAGAACTGATCTTGTAGAAAGGAACAGAGAAAATGCGATAAAACCAAGATTGTTTTCAACAAATATCACCAGAATGAATGGACATCTACATTCAAAAAAAGTGAATCCAGACACACAAAAATTCATCATTCACAATAATTAACTTGAAGTAAGTGCTGGTGACTCATGCCTATAATTCTACTTTATTTGGAAGGCCAATATTGAAAAGATGATGGCTCAAGACCAACTGAGATAGAGATTCCCTTCTCAACCTGTACCACCTTGGTACAGTGGCATAAATTTGTTACCCCAAGCACCATGGGAGGCTGAAGTGGGGAGTTTGAGACTGGGTGGATCACAGGCCTAGACTGGCCTGGATAGCAAAGTCCATGAGATTCCATTTCCATGGAGGGAAGATGTGTGCTCCTACAACAAGGACCAGAAGCCTAGAGTAGGCAGACTGCAGTGCAAGCAAGCTGCTGAATAAGAAACCAGACCCTTTCCTAAAAAGAATATGTAAGAAACTGTATATGAAAAGAATATGTAAGAAACTGAGCTAGAGGTGGCTCAGTGGTACCATGCCAGCCTAGCAAAGGGGAGTCACCACATTCAAATCCCAGTACCAGCAAAACCAGCAACAAAAACTAACTCAAAGTGCATCGCAGACCAAAATACAATACAAAAAGCTACACAATCATTCATAATTGGAAAAAAAAAACACTTGAAACCAATCAAGATGTCCTCAGTAGAAGAATCAGCTGTCAGACAACAAAACCATATACTACAAGGAAGTGGAATACTAAGCTGTGAAAAAAAAAACACGGAGAAAACTTAAATACATATCACGCAATGAAAGAAATAGATCTGAAAAGGTTTTATCCCTTGAGAGTCCAATTGTAAGAAAAGACAGTGGAAACATTTGTAGATGCCAGTATTACGTTAAGAATAGCTAGGGCCCAGAGGACTTTAAGGGCACTGCAAATATTCTGTATGTCACTATGATGACAGGATATGTGTCACTGCATTTTTGTTCAAAGCTGTAGAACGTACCACACTGAGAGTGAACCCTACTGTCAGTTAGGGACTTTGAATTATGATGATGTGTCAAGGCGGGCTCATCCATTGTAACAAACGTACCCTGTCTGCGATGGAATGTCAACAGTGAGGCAGGGAATAACGGAGAACATCTCTGATTCTTCCTTTCAGTTCTTCTGTACAAAAGAAAACAGTCCTGAAAATGTCAATTGTGCTGAGGGTGAGAAACCCTCATCTACACTCAGAGAGATGACATGCTATCAAAAATTCCTCTCTGTACTCAGTCCTTTCCCAGAGTGCTCTGGAGCAATTTCACTCTGCTTTTTAGGAACTAAGGGTGACTCACTGAGTTGATTATTTCCTTTATCTGGTGGCTTCCCTAAAACCTTTACAGCTCCAAGGAAGACTATTCTGCCTATACCCTGAAGTGGCCTAGGCAGAGACATGTGTAGCCATGGGCAGTAATGAGGAAGGGACTCTGCTAAACAAAACCAGTTTCTATCTGGCAATACATCCTACCACCACTCTGGGTCCCCAGAGATCTCATGATGAATAAGACAATGGAAAAAGACAACTGTGAGGAGCCCTGCACTGAGCTGTCCTCATGCTACCTGTGTGTTCTAGGGAGTACCAGCAACCTCTCTGAACCTTGCTTTCCTCACCTGCAAGTTGGAGACGCTAGCCTGGCATTACTAGGAAGGCCCATGGAGACACTCAGGTGTACCAAGGGTCTGGTAAGGATTGGCAATTGCTCGTGGAGGTTCCAGGCTTCCAATTCCACCCACTTTCCTCTGCTTGCCCCATGTTGTCCAGGTATGTACATCACACACTGAAGTTTGGACCTGAGTTGAGAGTTTGAAACTTTACCCCTTTCTTCTCCTTTACCCCTCTCTGGCCAGTGTGCCAGCTAGTTGTTGGATTTCCTTTTTCCAGAAAGCCCCTGAGTCATTATTCTCTCCTATCTCACAATCACTGATCTGTCCAGGCCTGTGTCACCAGCCCCAGTTCTAAGTCTCCACCTCGCCTTACTGTCATGTCAGTAGGCCACACCTAAATGATTATATTTTTTTTCTGGAGTTCAGGTCCCACCCCTGCTCAGGACCCTCTGTTGTCTGGTCCTTCTGAACCTGCAAGATAAAGTCTCAGTGCTCTGCCTGGGTGAAAAGCTCTGCCCGCTCACTCTGGTCTTGCCTTGAGATGTTTACACATATAGCCATAATGCAGGTCCTGGAAATTCCCAAATGCAAATACCTTCTACATCCCCAGCCATGTGAGCAGGCACATCGTCTTCTGTCCAGAGCATCTATCCCTATGACCTTGATGCAGGCCCTGAGTTCATCTTGCAAGACTAGGCTGAAGTGTCATTGCCAGTGCTCCCTAACTGTCTTTCTAGTCCACAGGAGACAGGTAACACAATGGCCATCCTGGGTCCTGTTTCCTAAATGTGTAGGACCCTATACAGAGAAGACTGGACAAATGCCCAAATCAGTTACTGAAACAGTACCTCCAGGCTTTGTCTTTCCTGGCACATCACAACTCCTGAATCCCGGTGTGAGCATGACAAGTTCCACCTGCCCTCTGACCCAGGCAGACCACTTGGGCTGGATGTCAGGCCTTGGCCTCCAATTGATCCTAGGGTCTGGTGCATCTTCTAAGAAACCTGAGTATGATCTTGAGGATAGCCCTGACTGGCTGTGGGAGAGGAAGGGTCCTCCTCAGAACTGGGCCTGGGGCCTCACAATCTGTTCTCTGTCATGAGCAGCTCTCCTGTGAGTCATCATCCATTTCTGTCCATTTCTGTCATCTATCATAGTCCGCTAAGACATTCTCTGCGGGTGGTCACCCTCTTGGCCCACAGATGAGACCTGTAAGCCAGGAGCAGGAGATGAGGCCAATTTCTTTCTTGCTGGTGGTCTTCCCACCCCTGCCCATCCTGTCTTTGCTGGCTTCTTTTTCTGCAAGCTGACCAAAGGAATCCCCACCCTGAGGTACAGATTTCTCTACTCCAATGCTGGGACGCAGAGTGTGCTGGTCTACTTACTCTTCATTGATCTGGCCAACTAATGTTCATGTGGGAGTTTTGGTGACAGTCTAACATCAGAAAGGAATTTTATTTCACATTTTATGCCTCACCTTATGCAAAATAATAAAATTTCTGGCACAGCACAGGCAATTGTTCCAGAAGCTCCAGGTCACAGGACTGTGAAAGTTAAGATTATTAGGAAGGACTGGATTCTTTGCTAAGCTCTGGTTCTAGACCTCTGTCTGAGTTGCATTTTCTTATCTGTAAACCAGAGTAGGAACCTGGTCTTCTTGCCCTTCCCTCTTCTCTTCCTCTATTTTTATTATATGATCCCAGCTGCTTTCAAATTTACAATGTAGTCCAACTCGGCTTTGAAGTCAAGGTGGAGTGAACCACTTTGCCCTTCTGGACCAGCTGATTTCTGGTAGCTGTTCAGCTCTGCATCCTGAGCACTTGTTACTATCCTTAGATGGTGGTGGTAATTCAGGCCAGACCACTGCTCAGAATCAAACATATAGACAAGGAAATGAGGCACATACTTTGGGGTGGTTGATGAATGTCACTCAGAACGGTAGATGACATCGTACTTATTTACCACTGTAGCCATTTTTCATCCTGTAGGTTTCAATTTCTCAGTAATAAAAGATCATGACACATACTTTAAGGATGGAATGTCAAATGGGATCTGATCAGAGTATAGTATGATGTGTAAATAATAATTTTTATGACAACTGTTAATTAATATCACTGGCCAAATAATTAGTTTGCACATATCCTATCTATCTCCACTCCGCCTGGGACACAAGCAGAAAGCTAAGCTCCATCTACATGGTGGCTCTAAGTCTGGCAGGAGACTCTCTTTGATGTATCTGCCTGCAAGGATGGGCTGGAGGTATAGCTCAGGTGATACACTTGCTTAGCATATGTGAAGCTATGGGATCCATCCCCAGTACTGCAAAAGATAAAAAATAAAAATGAAAGATAACACAGTAGAAATAAGTGGGATGAGGCAAGTCTAACTTCTAATATCAGTGGCTGAAGCACTCTGTCTCTTGGAAGCCACAAGGACACAGAGATCTTGTGACCAGGGAGGCAGAAACAGGACGATCATCTCAGTTTAGAACTGGCAGAGATGGTCAGGAACAAACAAAACACATTTCCATGAAAAACTCTAAAGGGAGTCTTTAATTTCTGAGCGATGTGAGAAAGGTCGAGAGATATAATTTGATTTGGAATGTCCTGACCATTTCTATCTTCCCCTCTGTGGGAGAAGGCACTGTGAGGGCAGAAGAAAGCCCATCCTGGCTGCTTTCTCAAGTCAGGGTTCACGCTCTGGGAGGGAAGTTTCCTTAGTGATTCTCAACCAGGCTGTGGCCCCAGCAACCAGAAATCTTTGTTTTCCAACCCCACTGTCACCAGCACAGAATTTCCCCAGCCCTTCTCAATCCAAGCCCAGGAGGAGTCCTGGAAAATGTTCTGGGTACATGCTGGAATAAGGGTGAGGGATACGCCAGGGGAGGCCTTGGCTGTGTTCCCCCAATGTTTTAGAACTTGGCTGTGTGTATATATAATTCAAAGGCTGCTCTCTCCCTACTTCGGACCTCTCTCCTCCCCACCATCCCATCCAAGCTTGTTATAGCCTTACTTTCTAACAAGTGCCCAAATGAAGGCAGGCTGGAGGGCCTCTGGGGTCTCAATGTCCAGGAATGGACTATTAATGGATTTCAAAGGCCCAGACTTGACTGCACAGCTACAGCCAGCTAGATTCTTATTCTCTGGCTCTGTCATAGTCAATCTGGTCCTCAGCAGGAAAGAAATTTCCCTACCTTCAGCTGTACCATGAGACTTCAGAACCACCTGCCTATCTCCTGCAATGAAGTGAAATGCGTAATGCCAAAGGGCACTTACAGAGCAGCCCTTCATTGTGGATCCAGGTGCTCTTACAGTCCTTCTTGGTGGTAAGGTGTACAGTGGTGCAGACACTTACAAAGGAGATACCACAGTCTGTGGCAAAGAGGGGAGGGAAGATGTTAGTCTATCCTTGGTTTCCATCAGCATCCAGGTTTCCTGTCAGTACCTTTTTCTACACAGTGAGTTATGGTCTTAGGGTGTGAAACCAAGAGTTGGCTGGGGGCAGGAAGGAAACAAAGGATAAAGCTACCACAAGTTGAAGGCTGTAGGTACTTCTTAGAGTGGGTGATAGGGTCAAGTTAATCAGCTTGTGTGAACTTCAGAAGAGACAATTCAGAGGATTCAATACGATAATGTTTGTAAAGTACTTAGCATTACATACACTGGCTTCTATCCATATTTCTGGAAGGAAGGGAGGATAAAGGGAATGAAGAAAGAATTGGTGATCTCTTCCAAGGACAGGCAAACATGTCTTATGGACATCAGAAGTGTAAAATTGTGTTTTCTCAGGCTCTGGAATAACTTTCCTGTGACATTTTCAGGTTTTAATGGGTTCCAGAAATCTTAAAAAGTTTCTCTCCAGTCAGAACAGGATGTTTAACTTCTGTCCCTTTATGAAAAAAAGAGAGAGATATACTCACTAAATCTGTTCATTCACTGGAAATATGTGGGAAACAATCAGAAATGGGCTCAAGAAAGCAAATGTGAAATGTACTGCTTTTAAAACATCAGCAACCAACAGTGTTGCAAAACATGGCTGGAATAAATAACAAAACTTGTGCGATGAGCCATTGAAATAGATGTTGTTATCAGGGATCAAATGCTGGGGAGGCTCCGATTCTGGAGGCCTGGAATGAGGTTTGGACTCCTTTCTTACCTCAAGGGCAGGAAGAGGGGACACTGTTGTTGGAAGGGGCAGAAGGATTCCTGAGAAAACACCAGCTCCTTTTTCTTTTCACTTGAATTTCTTCCCAGGATAAAAAAAAAACATGGGAGAAAGGAAATGCTTTTATAGAAAAACATCAATGTGAAGTAATGCAGCAGTCCCCAAGCACCACTGGTGTTTGGTATCCAGAGTGAGAGCGCCATTCATTAAAAATAACCTGAGTGTTTGAGGATGCTTTCTGAAGGAAGAACCTGGCTGGCTTACCTTGTATAGCCACTGTTCCTAGCGACTAGCTCACACCTGACTTACAGCTGCTGCTCAATAAGTACTGGAAAGAAAGAAGGAGACATACATGGAAGGAAAGAAGGAGGAAGAAGGACAGCTAATGGATGGCCTGAATGGGACATTGTAGCCTCCACAGCATGATTCTAGGTTGGGTCAACATTGCTCAGAGAAACAGATGGGGATTTTGAACTGGGGACCTCAGCTTCCCCAGCTTGACTGGTGCCTACAGTCATTTGTGTAAAAATGGAGATGCCTTTCCCCATGTGTTGGTGAACTGGAGGCTTTTAAGTGTAACTGTTCTTTCTTCCTGGGGCCTCTCTCTTGATCTTGTCTGTGACCTCATATGGTGGCCAGAGAATGGTTTGATGGCTCTGGGAAGAGCCCTTTGAATGGTTCCCTTCCTCTTTCTTCCTTCCCTTCCCCATCAGATGAAATAGGCTCATGTACCACCCTGAAGAACCCTACATCTCGACATTTCTCTTCAAGAATCCATTTCCCCCATCCCATGGATCAGAACTCTCTTATATGGATTCACATTTATTCATGTTGAGTTTGTTCCCAGTCAGATTTTTACTAGTGGATATATAGATATTGCTGTGATTCACAGCAGAAAGAAAACGAAACATCCAAAGACTCATTGAATACCAAACAAATCAAAATGTTTTCCAATTGTGAGTCTTCATGCGTGGGAAGATAAACTCGCAATACCTCATCAATCAGCGGACCATCACAGGTGTGATGAGCTGAGCAGATGTGTTCCACGTGATCACTAAGGGATGGTGATTCTGTGCTGGTATGCACCTGCCCCAAACAGCACCTGGTTTCTAGCCTGGCTGGCTGCCACTGACTAGGCTTAGAGATACAGTGAGAAGAGACAACAACTGGTTTGCCAAGTTCTTGTGGCTACATACAGAGTTGACCAATTCTTGGCCAAAACAGTTTTTTCTTTGTCAAGGGAAAAGACAGAGAGAAGGCAGGGAAAGGAGGCTTGAGGAACGTATTTCTGAAGCTCCAAGGCCATCAGATATCGCCCCAAATCATACTGCCTTTTGAGCACAGGAGAGCTGAATCAGATACACATGGCACACATTCCCCTCCCATCACACAGTGTGAGCAATCAAGACAAATCACAATCAAAGAACACTTGGGGGCCACAGAGGTAGCTGGAGCTGTGTCTCAGTAGCCATTTTAGTGCAGGGACAGATTCTTTGCAGATATCAGCCCAATGAGACAGTGAGTGCCCTAGGCAATCCCTCAGGTCCCTGAAGGAGCAGGTGGTAACGCCTATGTCTCAAGAGCTGGACCCAACATCCTCATTACATACCTCAAATAGTGAATCTGACCCCATCCTCCATGAGAATAATCCCCTTTCTGGAATGCTGTCTCTGTTTATCCCTGCACTTGTCACCATGCACTGCAATTATTCATACACATGTCCCTCTACTGTGCTGCTGCTGCTACATTTCAAGTGTGCCCCAGGCCTTGTATTTTGTTAGAAACAGAGCCGTATCAGGTGCAGTCCCTACTCCTTAAGCCATTTGGGCTGGCTAGTGTGGAGGCAGTGTGCAAGGAAGTAAATGACAGGATGGCACGGCAAGTGTTTCATGTGAATGGAGTGCAGAGGAAGTACAATGGTAACCTGGTGGGCTCTGCCACTCACTGTGTCAGCGAGTTTGGTAAGTTTGAAGGATGAGTAAGAGTTTTCTACAACTGTTAGACAAGGGAAGCCTTTTGATGCAGAGAGAATGGCTTTTGAAAAATGTGGTTGTACTGAATTACAAGCAAGTGTCAGGACTACAGGAAGACCAGCTTTCAGATCAGGGCACCCAGCATAAAAGTTATGACAATCATAGAAATGATCAAGATTCCTAGCTACTTTATGCCATTCTGTATGGCAGGTAGTATTCTTACTGCATTTCACATGAGAGGTCTTTGCCCTGGGAGCGGTATTGGAATTTAAACTCAGAGCTTCATGTGCAGGTGCTTTTCTCTAAGGCATACATCTCTCACCCTTCCTATGTGCTGGTTATTTTTTGAGATAGGGTCTTGCGTGGGTGAATGTCTTGGCATTGATTTGCATATTTTGGGCATCTGGCTAGCTACAGTGACACCATCACACCCAGTTCTCCATTGAGAAGGGGGTCTTTTAAACTTTTCTGCCTGGACTGACCTAGACCCATGAATCTTCCTAATCTTAGCTTCTCAAGTGCTAAGATCACAAGTGTGAGATACCAGTGTACGACTGACGTAGATAGGCTAGATCTTAATACTTACAGACAAGAACATGAAGTAGGCATTATTATTCCCATTTTCACTGAAGCAAACCCAGACACAGCTGTTTGCCCAAGGACACATAAGTAGAAAGGGGATTGGGAGCTATTAGGGCAGAAACTAAGGTTGTTAGGAACAGGGGAAAAAGACAGGGTCAAGCTCAAAGATACAGGGTGCCCTGTATGCTGGCTGAACAACAGGGTCCTTCCCAGGCTTTTCCCACCCCTCCATTCCTGCATTAACCAGGACCAGACCCAATCCAGGAATTGAAATCTGATAAGAGGCAAGTTGGCTCTTAGCCAGCAAGGAAACGCACTCACTTCCAAGAAAATTATATTGTTGTTTTACAAAAAGGAAACGAACCTCCCCCCTTCCCATCCCGACACAGGATGGCTGCTTTCTAGAACACTGGGAACTCCAAGTGGGCTCACAGCCATCCTGGGTATCCTGTAAGGGTCATACTTACTGCCCAGAGGCCCAGAGAGGGTCATTCAGCTGGTCCTGCCACTCCCCCACTTAGCCAGAGGGGAAAATGATAGCCTAAAGATGCAGTGGTTCTCCATTCCAATGTTCTTTCCTTACCTCAGTCACTCATTCCCTCTGGGTCCCCCTAGGCACCATTAGCTCTCTGTACCAGCAAATTCTTGATCTTGGTACAAAGGCTATGTCACTTCTGCAGTGATCAGGGGTGATGGTGGGGCTTTTCCATGACAAAGGGGAACAAGAAGGCCAATAGCTACATGTGTCTGCATGTATTTCTGAGATCTCAGTGAAACCTGGGGTGGCTCACTCTATGTCTGCACCCTGGAAGACAAGTGAGTGGTATGGGTTCCTGAATGCTAGGAAATTCCATGTTCAGGGCAGCGCGGGTCTGTGGCGTGCTATCCAGATATGCTCAGATGCCACAGCCATCATCTAATGGATGGTGGTACACTGGGATCACGGCAATACTAATCCCATCCTCACTGGGGACTCTGTCTTCACCAGCTCACATCTATTTTTTAATATCTTACTTTCTGAACATAAATTTGTTGCTATCATCAAGGTGTTGTCCAGAGGGTTTATCATTTCATAAATTAGGTACTGAGTACATTTCTTTTTTTGGACAACATCACCTCTTCCATATATTTGGTTTCCTTAGGTCTTGGCATTATCTTTCTGACTTCCCAAGACTCAGGCTGTTTGTGGAGGGCAAGATGACCTTGACTGAGCTGCAGAATCCTTTGTTATGGACTCCATAGTTGCCACCCTCCTTGCAACTCTAGGGAGATTTGAAAAGGATAAATGCATGGATGGATGGATAAAGAGATCAATGCCAGGCCCAAGGGCCGCCCTAAGAGCTAGAACAGCATCAGAAATAGACAAGGGAACTCAATTCTCAGCCTGAGGCTGTTTTTGCTTACTTCTCATGAAACTCACCAAATTCCCTGTGAAGGCAACTCAGCTCTGAGGAATCGGTGAGGATGGGTGAGGGAGTGACAGACAGGGAGAGAAAAACTAAGGCTAAGGGATAAATGACAGGAGAGTCAGAGACACTGAGATTTCTGCTAACACATTCTCTGCAAAGCTGCCCAGAATGTCCACTCATATACGGCTCACCAAGCCCTATTGCTCAGATTCACTCACTAGCTGGTGACCAGTACCTAACTTCACCTCTCTGAGCTGCTGTTTCTTTATCTGCAAATTGGGGATGATATTGCTATTTTATGACTAAGTTTCTTATTATTCTTTTTCCTCCCTTACTGGTCATGGGGTTTGAACATGGGGCCTGAACTCAGGGCCTGGGCATTGTCTTTGAGCTTTTTTGCTCAAGGCTCATGCTCTCCCATTCTGAGTCTCAGCTCCACTTCAGAGTTGTTTTTTTTTTTTTAATTAGGTTACATATGCTGATATAATTTATAAAGCGCTTAGGATTGAGCTGGTCCATGGTGCCACAGAATTATTAGCTATCATTAATTATAAAGCTGAGCATAAGGGCTGGGCTCAGGTGGCAGAGCACCTGCCTAACAAATGTGAGGATCTGTGTTCAAATCCCAGTATCAATGACAACAACAATAAACAAACAAAAGAGAAAGCAAAAAAAAAAAAAATAAAGCTGAGCATCCAGTGGTGTCATCAAATGAAGGGAGAGGTTAAAACTTCAGCCTGCAGCTGTCATCCTACCTAGCCTCACTGTTGACTGCCCTGAGACCCTCTTGTTCTGGCTGTGTGGATGCCTATGTGCCGCCTTCTTCTGCAGCATGCCCTGGAATACCAAAGACATTTGCAGCTGCTACTCGAAGAGCTCTAGAAGTAGGTAGAATGTGATGTCATTTTATATAGGAAGGAAGTGAGGCTGGAAGCTGTTTAAGGGCATACAGCTGCCCAAGTCCCCTGGAGGGAAACAGTGTTGCAGTGGGTCTTCTCGGGAGCTGTTCCACCCCTTGTGAGCTAATCCTTTTGTGATCTATTGTGAAGGAAAAGACAAGGCTTGAGAGGCATCTGGCTCTCTCAGAAAGGTTTCTCTCTGAAAAACCTTTGAGCAGCTTTAATGTTAAAGGGAGGAAGGGGTCAGGGAAGTGAGTGGATAGCTTTGAGCCATGCAATCTGGGAGTTGGATTCTACTCTCGGGGTTCCTGTACTTGTTAGATAATAATGATTCTTACTGTAGTCCCTTCAGACTGCTACAACAAAATACCAGACATGGGGTGGCTTACAAAGAGAAATTTACTGTGCATAGTTCTGATGGCTGAGAAGTCTAGATCAAGGTGTTAGCAGATTTCATATCTGGTAAGGGGCTAGTTCTGGTTTCACAGAGGGTTCTTTCTCACTGGCTCTTCAGGGTCTTCTTTATAAGAGTACTAATCTAATTTATGGGAGCAGAGTTCTCCTGACCTACTCACATCATAAAGGTGCCAATCTCAAAATACCAACACCCTGGAGTTAGGACTTTGACATTAGAGGGACCCAAACATCTCCCCCATAACACCACCACTTGTAGAAGGCAATACCTAGGAAGGGATGAGGTGGGTATTTGGAGTGTTCTTCATGTGGCTGCAAGATGGATGGCAGGCACATCCTTGTTACTCACTACTCTCGGTCAGATTCATGGGGCGGATGCATCCATTTCTGGCTCAGTGTCTCAAAAGCTTTAAACACACACACACACACACACACACACACACACACACACACGTCTAAAACCAAAAACCAAGAGTGGCAGATGATGTATGGCTGGTGGATAAACGTTGTAATATAGATCAAGCCCACAGGCCCAGGACAGTGAGGGAAGTGTCAGCTATCCTTTAAAACATAGTATATTTTTTCAAATGTGTCTGTTTGACCATATTTTCCTGTCTAGACCACACATCTGATTTCCACTCCCAGTGGAGAAGGTCTGAACTCGGTCCTAGTAATGCACAGCTTTGGTGGGCCTGTGGATTCTGCAGCATGCCAACCATTCATTGTAGGAACTAGAATCTTTCCCTAGGTTCTGTTTGGCTAGATCAGAGCCTGCTTACCATTGTCAAACTCTGAACATGAGTTTGGAAAACATTTGGGTACCCAGTAAAGTTGGACTTGGCTTTCGAAGATAAAACTCTGGATTTCTACATGATAGCATGGCGTATGAATGGGATGCTGACGCTGAGGGAAAATTGGAATCAGAGAGCTTGCTGATTTCCCTGACTCAGAGCAGACAACAGCCAGGTTGTCACCTTATCTTAGAGAAAGAAGACAGCTTGTCTTCCAGTGGTCAGGGCAGACTACACAACATGTAACTGGGAACCTGAGGAGATAGCTCTTCCCCAGAGCCACACAAGGTATGAGGAACTGAATTCTCAATGGACAAAGTAGCTGACAAATGGGTACCAGGGCAACTTATTCAGCCAAGGCAGGTTGGGGAAAACAGGCTTTAGAATTGGTTGGTGATGGATAGGTGTTTCCAGCAAACAGGAAATGGAAGGAGTAAGAGAATAGCAGAACTGAGCGTTGTAGGAATACCTTGGCTGACTTCTTCAGGAAAGAGCTAGGACACAGCTAGGGCACAGATGGGCAGTGGTCCTAGGTGAAAGGAGGCCAGGGGTAACCTGAAGAACTTCGTTCAACTTCTATTCTGGGGTGGTGTGTCCCATTTTGAAAATTGGTGAATACTTCAACAAGAATCCATTAGCTTCTCTAGATCTGGTCTGGCTAGGGACCAAATCTTAAACTCTTCCAGCACATACCTGTGCTTTGGATGTTTCATGGGGACACTGGGTGGCCTGGTTGAATGTACAGGGTAAAGGTGGTGAGGGGCCTGGCACCCTACCTTTGCTTCTGTTCAAGGGGTTTCTCTGAGAGCAAGTTCAGAACCAGCCTCAGTTTTCACAACTTCAAAAAACTGTTGCTTATTCTCCTCATTCTTATGAACAGAGCTCATAAGGACTTACACAAAAATAGAGAGAGCAGATGTACACAAGAAACAATTGTGACATGCTTGCTGCCCTGCCTACTAGAATGTAGAGACTTAAGGAGTACTGGAAACCTAGAGCTGGGAGGGACCTTAAATATCTATTCCTTTGCCTTATCATTTTAGAGAGAAGAATTACAGGCCTGCAGCTGAGAAGGGCCAAAATCCCAGTGTCCTGACATGCTGCTGTTTCTGACCCAGAAGCCTCCCTCACATTTGCACCTGTGACTTTCAGAGTCTGGCAGGGTTGGCTTCTGGGTGTTGGCTCAGCCAGGGCTCTGGATCCTGAGAGGGGACTGGAACTGCAGGGCTCAGGTTCAGACTGAGAGGTCTGGAAAGTCTCTAGGGCAGGGTAAGCCTGAAGTGTTAAAAAGGAGATCTGACCTCCCAGAGAGGAAGCAATCTCTGTATTGAGTTGTTAAAAGCATATTAGTACTCCATGAAGACTTTTTATGAATACAGTGGAGATTTGACAACTTTCTACTGTGATGAGGCTGGAGATGTTCTACGGCATCTCCTCTTTCTTTCTGTCTCTGTCTCTCTGTCTCACACACAACTCTCTCTCTCTCTCTCTCTCTCTCTCTCTCTCTCTCTCTCTCTTTCTCTCTCTCTGTGTGTGTGTGTGTGTGTGTGTGTGTGTGTGTGTGTGTGTGTGTAATACTAGAGTTTAATGGCAGGGCTTTTTTGTACTGAAGGCTAATGCTCTACTACTTGAGCCACAGCTCTACATCTGCCATTCTGGTGGTTAATTAGAGATTAAAGTCTCACAAGACTTTTCCTGGGCTAGCTTTGAATTGTGATCCTCAGCTCTCAGCCTCCCGACTAGCTAGGATTACAGGCATGAGCCATTAGCTCTTGGCTATTGGCTATAAAGCTTTGAGGTTAATAAACATCCCGTTCTTCAGTGGAGGAACACAAAGTGACTCACTCCATCCCTGAGGGGTGGGGAGAACGCACTACATTTTTCTAAATATTCCAGAGCATTCTGCCCCTGACTTGTATCGCAGAGCAGTACTGACAGGGGCCAATGCCCTGAGCACTGTCTTCATTCTTGTGGCTCCCACTACACCTTCCATGGGCCTCACCCTGGGTGAACACCAGGTCTGTATTTACAGAAGGAACACGTGAATAAACAATATCACCACGAAACCCACACAGATTCATAGTTTGTTAAAACGGAGCATTAAGACTTCTGGCAAGCCAAGAGGAAATGGTGTTGCCTTTGGCCTCACAGAGTTCCAACCTCCCAGCAGGTCCACTCACTTCTCACTATTGCTACAGGGACAGTGATGAGAAGAAGAGTCTAGAGTCAGGCTTGTGCCTGAAGAGCTGAGTAACCTTAAACAAGCAGGCTGCTCCCCATCTTAAGTGTCAGTGCTGCCAACTCATGTAGGGAAAATAACCCTAAGACCATAAGGCTGCTGGGAAAATTCAAACAAAATGACTCATGGGAAAGAGCCATGCGATCTCTACCAGAAAACAATGTGACATCATCGTTGCCATGATTAGAAGAAATCCAAGTAGAGATCCAGGGAGAGGGTGTGTGAGTCCCAGCAACCCCACAGTGGTTACACTGCTGGCCAAGGGTACAGACCCTAGTTAGGCAGCTGATCCCAAACCCTGAAGCATAGAATCATTAAGTCAAAGGCCAAGAGGCTTCTGTCTAGGAGCCGAGCTACATGCATACAAGTGGGGATATCTGTGGTGGGAAGGGGCTAGAACATGCCTGTAGGAGCCAGAGTTTTCTGGAGAAGGAATCACAGGTCCATATAAGGAAACCTCAGCCCTGCTTTCCAGAAGTCTATCTATAAACATCCCAGAAGCTTCATCCCTTCCCACAGGGTACAGAAGGGTTTGGAGGGTCCTGGGATGTGGGTGTCAGTAAATGCCACCTCTCATCCAGAGAGTGGTGACGGCAGGAACAGCCATTCCTTTCTCTGCTCCCTCATTAAACATGCACATGACAGGTACCAATTATGTGCTGAGCCCTAGAGGACACATTATGCCATTCCTGCACTTTCTTGTTCACTCATTATTCCTGCAGTAATAGTACTTCTTAAGCTCTCCTTATTGTTAGGCAGCATCAGGTCTGGTAGTGAACAAGGCACATGTGGCCCTGTTCACATTAATATACAGGAAGGTGGGAGAAGAGACAAGGAAAAATAAAACATGCTGCAAATTCCAATGAAAGCCATTAAAGTGAAGAGTGGGGCCTGAATCAGCAGGGACTTCTGAAAAGGATGCTTTGAAATGAGGGCAATCAACCAAAGGACCAAAGGAGCAGAACTTAGTGAAATGCATGTTGCAATAACAGGAATGGGGTGCAGGGTGGGAGGTGGTAGCTGAGGAAATAGCAATGGCAAGGGCACTTGGTGGTAGGATTTGATATGGCTAGAGAGCTCACGGTGTGGGGGTGGGGTACACTATGGAAGAAACAGCAAGGGAAAAGGAAGAGAGGCCAACAGGGATGAGGGAGTCTTTGATCCACGCACTGCTCTGAGAGCATGTTCAACTTCAAATAATGAAGGCTCTGAGCCCTTTAAGAGACAGGTATATTTATCCTTCCTTCCTTCCTTCCTTCCTTCCCTCCTTCCTTCCTTCCTTCCTTCCTTTCTCCTTTTTCTCCTCCCTCCCTCTTTGTAACTACCCTCTCCTTTTCATAAACGATAATATTCCATATAGACAGGTGCTTTGGAAATAAGAATTAGTGGAAATTTCCAGGGGAATATGTTGTCATCTTTATTAAAAATCTTACAGGGACCCGGATTTTGGCCTAGGTGGAGTGCTTGCCTAGCATGCATGAAGACCGGGGTTCGATTCTTTGTTACTGCATACATAGAAAAAGCCAGAAGTGGTGCTGTGGCTCAAGTGGTAAAGTGCTAGCTTTGAGGAAAGCCCAAGGATAGAGCTCAGGCCTTGAGTTCAAGCCCCAGGACTGGCAAAAAAAATCTTAGAAATGCATATCCCTTTTGAACACCAGTTCTACACTTTAGAATTATGAAAATTTTACATTATTTATACAATGTTACATTATTTGTAAATAATGTAAAAGAAAAATGGAGAGGTGATAATAAAAGACCAACCATGGTGGCTCATGTCTGTAATCCTAGCTACTCAGGAGGCTGAGATCTGAGAATCAAGGCTCAAATCCAGCCCAGGCAAGAAAGTCAATGAAAGTCTTGCCTCCAATTAACCACCAAAAATCCAGAAGTGGTGCTGAGGCTCAAATGAGAGCGCATAAGCCTATGCAACAGTGCTCAAGGACACCCAGGCCCTGAGTTCCAGCACTAGGTCCTTCACAGAAAAAGAAAAAAGATAGTTTTTTCTGTAAAATGACTTCTGCAGCTATGAACAGGCTTGAGATGCATTTGGTGAGTGGTTACAGAGAAATAGCTCAATGTGTGCAGAAGGGACTGCACTGAGGTGCACAGACAGGCAGCAAAATGCATGTATGGAGCAACTGTGCTTGCAACATCTAAAGGAATGAGAAATTCAAAATTTATCTTGAGAGTTGACTCTAGTGACACAGACCATGGAGAGAAGGGAAGATACTGCTAGATAGGAGCCATGTGAGTCACTGGGTAGATATTAGCACTTAGGTTGAGTAGTAGATTCACCAGTTTATTATATTGTTTACAAGGAAACAAGCAAAGGCAAAAAATAAAGTTGCTCATGATCAGTGATGATAGCATGACTTATAGCAAGTATTATTATAAAGAAATATTCATTAATATATAGCCTGGTCTCAAGTTTCTTAAAAATACATACATGTATATATGCCTACTAAAGTAATGACTCCAGGATGATTTTTTTGTTATTTAACCTTTTCCTACACTAAATTTATGTTTCTAAAAAATTTGTTTAAGAAGTTACACATGGTAGGTGTCATTTAACCAAGTGGTATATGAGTATAATGCATCTTGGCTTGTTGACACCCCTTCAACCATCTCATCCCCCTTTGACTCATCCCTTCCTTTTAAATTTGTTTTAGAACTAAGACAAAAAGTTGCTTAGGAAGAGAAGAGTCAGCTAATGCCAAGGCCATCTACAGTTTGTTCTCAGGGAGGCCAGAGGTGAAAGGTGGAGTGGGAGGACCCACATGCAGGTGGATGCAGGGGTGCTGGTTGCATTGCTGTGCCTGGGATGAGAATGGAGAAGTGCAGATCTTCAACCCCAGTTGGCTGAACTCTCTCGTGCATCATCACTGCATTTAAGTCATTGGGGTGGTATCTGGAGTGGCATTTGTTTCACTTCCTTTTCCACCCATGTTAGTCAGAAATATCGGAGACAATTAACTTATAAAGAGAAAAGGTTTATTTTGGCCCACATTTTTGAGATTCTAGTCCAAATAGGGTGAACTATTTGCTGTGGGCCTCTGTATGATTAGCAATGGGGGTGGGAAGAGCAAACCGAGAGAGAGGAGAGAGAGAGAGAGAGAGAGAGAGAGAGAGAGAGAGAGAGAGAGAGAGAGAGAGAGAGAGAGAGAGAGAGAGATGAGGTCCCACCATCTACTCAATGAACATGCCCCCAGTGGACTTACCACTCGTTCCCAAGCTCCATGAGCACCACACTAGAGATCAAGTCTTTAACATTTAAAAGACATTTAACATCCAAGCTATAATACCACTCTTAGCACCCAGGACAGAGGAAGCTCCTTAAATATGTAAATAAGGAGATGAATGAGTCAGTCAACTAACCAACAGATCTGGAAATTCCTCTGGCTTAAGTTCTGAAACTTATTTTATATTTTTTTGAATGGAGAAACAATAGTTACACGGAGCCTGTGAGAAAATGCATGTTGTTTTAAGCCACCATGCTTGTGGTCCTATTGTTTACCCAACACAGAGCACTTATGGTAAAAGGCAAGGCTAAGGGTCATGGGAGGACAGAGAAGGGAGAACAGAAGGGAGGGCAGGGAAGCTTTTGGGCACTGAGGATGGTTTTCATGGGGAGATGCCCAGACAGGGAGGTGGAAGCCAAGAAGTCTTACCTGGGGTGGACCCCACAGAAGAGACCCGCCCCCACTAGCACTGTCTGAGTGGTTATGTCTGCCCAATTTTGGAATCCAATCATTGCAACCCCCTACTTCTCACCACAAGCTGAGGGCCCATCTGACCCTCTTTAGTTACGTCTGGGCCCTGCCAGCTATCATTTAGTTTCATGTCTTAGCCATGCAGAACTAGACGGGCATAAGTTTCAGGAGCCCCTTGGAGCAGTGTGGGAGCAATCCAGCAGAAAGAAGGGAGTTTGTAAGGCAAAGGCACAATATAGACATCCACAATTCAGGCTTGGGAAGTTGGGTCTCTGCCTGTAGGCCATGGGGAGCCACAGAAGAATCTGTGTTTTAGTGGCTAGCGACCGCATGGCATGTGTCTCTTTGGCCAAGAATGCCTTTGGTTTCTCTCGACTCCGCATAGTTTGGTTTTATGCCCATGATAACTTGGGTTGATGATGGCAGCAGGGGTGGTAGAGGAGCAGGGCATATGTGTGAGCACACGGGGTGTGCTAGAGGATGCAGTCCTAAGCAGGCTCACCTGTGAGCCTTCTTGTGTGGATGTGCGGTCTCTGGTTCCCAGGGGTCATTTGGTCCACTGTGTGTGAGTCTCCCAAGTTTGCACATGAGCCTATTACAGAGAGAATCGTGTCAGCTAACATGTGCAATGTGCAGAGTACTTAGTACACATAGCCACCCTGACACAACTTCATGTGCGCATGACCTATGAGCATGCTACCATTGTTATCCTACCTCACAGAAGAGAAGACTGAGGTATGTGAGTGTAAGAAACAAGCCCAGTGTCAGGCTTTTAGCAAGAGGTAGATAGAAAAGCAGGCTCAGCCTTTCTGGTTCAGAAGCTGTGACCTGGTGAGTCTGTGGGCATGTGACCCAGAACCCAGGTGACTTTGTTCTTATGGGTTCTCAATGCCAGCTGTGCCAGATGCATCTGTATTTATGTGGCCAGGCTATCCCTGTGTCACGATGCATTCAGAAGCATCCCTGTGTCCCTGGGTGCTCCCTCTGTCTTTGTCTTGGAGCGTCCATATATAACCGCATGAATGGGTGGTCCGTGCTCAATTGTGTGAATCAACACGCCTTGTGTCTGTGACTCCTGCTGTCTTTATGGGCTTGTGAGTTTGTGTCCTACTGCCAGGGGCTCAGCAGAGCTCAGAGCCACATCTGGCTCTGACACGCTGCCTGTGGGGAAAAGGTGGTTGCCGTACTACTGATCTGTGCCATGGGAGCCTTGTGTGCCTCTCTCCTGCCCTCTGAAGCCCCAAAAAAGTCCAACAGATGCCCGCTCTGTGGCAAGCAAGCAAGCAGGCTGCACTGCTGGGGGTCTGGCTGTGTTTATTTTAAACAACCAAGGAGGCCCTGCGGCATTTAATTAATTCCACTCTTGTGTGAACACGAGCAAATACAGGGTTCCAAAGGCAGAAGCATAGCCTGCCTTGTGCCCCCTGCACTGCCACTGCATACAGGCTTTGCTGGGGAAGCCACACATGTGCCTAAGCACCATGATCGAGCATCTCATCCTTCCCCATGGCTTATCTCCTCACCTCTCCTTCTCCAGCCCACGACATCTCTCCATTCCAGTCCTTACCAGCTCTAGCCTGGACCCCTGTGAAAGTCTCAGGGAGCAAGGGTCCTTTATCCTCAGCTCCCTCCCGTGGCCTATCCTTTTCACAGGAGAAAGAAGCTTCCACAATGCAAGCCTATCTCATGGCCAGTTCAAATGGACTGTTAATTTACTATGCCAAGGAGGGTGCTTGTGTGTGACCTGTGCATGACACAGTAAAGCACCTACCTGCCCAGAAGCAGTCACCTCGCTGGACTCCCAAGGCTCTGGGTTCTAGTACTAGTCCCGCAATGACAAGCTAGTTGGAATGCTAACATACCATGCAGTTGTAAAGGGTAGCAGCCACACAGACCTCCAAACCAAGTCATCAGGAAATGGACATAAGGGCTAGAGTGTGGATAACATTTCCGTCTGAACAATGAGGAAGATGGCGGAGGGAAGCAGAGGTACATATAAAGATAAGCTCCTTATTCACTCCTTTCAATGTGCCTTATCTCTCTGTCTCCACATCCTTTGAGGTATGAAGTAGCTGGTCAAAGGCTGAATTACATCAGAGTAACCCAAGTAAATGTACTCTCAGAGCCTTCACTCTGGACATGATCATTCTCTTGCTCAAAATGCTGATATTCTAGGCTTGATATTCAAGTTTATTTTCAGCCTCCTAGTAATTTTAATTCCTCTGAAAGTCCTGCAACAACAAGACAGACCTACCAAGGGGATCATAAAGAGAAAAGGAAGGCAAAACAGAAGACAGAGCTGGGGGAGGCATAGTGATGGGAAGAAATATGACCCTGGGATCTGGGAGAGACTGCATCTTGGGGTGGCTTCTCTGACACTATGAAGGGACCAGGAGCTAGCAGCCCTGGGCTGTGTCACATCATCAGGACATCTGGAAGGCTAATCAGACCCAGAATAAATAAATGCCCCAGGGCATATGCAGCATTTGCCCCAAAGCAAAACACATTTGTAATCTTGTTCCAACTACAGGGAGGCAGATGCTCAGAGGATGCCAAACCGGTCCCCATGATGTCTCACTTAGTTGTGTAAATGCCAATGGCTTAATCTTTATTTAGCAAGTTGCTTTTATTGCTCATTTTAGCGAAAGTAAAAATATGCACAAAGCATTGGGAGGTCCTCACTCACTCAACTTTCCCAGAGACTCTGAAGTTCCTGAACTAATAATTCTCTCTCCATGGCATTTCAGGAAGCTGAGCCTAGTGGTTTGGAAGCCTTCCCCCCTCTCCCCCCCACCCCACCCGGGCTGACAGGAGGATGACATGTGACCAGGTACATGGATTTAAGTTCTGAAAGTCCTCAGCCAAGATTTGTGATAGTTATACATTGGGCAAGCCACAAAAACTCAAGTCTTGTGGAGCTCATAAGCCGGGTGGTCCGTGGACAGTCTGCTCCTCTAGTCTTCATGGGCATTTGAGGTGTAGCTTTCTCTGTGTGAAAACAGAAGAGGCCACTGGCTTTTCTTTGGCTATTAAAATATGAATGCAAGCTGCAGGAGGTTTGAAATCTTCCTGTCTTCTTTCCCTTTCCATGCCCTAGAGAGTGCTCTAAAGCTCCAGCTGATTTGTGGCATTCCTGTCGTCTAGGTAAGACATGAAGTTTTGTTGTTCAAAGTTATTTGAGTACCAGCCTTGAACAACAAAAGTTCAGGGATCATCAATACGTAGATAAATAATTGGGAATTTTACGGAGCCACTGACTTACACGTACCATCCTAGTCAGGAGGCTGGAAACAAAAAGCTTGTTGGGGTTGAGGCTGCTCAGGACAGAACAGCTTGTGGGAGCCCTTCTGAACCCATAGCTGGGTGTTGGGGGCATACTTGTCCTCCCAAGCTGTATAGAAAGCTGATGTTGGGATGAGGGCAGTGCCAGATCAGCCCAAGTTCAAGTCTGTGAGACTTGGTTGCCATGGAAGAGAAGAAGGATGCAATGGTGTGTGTGTGTGTGTGTGTGTGTGTGTGTGTGTGTGTGTGTGTGTGTGTGGTTGCAGAGATGAGAGAAAGCCTAAGTGTTGGTGAGTTGTGGCTGAGGCACATACATGGACAGGAAGTAAGACTGTGCTCTAAAATTAACTTGTGAAAAACAGAGCTGGAGGCATGGCTCAGCAGTATCCTATTAGCCTAGCAAGTGGGAAGCTCTGAATTCAAAACTTTTACTACTAAATCTGACTTTAGGGGTTGTCTGTTCCAGCAGTACTTCTAGTTATCCTGACCATCACCCACAGCCCACAGCCCTGCTGGCAGTCCCCAGGTGTATAGTGTAAAGGGCATCTGGCTTAATACTATCCTTCTGGTGATGGCTGGGCTCTGTCCTTTCTAGCACAGTAATCTGGGACACTTTTTGAAGCCATAAACTTGATCATAGCATTCCCTTCTCCCATCTTACGGCGATAAGAAATAAGACAACCTCAGATCTTGCTACCTCTTGCTTCACACATTTAGCCTCATTCCCACCAAAATGATTTTAAGCTAGTCCAAGGTATCTTTTCCTCACCTCCAGAACTTTGTTCACATAGTTCCCAATACCTAAAATATTCTTGGGTGCCCTGGCCACTTAACTGACTCCTCACACAGTGTTCAGTTCTCAGCTTTCCCCACTGCCTCCCGAAAGCCCTCTCTGTCTCCAAGATCAGGTGAGGGCCCTACTCTGGGTGTCTCTATCCTTACAAGTGTCATCACCATGTGATGTTTGTTGCTGTGCAGTCTCGCCTTCCATATGTCCATATGTGGACTGCTATGAGCAGAGGCATCATCTGTTTTGTCCTCTGGAATGTCTACTGTGCATTGCAGTGCTGGTTTTGTGGCACACTGTCTAGTACTGCTGAATGAATGGACAGTGAACCCCTCCATGCACCTCAGGACTTCTGATGGAGGGAAGGTGCAGCAGTTTAATGGAGTAGGGCAGCCTCAATTGCATACCCTTCCCACAGCTATGTCTGAAGGGGAATACAGGGAGTCCATGGTGATAAATGGGGGTTTTTCAAGTGACTCAGTGGCCGAGACACTTACAGGGCAGCAGCCTGGGTCTCCTGGAGAGATAATGGTTTTCGGGAGCAGTTTTGGAGAGAAGATCTGCAAACAGCCATAGCAAAACATAACCTCGCCAGGCCCTTCTGTCCTGCACACTCAGCCAAAGTAGAGCTCATAGGAATTTAATGAATTATTATGTCCACCTTTCTCATTGATAAATGGCAGTCTCATGCTCCATTACCAAATCCTGGTTGTAATATTTAATCAAAGTCTAGTTTTATGCATCAGTTGGTTTTAGAAATAATATTTATGGGTCTGGAATCCCTTTATCCTCCAGGCATAGGGCCGAAGAAAATCTTTGTCTCGTTGCTCCTGACAAGCCAGGGAAGGGCGATAAAGAAACTCTGAAATACGGGCATGCTGATTCAACACCAGGTCTCCTTCTGGATGTTGGAGATTGAGGTTGGATATAAAGTAGGATTCTTTTGCATTCAGAACCCATACTCAAAATCTTGCCCGTTTGTTCATCATCCAACTCATCAGAACAAACCTAAGTCATTGTCTCATTCGCCTCCTGCAGGAAGCTTCCATGAAAATGTAGCTCCCAGGATTGCCTCTCCCCCAAGCTTCCTTTTCTCTCCATGTTGCACAGGGCACATGCATTGTTCTGTACCAACTCTGGAAGTCTTGACCATCCCATCAGACTACGGGCACCCTGGAGGCAGCCCAGGCTTGCTCCTTGCTCCTATTAACCTCTCTCATTGATGGATAGATAGCTGGTGCTTAGGAACATTCGTTTATTGGTGTAGTGAACAGCACAGAATTTATAGGACATAGAGGAAGTCCAAAAGCTTCCCAAGTTTACTTCTACTATCAATCACTTCCAAATTCCACTCTTGTCTCTGTACTATCTCAGTGAATATACCAAATACGACAGCTAAAGCACCAAAAGTATTTCCTCTTGGTCATTCGTTCATTCATTCACTCTTCCATTCCTTACTAACAATGACGACAACATGTATAGTAGTTGTGTTTACTTGCTACTTAGGCCTTGTGTTGGAATCTGAGAACAAAGACGTCTTGGGAAAACCAAGATGGGTGGGGGGTTGGGGGGGAGGGTAAGGGGTACCAAGACATGTGAAAGGGTATCAATGTATGTGAATTAATGCACCTTCTATCTGGCAAATATCATGTAACCCTTTTACTAATTACAATAAAAAAGTTAAAAAAAAAACAAAGAGTGGTAAGCAAGCCAACAATACCTAGTGGGATTTTACCTTCTAAATAATTGTTCAGATTGCTTTTCTCCTGCATATCCATAAGGAAGGCTACATCCCTGGCCCAGGCTTCTTCTTGTCTACTGTCCTCCTGCCTCCAGCCCTCACCACCTCCTCCTCCTCATCAATGTACCTGGCAAATAGTTTCAAGTATGTAAGAGTTGAGAAAGGTGAAGAGAACTCTGAGAGAAGCCAGAAAAGCTGGGTTCTTGCTCTCCATGAGAATTGGATAAGCCTTTCCCTCCCTAAGGCTCAACATTTTTTTCCAAAGTTAGGTGGGAAATAATTTGCACCATGAATAGCAAAGCTGCCTGGAAGGAAGATCTCAAAGCGGTAACTGGAACCATTTCTGAAACATTGCTTCTCCCAGCCATCAGGCAGCTGAAGGCTCCTGCTACTGCCTTTCCTATTCTGCTACACGGGAACTGAGGCTCAGAGAGATTAAGTGGCTTTCTACGCTTGTGAATGTAGAACTAGAATTCCATATAAAGGACAAATAGACCCCAGAGCTCCTGGTCTTAACCTTGATATTCTACTCTCTTTCTGTCTGTGGGATGTGTATGGGAGTGTACCCATTATGGTTAATGGCTCTATCTGTGGTTTTTAGTAAGGTATGGTATGGGAGTTATGACTCAGTTTTCCCTAAGTAGGGAACAAGAGACTCCCTGTCTAGGAAGAAAATCACACTTACTATCTCAGGTCCTTTACCAAAAGTGAAGGGTATGAAAGCCCCAGGAAACTTAACCTGACCAAAGCATGTGAACTTAATGGTACCAAGGGTACTGATTGTCAAATAACATGACTGCAGGCACATGTCAAATAACATGACTGTACCAGGTTCTTATCTCCCAGTCTTTAGGCTCCTTCCCATATTGCCAGGGTGCTCCCCGCAGGCTCCTCTCTCATTAGAGTTTCTCTGACAACCTGAGGATTTACAATGTGAAATGTTTCCATTTCCCTGACAAGATGTCCTTGCATCAAAGCGCCTGAGCCTGCCCTCTGGAGCCCAGGATGAAGGTGACTTCGCAAGGGAGACAAATGAATCACGGGGCTGACGCCCGTCCCTTTCTTTCCCCATCATACATCTGTTTATTATTGAACAGGGGCTTGCATGGCTCTGTGATGAATTGCCTTCTCTTCTGCAGTCCTGTCCCCAGACAGCAGGGAAGTCTGAAGTGTCTTCCAGGAGCATCTGCTTTTGATCTCTAGTCCTTTTAAATCTTGGGTTAGCATCTTAGGCTGATGGGCCTGCGAGCAGCTTCCATCAGCAAAAGAGCTTGGCAGGGCCCTGTAAGCCTCTCTCCCACGGAAGAGGGGCAGCTCCCAAGATAATTCTCATGTACAGGTGTAGCACCCTGGATATAGTGGGAGTCAGCGAGTGGGGCTCAGGCTGCTCTCCTCATAAGGGCTGGTACTACCTGGGGAGTAGTTGGTCCAATGCTTCCTGTTCCAGAGAGTAGCAGCCACATCACCTACCATTTTCTTCTCTCCCATTTTTTGCAGCTTTCCCCAGAAATGTCACTTCTATAAGGAAATTGCTCTTGACAACCTCCAGACTGTATAATAGTGACTGCTACCTGCTCACCAAAATCACATTCTCTTCCGGTCAGATATGTGGTCTCCCCGACAGGTCACATCACTGATACTGGCTGATGGCATAAAGCCCTACTATGATTCTTGTTTCTTCCTACAGCTGCTGTCTGGGTGTCTCTGCCCTCTGAGTGTCCCTTATTTTCCCTGGCCCACTGGAAGTATCTATACTGGTATGTTCAATGGGCAAAACCAATGAACTATGGAGGATAGATGTCACAATAGTTGGCATCTCTATGGTTTGGTCCCTGTTGCATACATTTCCCAATTCCCGGAAATTCCTGGTTATTCTTAGCACCTTCTATAACACTCTGGAATCACCTTCATGCTATCTGATTTTCCTCCCTCCCCTCAGCCCTGAACATGTGGGCTTATCATAGCACTGCACACAGAAAAATTCCAATAAACAGCTGGACCTTTCTGAGATCATAACACACTGTTCAAGTGGGAAGTCAGGAGCTCTGGCTGAGATGCCAGCTCTACCATCCCACACAGAAGTGAAGTATGGTACTGTATACCACTTCTGCAAACCTCATTTTCCCTTACTTGTCAATGGGAACAGAGTGGAGTCTAATCCCTGAGGCCCTGGAGGACGAGGAATAAAGGACAGCATAGTCTGTGGAATTGCCAAGTACAATGTATGATTTGTGAGTGTATCACAGCAATGACAGGTGTCAAAGATGGCAGAGACCTGAGAGGTGACAGGACTCAGTATTGATTCTCCCCAAAGAGACTATAAAGGAGGCAAGGCCAGGAGATGGTATAAGTAAGACCCAGAGAGGTTTCGCTGGAAGGCCAAAGATGCCTAGTTGCTGAGACTTGGTGAGCAAAGAGTCTGTTGGAGCCCTGCTCTCTGGGCATCTGGGAACCTGGATGGGCATTTCTCTTCAACATCCCTGACTCTGAAGCATGGGCTCTAGAACCATGTATTATTCTTCCACTCGAAGCCAATCAGCCTAGGGCATGGCTTTTGCCCTCTCTTAAGCCTCAGCTTCCTGGTTTTGTAAATGCTAAAGACAGCATTCATAAAGTGAGGGGTGCTGTGTAGATTCAGGGGGCTAGGTTTTGAAAATGTGCCAAGCACGGGGCTTGATTAAGAAGAGTTGCTCAGAAATTAAAATAGTATCTCCCCTCTGTTCTCTCAACTTTTTTATTATCCAGATGTCATTAAATGGCTGACTGCCAATGACTAAGCCTCCTCTTGCCCACTGGTACAAAATGACCTACCTGCCTCACCAGCCTACTGTGACAGTCAGTACCAAGCACTTTGTAAACTGTACAGCAGTTTTGACACCTGAGTTAAAAGTATTGCCCAGAAGCAGGAATGTATGGTCAAGGAAGAGCGGTAGACAAGTATGCTTGGGGGGTGGGAGGGGCAGTCTGTGCTACTCTGAGCTTCTCTCATGGTTGGAGAAATGAGTCTAGAAATGAGTTCTGATGACTTCAGGATTCAAGTGGATGATGAAAATGTATATGAGACGTGAAAAAAAATTGTATTAAGTGAAGTAAGCCAAACTCAAAGAAACACAGACTTCATGATAATTAGTATATGTCTAGGATAGTCCTGGCAGAGGATCACAATAGCTCAATAGCTGTGTACATATTGACTATTTAAAATGATGCTAATTGAAATGAATGCTAAAATATGGAAACAAGAGGATTTGTTTTTGTTTTGATGTACTGTGTGAAGTTATTTCTTTTTTCTTTCATTTATCCCCTGTTGTCACTGTTTTTGATTGCGGTACTCTGTGTCTTGTATATACATATATTGCATTTGGGGAATAACAAAATGGTGAGTCAAAGGACAAAGGGTGAGGCAGTGCAACAGTGATACTCACAAGGCACTATGTTGGAAATGAATTTACAACTTGAGAGCAGAGGGTAGGGAATGTGGGGGAGAGGTGAGCTGGGGGGAGGGAAAGAGGAAGAAACAGTGAGGGAGGGGGTAACAATGTTCCACAAGAAATGTACCTTACTTTTGTAACTGTAACCCCTCTCTGTATATCACTTTTACAATAAAATAAACTTAAAAACAAACAAATAAATAAATGCTAATGATTCTTTTTTTAAAAAAAAAAAAGATTAGGATGGAGAAGTGCAAAAGAGGAGAAGAGGGCTGGTGACAGTGCTCTGAAATCCACCAAAGTTTGAAGGTCAGGGAGATGAAATGACCCTGAGAAAGAATGGGGGAGGGGGAGATAGGGATGGTGAAAGAGGGTGGTCATCTTGCAAAGTATGGGAAGATGGAGGGTGTGCTGAGAGGTCCAGGAAGACAAGGACTGAGAAATGATGACAGGCTCCATCAGTGTGAACGGAGGTGACAACAGCTGTAGGAGGTAGCTATAATGTGAAGGAAATGAAGCCATCATCAGAACGTCAGTTTTCTGTGGCTCAGTGAACCGGTGGGCATAAACCAAGTCTCCAGTTTTAGGGCCTTGGGAAGTACAGTCTGACATGAAAGCTTTTACATTTTTACGAGGGCATCCTGAGGCATAAGAAGGGAAAGAAGGCACGAGTGGAGACTGATTTATACACATTATGCAACTAAGCAGACAGGGTGGGAGTAGAGGAATGGTCTAGGCACCCTGTAGAAGCTACCATGAGGTCAGCACTGGGGCAGTTCTACCAAGTCCAGGCATGTTGTCGTCTGGCCACATGGCTTCTCAGCTGGTCAATGTGTCTCACCCACTTTGGGTTACCAAGAGAAACAGGTAAAGTTATTGACTTTTTAATGTTTCCTGCTTTACATTTTCATTCAGTTGATTTTCCATATAGTATCTATTCACATTTTTCAGATACATATTTACATACCTGAAATAATAGATTTTGCTTTCTAGGGGCTATCTTCCTCTTTACTCTGACTCCAGATTTCCAGGGGTTTCAGCTTTTCCTAGAACCTCTCTGGGAAGAAGGGGAGACAGGCAGAGCAAGAGGCCAGCAAGGTGGGGGAACACAGGCTATAACCTCTCCTGTCACTGACAAGCTGGGTGACACTGGGGAAATGATTTAGCCTCACTCAGCTTTACCTCCTTGAATGACATCTTTTCAGGAAAACCACTTGCATTTCCACCCTTACCCAGCCTAACTTGGTTCCCTGTACAGAGTGGGTTTCACTCTGCATTTCAGTGCATTTCAGAGCCTTGCTTGCAGGTGACTAGAAGCATTTGGAGGAGAGTACCTGGGGAGATCACGCAATGAGTACGCCACACAAAGCAGTATGTAATTGTTGGATAAATATCCAGGTACTACTCCCCTGGGCTTGTACTGGGGACAAAGGAGAAAAACTCTGAGAAAGCTTTCTGTACACAGCTCAATATCTGTAGCTATGAACTGCCTAGAGTCTATGAAGCACCGACTTCTCCAGCTGCTTCAAGATCCTGCCTTTGGTGATGGGGTCTTCAAAAAGATGCTTTGTGAGCAATATTCTTCTGGGTCTGGTGGTATATGCATAATTAAGGACTTGTCCTTCCTCCAAAACTACTTGTGTAGTTACTCTCTGAGAATTAGTAGCTATGTTTTACTTTAAACCAGCTTATACTACCAGCTGTCATTCATTCATGTATCCATTCATTTCTTTCTTCTTCAATAATTCACATGTATTATAGAGTGACAAAACAGGTGGTGGATTCTTTTGTATGTTGGGATGCAGTGATAAGCAGTCAGAGGGAAGAGGGCAAAAATATTCAGGACTCCAGAACTGAGAGTCAAACTACCTTGGTTTATATTCTGGCTCTGGTACTTATTCATATATCTGAGCAAGTAGATGAACTTCTCTGTGCCTTGACTGCTATCGCTTTTTAATGGAGCTAGTAGATACCTGGCCACTGGGTTTAAATATGGTCAGTCACAAAGTGCTTTGACCAGTGCTTGGCACAGAGTATGTGTCCAATCAATTCTTAGTGAACACGGCAGAATCCCTGTTCTCACAGGGTTTGTATTTGGTGAAGAGGAAGCAAGATGAGGGAATCGAATGTGACCGGGAGGCCAGAAAGGCTTCTCTGATGATGAGAGATTTGAGCAGCGTGCCCAGTGAATTTCTGACAGCAAGTGTCATATGGCTCTTAGGGGAAATGAGTGCTCTCAGTGGAGGGAACTGGGGTACAGAATCCACAGGGGACACATGGCTTCTTTCTTTCCTCCTTATGCCTTTCTACAAATACCAAAAAGCACTGGTACAAATGCGTGAGATTCAGGAAATACACTATTTCTTGTCTATTTTGTCCTCCTTGTGGGGATATTCTCTGCCTCTCCACCAACTTTTGTCCTCCAAGCCTGCCCAAGCTTTTGTCTTGGTCAGGACACATATGGAGGGCCGAGATTCTGGGTACTTGATCTTGTGCTTGGCTGTGTTTCTCCCGTTTTGTCCTGTAGTGGAAGATCCTGTTCTTCTGCAATCCCTGGAGTAGGTCTGTGAGCAGACAAGGAGTAAATCTATAACACAATCAAGAGGACTCCAGGAATGGCAAGCAGCTTGCCCTTCTTCCATTCAGTCCCAGACACAGGGTAAATGTCAGCAAGGGCCTCCCATTTCATCTGGCAAGCTTAGATGGAGGAGAAAGGTTTGAGATAAAGTGGACCATGCAGAGGTTCAGGGGGAGACTGGTTGGTTTTTATAGTTTGTAATAGGCATTTTATGAGCAGCTGATGTGTGTTTGTTAAGAGAACCGGGGACTGGTGAGGCCCCTGAGGGTCAGAAGATCCCCAGAGGGGATGGCAGGATGCCAGAATTTGGGGGTTTGAATTCCAACGCCTTCGCTTACTCAGTATGAGCTACTAGGAGGCACACCTACCCACTTTGGGTCTTGATAGTCCCATTGGAAAAGTGGTAAAATTATAATCCCTGCTTAGCCTGTCTCAAGGAGAAGAAGGCTGACTGATAATGTTGAGAAACAACATCTGCTCATATTAGTCCTGCATGTGAGATCCTTGTACAAACCTCAAAGGCCATCTGGACGTTAAGCTCAGGCTTAGATCCGGCCCTACCACCTGCTAGCTATATATGCTGGCAGGCCACATCTTATCTAAGATAAGACATTGAATTCCAGTGTCTGTAATATGGGTGTTGGGGGCTAACATAAAGATTAACATAGAAATGGGCAGGCAAGGGCTCTTCTGTGAGCTATGAAGAACCTCCATGTGCAACAACAATTTATCATTTGAAGGGGTTGTCCCCTTGCTCCTGGGGAGCTAGAGTTCCACAGCTCAATCAGCACAGCATGGCGTAGTACCTGTTGTATGGGAGGGAGATCCTCTTATTTAGAAAGTGGGCTCCGGGTAGCTCTGACACAGGGAGCACTGAAATATGTCAGCTGTGTTAGAAGACAAACAACTTCTGCAGGGAAGGAAGGTAGGATATGGAGAGTCAGGGAGGTGAGCATGCTTTTCCATTGGGCCTCCTGCTAGGAGACCACTATGAACTTGATATCTCGGCTGCCTTTGGGTGGCCCAAACAGATCCTAGGATGAGAATTCCAGCTAGAGATATGGAAATGGGAGAGAGAGCTGATAAAGAGTCCCTTGAAGCACGTTATTCAACATAGCTAGCAAAAAGTATGGTCCCCTGTGGGTGCTCACGGAGCTAGTGAGACAGAGTTGGGCAACTCGCTCACCAATTTCCTCAGGCATTCCTGAGGTCTGAGTTCTGAAGCATTATTTCCCCTGGCACTTTTGGCAGCATTTGGCAAATCCCCCTCAGCATGCAGAGAAGCGTTCAAGCAAAGAGCTCCAATACAACAAGGGGTACAGGCAAGAGAATAGGGGCTCTGCACCTAAACATGTCATTGAAGAGGGGACAGATTATTTCCATTTCACAATGATATAAAGCCAAGCTTGGAGGACTGGCTATCAAAAACAATGGCACCTCAGTAACCAAGCTTTGTTTCAGAATAAAGGCAAACTAAATGTTCTTATTTTATCTGTTTTCCGTGTGTTAGCATTGTGACTTGAATTCAGGATCTAATGCTTTTACTCAGCTTGCTTTTTCATGGTTTGGTACTCCACTACTTAAGCCATACCCCAGCCCTGCTTTTTGATGCTTATTTTCGAGGTGGAGTCTTACAGCTTTTTTTATTTTTGTTGTTTTACCTGGCTTTGAACTGCATTCCTCCAGGCATCAGTCTTCTAAGTAACAAGGAGCAAAAATTACAGGTATGAGTGACTGATGCCCAACTGACATTTTATATGTGTGCCTTTTCTCTTAAATCATACCTTTAAATAATGTTTTATTGATGCCTAGCAAACAATCCATACCTTACAGCTGAATGATGACATGAAGCAAATACTCAGATCTAGAAATAGAACATTAACAGTTCTCTAGAAGCAAGCCCCCATTCCCTAAGACGATTCACTATCCTGACATCTAAGGCCACTGGGGTTTTAAAATATCATATGAATGGAACTGATGATGCAGTTTCCTCCCCCTCCTCCTCCTCCTCCTCCCCTTCCTCCTCCATTGTGGTGACACTAGGAATTGAATTTAGGACCTTGTGCATGACAGCAGATGTTCTACTACTTAAGCCATACACCCTGTTTGCACTGGTTGTTTTTGAGGTAGTCTTTCTTCATGCCTAGGCCTGCTTGGGTTGTAGGCTTCCTACTTTCCCTTCCCTCATAGCTGGGATAACAGGTACTCAACCCTACAGGAAGGCAGTCATCCATAACATACTTTTTGCTTGGGCTGGACTTGAGCTGCTGCTGTTGCCTGATCTCTATCTGTGAAGTAGCTAGTACCATAGACTTGAGCCACTATACCCATCTAACAATGTATACTATTTGTATTTCTTTTCTTCAATAAAAAATCCCCATCTCACCATTATGTTAGTGATTCATTCATACTATTGTCTGTGATTGTCATTCATTCTCATATTCCATTGTGCACATGATACCATAATTTATCTCTTCTCCTATTTATGGACATCTGGGTAGTTTCTGTTTTTGTCATTCTGAATAGTGCTCATGTTCTGGTGACCATACATAGCGTTTCTTTATACCTTAAGTGTGAAAATCCAAGGCTGGAGGCCTGACAGATTCTGCATTTTCCCAAAGCAGTGGCATCCATTTGTACCCCATCAGCTGTTAGGTAAGTGTGGCTGGTATAAAGGATGTTGTGCAGGAAGCCATCCAGCAGGGGGATAAGTGAGCCAGGAGAAAAGGACATAGATGTAGAGGTGGGTGTGGTGCTACACTTATCCCATAGAGTTGAAGGCACCTCCATGACGCTTGCCTTGCAACATATGCTAAAGTCACAGACGTGCTTCAGAGGACACACCTGCCCTGAAGGCTACATCTAGATGTGACCACAAACCACTAAGCTACCAGGGAGGATGAACTTGGGAGGAAGAGTTGGGCCAATGTAGCACAGATATGAGGCTGGGGGTATCCTGTCTGCAGATCCACCACTTCATCCTAGTTTAGGTCTTGCACTCTATGGAGTGTCTCAAAGTGTGTCTTACAAGAGCTGGGACACATTTGCACCCTCAGTACAGAAATCAGCTTCCTATAGCCCATCGTTTAACCCCAAGGATATAGATATGATACTTGCCCAGAAAATTCCCAGAGAGGACCACAGGGGACAAAGAATTGAGTAACCCACCCTGAGGCCCATTCCAGCTTGGGGAATGTGGATGATCTCTCTGGTCCATTTATTTTCTGTCCCCCAACTTGAAAGCATAGTTCACTACCTATTCGTTTGTGACTAGGAAGCACAGCTCAGAGGGGCTCTCTCCTTGTGGTGCTGAGCAAGTTGCGAGCTGTTCTACTTGTGCAAAGGGCCATATATACATTTCCAAGTTCAACAACCTTGATGCCTGGCCGTGGGTACCCTGGGACTTGCCCAGCCCTCTCCCCAGTGCCCCTCCCACTACAGCTACAGAAAGACTCCTTGTTGGAAAGGAGCTGGTGTGGCTGTCTCCACATCTCACTTCCCCAAGGACCAGGTGTTTTGCTCAGAAGCAAACCAGAGCTGTCCTGGAACCAACCCTGCTCAGACTTTGTCACCCCGTTCATCACTCTGCCTTGGCTGCAGGGCCTACAGTGGCAGGAGACAGAGTTCACTCCTCATTTATTTGCACCATCCCCCACAGGGAGGCTGGATTCAATCTCTTAGAATGACAGTGTCAGAAAGTACTTACTGAGCTGCCAAGACCCATGGGGCCTTTGCCCTATTTTTTCAGGTCCTATTGCTGGGAAGGAAGGGATAGGGAGGGATCGAGCTGTTGCAGATCCTGCACCCCTCATTCTTGCCCCTGTAAGCTTCCAAGTCTGCTTCTGATGCTAATGGCTGCCTTCCTTCCATGCCTGCATGCATTTCTCCTTATTGGATCTGCCCCATGGGTGCAGGGGAAGGCCTCATATGCCTTGGCCTTAGATGGCAGGCCTCATTCCAGTGATGGCTATGAGAAGCATGGCACCCAGCACTGGGCTGCACAGGCACATACTGTGACCTCCAGCCTCCAAACCACAGGCTGTCCCTGTATCTGTCAAGTGTGATCTCTCCTGGGCCCCTGCTGGTCCCTCCAAACAGGCTATCTTTATGAAATGCAAAGACTGCCCTTCATATATTAAAATAACACCTCCCCAGGAAGGACCTCACGTCAGGGCTGCGGCACAAAGAAACATTCACAGGCTGGCAGAGGGAAGCTGGTGGAGGCTTGGCCTGGGGCCCAGAGGGAAGAGAGGATGGGGAGCTCTGGGGTTACAGACAGACAGGAGGTGGTTAAAGGAGGCAGTGATGGGGCTATGGAGGCTCAAGGTTAACAAAAAAAACCTCTCTAGCTTCAACAAAGCTGTTGAGCCCATTCAGCACTAAACAGGGCAGTCGGGGCCTTCCTCTGACTGGACCCTGGACTTGGCTTTCTTTGCTCCCCAAAGCTCTGGCCTGTACTGCCTATAACTCTCTCTCTGGAGTAAAACCAGGGCCGTGATGATGCTAGGATCTGTTTTCCAAGGTCCTATGTAGCAAGAGTGAGCCGAGAAGCTCAGCCTGTAGAGTCATTGATCTCAGGTGGCCTAGCAGGCCTGTCCACATCCTGCCCCTTGACCTACTTGGCTCATCTCAAAAAGTCTCCACCTCTGAGCCTTGGAAATGTAGTCTAGATTCAGGTCATCCTGGTTTGACCTGAAGCTTCCACTGGCAGAAACTCCAACTCCCTTGGAATCAGTTTCCTCATCTGAAGAGTGGGTATCATGACAACTGACAAGAGATGTGTTACAAAGACTCAACAACCTAGCCCCAGTCAAAGCACCTGTATATAGTCAACCCTCTGTGCTAGATCTCTTTCCCCATAGTAAGAGAGGATGTTTAACTCAGCTCCTAGAGCTCCCAGTATAATTAGTGAGGTTGAAGGAAGGCACAAAGTGATGTTTTTTAGGCATTGAACAAAATCAGGTAAGTATGCACTGAGCTGCTGCTCAGGGATAGCTAGCGATTCCTTTGGATCCTTAGGATATTCAGCACCCAGCAGACTCAAATTCCTCTCTCCTAGATCCCCCTGTGCATTGTAGGAATTGGGGCAAGAGATTAGGTAAGCCAGAAACATATGAAAATTTATATAACATATTCATGGTTGGAAAGAAAAACAAGGAACTGGAATGCTAGATTGGCTGGATTGGTGAGGGAGATGGCCCTGCACCAACTGAGAGAAGCGTATTCAAGGCACAGGGAGCAATGAGAACACAGGGCTAAGGGAAGATAGAGCCAGGAGATGGGAGACAGTCAGGAAGGCAGTGTAGTTGTATCTGTAAGATGAGAGGGAGAAGGTATTATGGAAGAGTCTACCTATAGAATGGTCCTTACGGTATTAGTTCAGTAGGCCAAGGAGCAGAAAAGCTCAGAAGGTATGCCCCCAAAATGGACTCTTCCACAAGTAAGTTCTTTGGGAAGATGGCTGGCCAAATGACAGGTGAATTGTGTTTGAAGAGGAAACAATTCTTTTTTTTTTTTTCTAAAGCAAGGTGAGGTACCAGGTCAGTCCTGAATGTATCGGTTTTCTTCTGACATAAACACTTGCTCTCCTCCCAGCTCCACCAGTCTCTTCCTTGCCTTTCATTGCCACACACACACACGCACACACACACACACACACACACACAGCCACTTCTGCAGCCAACATATTCTACTCTGAATTTTGAACACGAAGCTGGCCAGATCTTCTTCACATTGCTGATTATTAGTAAACAATACTTGCAAAAATGCCTTGTAAATCCTAGCATCCTACCCGTTAATAGAATAAATAAACAAAATTGCCTTTTCTCCTAGCAGCGTCTTTCTTCCATATTGACACTGGCCCTGTTCTGTTTATCTCTCTAATAGCACATAGTTAGGTTGGCACATAGCACAGGCCCAGAATATTTACAGTAAGTGAAGGAATGACTGAGCAGTCAAAGGAAAGCAAGAACCCATGCCTCAAAGTCTGCAGTCTCTCATTTGGGTCGGGTAGTAGTTGTGATGAATATGGAGAAAGCACCCTGTCAGTCACAGCTATGTTAGTGCTACAGCTTAGAGTCCTAATGATGGCTAGAAAAACCTACAATCTGTGAGCCTGGCTTGCTTAGCTCCTCCTTCTGATAAAAGTCACCACCTTCTCACTTAGGTCCCATTAGGACGCTAATGAGGTGTGATTAGACCTGATGTGAGACTCCCATTTGACTGCCCTCAGGACGGCAGAGGTTTTCTCTGGAGGCAAAGAAAGAAAAAGGAGAGGCTCAGGCATGGGCAGCATGGTCAGAAGTGATTTAGGTGCTCTGCAAGGGGACAGGGAAGACAGGAAGAATCTTGTTGATAATATGAACAAGCACTCCCCCCACCTTCTTTCTTGCCATAGTGTCTGATGATGCAGCCCAAACCGGCCTCAAACTCATGACCCTCCTTCTTCAGGCTCTGCTGAGACTATAGGCGTGAGCCACTATTTCCAGTTGTACTCACTCCTTTATCCACAATCCCCAGAAAGTCTGAGGAAGTACAGGTCATTGATAACTTGGCCCAAGCCTGCACGATGCTCTATGCAGTCGTGATCAAGCTCATTGTTTGTGAGTATTCCTGTTTGGTGATACATATCTTAATATGATTATAGATGTAGCTCTAGCTCCCCACATAGCCCTACACAATATGCAACATATTTTACCCTCGAACATCCAAAAAGTTACAAATTCTAAAATAAAGGTTTCTCAAGGCCAAAGAAGTAGAGAATCATTGGACGCTGGTGTCTCAGGTCTATAATCCTAGCTATTCTTCAGGAAGCTAAGGTTTACAGATCAAAGTTTGAAGGAAGCTAAAATTTACAGATCAATGTTTGAAGCCATCCCAGGCAGAAAGGACCATGAGACTCTTATTTCCAATTAATCAGCAAAAAACTGTGGCTCAAGTGATAGAGCATGAGCCTTGACTGAAAATGTCAGGTGAGAGTTCAATACTCTGAGTTTAAGCCCCACTATGAGTGTGTGCGCCTGAGCCTGAGAGCATGCACACACACACACACAAAGGTGAGCTATCTACTCTGCTGTAGATTTGGCTTTTCTTCTTTTAAGTAGTTTTTCAAAGAGATTTCAAGTCAGCAAGTCAGATCATGAATACATTGTATATCCGTTTTCTCTAAGTGTTCCTTTACTCACTCACTTATTCTATAAGTCTTCTCATCCTTCAGTCCCTAGATTCCTCTTTCTGCTCTAGGGGAAGGGCAGGGTTGTCCATTTATTCCTTAGCAAGTGGCCATTGAGTTTCTGGATGAGAGAACCTAAACTGGGCCCAGAAGGGCTCCTCTTGCACATCCCTCCACTTCCACACTTCCCCCCTAGACTGTGGTCTTCTGTGTCCATCTAACTTCAGTCTCAAGTCAGAAGGAAGGCCCCTGGGAGTTGGGGATAGAATAGAATCTTCTATTTGTCTGATGGAGCTTGTTATGAGTCTAGGCCAGGAGCCTTAAAAGCTTTAATGAGGATGGTGATGTGAGGGAATGTTGGAAGGTAAGCAGGGAGAGTCAAAGGCCTTCTTGCCCCTCAGCATCTGCAAGCCCATAATAGCCCCTTTCCCCAATCAGACTCTACATTCCTAACACAGGAACCCAAGGCCTCACAGAGTTTAGGAGAGGAGCAAAGACTATGAGTGGCAGTAACTGAGCAGTGCTATTCTTGAGGTTTTCCCCTTGGCACAGGGCCCCTGCGGTTTAGTGGGTGATCATGATTTGACCTGTAGTGTGTTACCTCTTCTAGATGAAGAAACTGACCACTAACTAATTGTGTGGATCATAAGTGGCAGTCCTAGAACTGGATGAGAATTTGATTCCAAATACACAGCTTGTATTTTCCCGAAGGGTAGCCCCTCCTCCTCTTCCATGGAATAAAAGCCCTAATCTGTTCAAATGCTGTGTTTGGTAAATGATAGAGGAGATTAAAAAAACAAACCTGTTTTTTTCTTTTGGCGTTAGCTGAGAGCTCAGGGACAGGTCAGAGCTCAGTCTGTGCCCAGAGGTGCTGGCTGGAAGAGTGTGTGTGTGTGTGTGTGTGTGTGTGTGTGTGTGTGTGTGTGTGTTTAGATTCAGTTTCCAATGACAAAACTATGTCTTTATCTTGGCAAAATTAACTTACCCCTGACATTCCCCTCCCAGTCTTCCTGATCTCTGAATCTAAACACTACCTTTTCAGAAAGAATGAAGAAATGGGTGTGAGCAAGTGCTCAGCAGCAAGGAGACAGATATTCGAAGGGTCCTATTCAGCCTTTTATCCATCAGCAAGGACCCCCACCCTCCATCATTAGGGTAGCTGTGCCGCCTGTCCCATAACATTTATGGACAATCATAAAAGGGAGGGTAATGACTGCAATTACAACTGAAGGGCTGGTTTAATGAATATTAAACAGCTTTGAACATCAAAGTGTGGACTGGAGTGGAAACCTAATACCTCTCTTCTCAGCCCCTTCCGCCCTGAGAGAGGGCAAGGCAGATGGCCTGGCCTTCTGCAGGGCTGTCAGGAACAATTTGCAAGAGTCACCAAGTGGCACTTTGAACAAGTCCTTCTGCCTGGAGGCTGGCCCAAGAAATAAAGGGATCTGCCATTATCTTCTCTGCAACAATCAATGGAGTAGAAGAGCCTATCTCATGGAGGAAGCAGACAGAAGGCTTTCTCCTCCAGGAGTCTGCTCATTCCTGGTAGGATGGAAGGGGAGAAGATGTTGCTTCAACCGGCAAGACTCAGCAATAAGGGAGAATGGACAGGGCCACCTGGCTAGGCTAGTCTCCTGTGGGGGCTAGGCCCCACCCAAGGCCTCTCCTGATTCTACCTGCTCCAAGTATGGCGGCCATGGAATATTCTCCATCCATTTTTTTTTTGCTAGTTGTGGGCTTGAACTCAGGGCCTGAGCACTGTCCTTGGGCTTTTCTCACTCTGCCACTTGAGCCACAGCACCACTTCCAGCTTTTCCTATGTATGTGGTACCGAGAAATTGAACCTGGGTCTTTGTGCATGCTAGGCAAGCACTCTATCACTAGGCAAAACTCCTGGCCCCTATTCTCTATCCTTCTATCTTCTTTCATTCATTAAGCTATTTAAAGAGTTGTGGGCTGGGAGTTTGGCCTAGTGGTAGAGTGCTTGGCTAGCATGCACAGAGACCCGGGTTTAATTCCTTATTACCACATACATAGAAAAAGCTGGAAGTGGCACTGTGACTCAAGTGGTAGAGTTCTACACTTGAGAAAACCCTAGGACCATGCTCAGGCTCTGAGTTCAAGCCCCAGGACCACAAAAAAAAGAGTTAAACAGGAATGGCCTGTGTTCAAAGAGCTCACCATCTAATGGCAGAGACAGACATGTAAACTGGTAACATCGACATGGCAGAGAGAGTTGTGTCTAAGGACAAACATGGATAGGCAAAAGATGAAAGAGGGAAGGAGGGGAAGAGTGGTGTTAAGGCCAATGGAAGAACACAATTAAGCCGTCACCTCTGTGTTCTCAAAGAACCCAGGTCTAATTTGGGAGAGACAGTTATGCCAGCATCCTGTGGGGCTCTTATCTAAAAGTGCAGTATGAGGGGCAGTTGGGACTCAGGAAGTCTTCATAGAGGAGATCACTCTGGAAGGGAAAATTTGTTGGGCAAGGAAAGGTAGGGTGTCCTGGAAACCTTGCTTTTCTGCTAAGCTCCCTGTTCCAGAGCTGATAGCCTGTTCTTTTGTCTGCTTTCCAACACAGCCATCACCCAGGGTTACCTGATGGCTGTCCTTTATGAACTACCTCCACTGTCAAATATGCTGACATGGGGAGAGGTCTCTGGGGGACAGGTTCTTCTTGCTGTTCTCTCCTAGGATACTCAGACTCTGAAGGCCCTGAGATTGGTGAAGAGGCTTTTCATCCTTCTCCAGAAGCTATGATCCAGGCAAGTGCTTGTGCTGTAACCCAGTGCTATGCCATATAGGACAAGAAATGGCAGGAGAAATGACAGCCTGTGCTCTCCATGTGACTACCACTACACCGAGGGAGACAGAGGTGACTGCCCCCCTCAACCCTACCTCCATCCCCAGCAAAGCCTCCCAGAGATCTTGGCTGGTCATTTGAGACCCTTCACATTCCAGCTGGTCTATACTTGTGGGTGAATCACAGTGGATACTTCCTGTGATGAGGAAAATACTAGAATGTACCTGCTCACCTAAAGGGTGAGACTGGGATGAGAAGCCTGTGAGGAGAGAGGTAGGAACGTATTGGGAAATCAGGTCTTGAATAATTATCAGGAAAGTCAATGTGGAAGCTCTGCCCCCACAAGGCTTCCTGGGGTGCCCTCACTAGGGAAAGTGAAGGGCCTAGTACAGTAGCCGGAGCTCTGAAAAGGTCTGAGGACAGAAGAATTTCCTGCTACAAATTCCCCAGGGTCCCACATGCTTCTCATTGCTATAAATGGGAATGGCTGCTAAGTCTTACTTTAGGTAAAAACTTAACACCCAGTAAATATTTATTGATCACATGTACTCTTGATTAAGCCCCAGAGTGCCAGAGGCTCTGTCAGCCCAGGCTACAGGCTCACTAGCCTCCTTGTATCTATTTGGGCAGATGCCCACTAAGCATATTCTGTGGACCAGGCCTTGGCGTTGAGGATGCTGTCCTGGAACTGGAAGTGTGGGGGGGAGGGGAGGTCATGATTGGTGAGTAAAGTGACTCCTGGGGGAAGGGAGTCTTGGAAAGACCAGGGTGAATGAGGCGGCACATGGCTAACTCAGGCCTGGTGGACAGCAGATCCTCAAGAAATGGCTGCTCAGATGAAACTACTTCTTCCCCTACTTGGGGAATAATGTGGTATGAGGAACAACGGGAGTGAGCTTCTAGAGCAGCTTATCTGGTGGGGCCTAGCAGCAGGGGTAAATAAAGGGGCAGTTAAACATCTGAAAGGCCTTTTGGCCTGTTCTGGCTGGGGCCATGGGCAGTACAGGTGATCTCCATATGCAACTACCAAAGGGCACAAACGCATCTGTGTGATTTAGCCAGCCAGCCAGCTAGGAAATCTTTATTCTATATCCTTTACAGCTGATCCTCTGACTCTTGTCCCCACTGCTCTGCATAAATCTCTTTCTCTGCATGCCATTCCTATCTCATTTTCTCCCTTACTCACTGTCTTTTCTCCTTTCCTCTCTTTATCCCAGTCCCAGCCTTTGGCTTCTCCGACATATTGCATGAGAAAATGTAAAACATTCATATTTGGAAGAAGTTAGCTCTTAGAGGTCAATGCTGATACCAGCTGCAGAAGGAAAGAAGGGATGTAAGGAAAGGCTTATCATCAAATCACCAACTGCCCCCAGCCTCCACCCCTGAACCTTTCAGACCCTGGCACTCTAAGGTGTTTCTAGGCTTACTTACAGGGCTTCACAGTACAACCACATCTCAATTTTCTATGCTCAGAAACAAGCAAGCAACCGCTCAGAGTGGTACTGACTTCCTAAAGGTCCCAGCATGGGCTCATGGTAGCTCTGGGATCAGAAGCCAGGCTTCCTGACCCCCAACATTGACTGCTCCCCTCCCCGCTCCGCCTCCATGACCCACCCATAGCACTGATTAGAGCTCATGAAAACCAAAAGAACAGATATATCATGTGTTTTGAACTCTGTGCCAGATGCTGAGACCAGTGCCTTGTGAGACTCATCAAAGATGTATAACCCATTTGATATTGATAACAACCCTATAAGCTGGATGCTATTATTTTCCCCACTTCACAGATGAGAAAATAGGCTCAGAGCAGTTAAGGAATGTGCTAAAGGCCAATAGCAAACACATATTAGAGCTGGATTCCACCCAAGATATCTAGTGTGAGCTCCACATCAAGGCATCTGCCTTTCAGAGAACCCAGAGGATGCTGGTCCTAGTTTAGAGCTTGCTGTCTCCCCTAGTTCTTATCTCTACTGTCTCTCCTGATAGGGCCTAATATGGCAGGGGCTCTGTCCAACCCTCCCATGGGGATAGGATTGATTCCACACGCTCAGAGGGGCCATCCTGCAGCCCACTTGGTAGCAGCCTGGCCTGAGCTGTCAGCCGGCTGTCAGCCACACCACAGGAAAAGTAGGATTTCGCCACAGCTCCCCCAGCAGTTCAAAGGAACAGGGGCCCAGAATCTTGGCCAGGATGGCTTGTATTATGACAGGTCCGGGAACCTTAAAAGCAAAAGACAGCTTAATAGCACAGCACAAAGAAAACATAAGTCCTTCGGTCTGGTTCTTGAGGGTGCCAGAAGCATAGCAGGGGGACCTGCCAACACCAATCCCTTGTGCTGATGGGCCCCCCTCTGGTAACAGACATGATGTGCCCTCGAAAAGCACAGAGCTTGTCCCGTCTAGGCTCCTTCCATGAATGGTCATGGCTGAGTCCTGGGAAGAGGCTTAGAAGTCTCTACCTGGCTCTTCATGATAGCGCATGTGAATGGCAGCGCATGTGAACAGCAGCTGGGAACAGGCAGGAGGAGGGGGAATCTGGCACATGTTCCAGGCACAAAAGTAAGGCTATTTGGGCAGGGATGTAGTATCTTCCAGCAGCTGTGGCTGTGGGCTGGGCTGCCGGGCAAATACACTTCCATGCTTATTAGAAACACCTTCTTTCGTGACCTGGGATTTGTTCATTACTTGGGTGGAGCTACCAACATTTTTTTTTTTTTTTACAAAGGAGACTGATGGTCACCAGATTTATTTCTCTAGCTCTCCTCATACCACCGAACAGAGGAGATAGTAAACCAAGAGCAGGATGTATACAGGTTGAATCTCTGATCTGAAATGCTTGAAACCAGAAGTGTGTGGATCTGATTTACTTTCAGATTGTGAAATATTTGCACACATATGCAACTTGTATTTGGAAATATTAGCATATAAAATACATAAATTATATACATACACACATATATATGTGTATATATATATAATGAATGATTCTGGAGGAGAGAATCCAAGTTTAAATTGAAATTCATTTATCTTTCATGTATACCACATTATCCACATGTTCTAAAAAGTATTTTATGTGATATTTTAAATAATTTTACGCATGAAATGAAGTTTTTTGGTATGGTATTCTCTATCTGTGGCTAAGTGATACCAAAAGTATTTCAGACTTGAGAGCATTTCAGACTTGGAATTCAGAATTCTCAGGTTGTAATCTTAAAGGTTATTTGTCGAGCCTATGCCTAATCAGGAGCTTTTCACATTACCTGTTTCCTTTCACTTAATAGATGGAGAAACTGAGGCCTGGCATCAGAGTTAGAGGCTGCCTTGTAGATATTAAGGGGACCTGGGATTTGAATCTGTTTTGTATGACTTGGATTCTAATACTTCCTCCATTACTTCATATTAGAAGGGAGAAGTTAAATGGGTTTTTTGTGTGTGTTCTTACTCTTTAACTTCCAAGGAGATCCCAGGCCCTACGGGACCCTGAGGAAAGTGAGCTGGTAAACTAAAAACAAACAAACAAACTTTGTGAGATTTCCTGTGACCTGCTTTTCTTCTATGTAGTAACTGATGGAAAGAAGAAAGAAGTGTGATTTCAGGATCCTGAGGCTGTAAAGTGCCTTACACCCCATCTGGCAAGGCAAATCCGGGAACCTGGGTGTTGTGGAATAAGGAAAGGGGGACTGTTTAAAGCTTGTGTCTTTTCTCTCCTTCCAAATGTTTTGAAATTCTTTCCCTTTCTCATTAAAAAGTAACCTGATAAGTGTTCTCTCCCATGAAACTGTGGAAACCAGGGAATGATCTAAATGTGCTGTGGCCGCTAGAAATGATAGCATGGGTATATATTTACTGGAGCAGAAAGATGATCATGATATATGGCGAATTGGATACAGGCAAATTTCCGAATAGTATGTACAATAATGATCCCAGTTTTATAAATATGTATTAATCTCTATGCACATATATGGGGAGACAGATTCACGTGGGGGAAATGTCTAGAAGCATATACATCAAATGCTAGCAGTGGTTACCCCACCAGATGGTGGAATTTTGTAATCTTTTGTTTATGACTTTTATAATGACTATATACATACTAGTAGGGTTTGGTTTTGAAGAAGAAAAAAGACAGAAAAATCTTTGGAACCGAATCACTGATTGGTGAACGTGGATGAATCATGAAGCTCTCTATGCTCAGCATCTTCATCTGTAAGATGAGTTTCCTACTCCACCTCCAGGTAGGTGCCAGGCTTGGCCAGATCACATGGATATGCCTGGAACCAGGGATGCTGGTCTGCACTGGCTCCATTTCTCAGCCTCTCATGCTCATACTTCTTCCTGTCTCTATCCCAAGCCTGTCCTAGCCTCATCCTGTCTGCAGGTCTTTCTTTTTCAGCCCTTTCTATGCTTAACCCACTTCAATCAAGGAGCCAGCTCTGCTCAGGCACACAAGTCCTGTTTGTGTCCCAACTGGGGGCAATATGCCTTATGGGAACCCCAGGGTCCTTTATGCACTAATAGAGATGATAAAGGGAAAAGATCCCAGAGGCTTTCTAGAACAGCTGTCCCTAGTGGCTCTTTTCCACTCTTGTCATGGAAAGGAGGCCATCCCTGAGACAGTTCTGTGTTTCTCTGACTTCCAGGCCTTGCTGACTGTTGCTTACCTGTTCAGGTCAGTACGGAGAGGCTGACCCAGGGAAGGCCCAAGGAAGGGCTAAGCACTTTGCATCATTCTTTGGAACTATCTCCACAGATATCAACTTTTCATTCTCTATCCTCACCTCAGAAGGGGCCAAGACTGCTGGCCACCATGACACCCTGGCTCTGCTTCCCTTATGCTGGGTGTGCTCTTGCCCTAATGGACGTCTATTAACCATTCAGGCACACATGTTGAAATCTTCACTTTGGCTTCATCTGTCATTCACTGACTCCACTTAACAAATGAGAAAACAGGTATAGACAGGCTGAGTTACCTTCCCAGGGTCAAGGGGCTAGCAAATAATTCCTACCCATCCTCTAGGATTGATTTCCTGTAAACATGACCTGCTTGGAAAGCTTTTCCTGTTTCCCAGACTGGGTCAAGGAGCCTTCTACTCAGCTCCACAGCTCTGTCTGTCTATAATGGTCTGGCTATTATTTACTAAACTGAAATAGTAGTAATTACCCAACAGGGTTCTTGGATGGCTAAAGGAGATAGTGAGCATCCTGTCACTCAAAAGAGTATGAGAATGAGCTAATGACCATCCATTACAAAGCTCAGCAGTGAGACTGTGGCTGTAGCCAGGAGCCTTCTGCTCCAAGCCCAAACCCTGAGCAGTAAAATAGTGTGGCAATTAGAAAACTATATATCCATATTCTGTGTCATTTCTTTCTGATCAGATCACCTCATCCAAAGTTCAGAGACAAAAAATATCTGACTCACAAGTCATAGGCTGTTTTTTCACTCTCATATCCATTCTATCTCTTTTTCTTTCATTCATTTTCCTTTTACTTCCTCTCCCTCTTATCCTCTCCTTTCTTTTACTCCCTTCTTGTTATATTGGTATTTGAACTGTACTGGGCCTTGAACTTTGCTAGGCAGCCACAGTTCCACTTGAGCCATGTCTCTAGCCCATTTTACTTTAGTTATATTTTTCTGATAGTTTTGTGTTTTCTCTAAGATGGCTTAGACCACTAACTTCCTACTTATATCTTCTGTTATCTGTTACATTCATATACTACATGAGCACATGGATGGTTTGTTGAGATGGGGTCTTGCTACCCCCATCCCCATATCCCTGATTCTGTCTTTGAATAACAATTCTCTCACTCTTCACCTACTAAGAAGCAGAGATTATAGGTATGGACAACCAGATCTACCCACAATTCTCTCCTTTTTTGCCAGTCCTGGGGCTTGAACTCAGGGCCTGGGCACTGCCCTTGTGCTTTCCTCAAGGCAAATGCTCTACCACCTGAGCCACAGCACCACTTCTGGCTTTTTTTTTTCTGTGGATATAGTACGGAGGAATTGAACCCAGGGCTTCATGCATGCTAGGCAAGCACTCTACTACTAGGCCATGCTCCTAGCCCAATTCTCTCCTTTTTAGCCACACATACGGAAACCCAAAAGAGATCCCATTTCTCAGTCTCCCTCACAGTTAAGTTGGCCAAGTGATAGAGAGTGATGGCCAGTGGATATAGTCAGAACTGTTGCACTGGATTCTTTTTTTTTTTTTTTTTTGCCAGTCCTGGGCTTAAGCTCAGGGCCTGAGCACTGTCCTGGGATTTTTCTCAAGGCTAGAACTCTACCACTTGAGCCTCAGCACCACTTCTGGCTTTTTCTAAGTATGTGGTACCAAGGAATCGAACCTGGGTCTTCGTGCATGCTAGGCAAGCACTCTACCACTAGACCAAACTCCCGGCCCAGCACTGGATTCTTTACTCTGCCCTTCTCCTCACCCACATCTGCGATGCTGAGAGCAGATGTGCTGCTACACCATCTAGAACCACCGACAGTGCCCAGCAATGATGAAGAAGAAGTGAAAGGCCCCTGAGTCCCCTATGGCTTCCCCTCACAGAGTGCCCAGCATAGCTACACTGTTCATCAGGAAAGATGCAAGGGTCTGACATAAAGTTTTTCTGCTCATAGATCAGATCCATATTCCTTCTAACAGACTTAGCAAGGCCATGCGATCATTAGAGGAGACATTGCATGTCAAAGAATCTTACAGGGGGGCACAAAATACTTCGGTAGTTAATGTTTGACACTGTGTGACCCTAGGAGAGTCCTCTGTACTGGTCTGGGGGAGTCAACATACCCTCCCTACATGATTCTCCTCAACAACCACTGAGTGAATACCAGTTACAGCTTCCCCATCTCCCCACAGGCCTCCTAGGACAGGTGTCAGACAGGAGAGAAATAATAGAAAGACACAGACTAGAGGCACCAAGTATGTTTCCTTGTTAGCAACAAACAAACAAAATCCACAAACGAAAGAATCCCAGAGTCACCAAAGCTACTGGACCACCCCTTATCCATTCTCTCAGCAAATGTTCATCTTGCCAATACTGCCCAGAAGTAACTGAACCCAGATCCCACATGGTCATTGACCCAGGAAGAGATCACGGTGCCCCCTCCTCTCTGTCTTATTCCTGTTCTTGTCTGTCTGCCAGAACCAGCTTCACAATTTACAGGGCCTAGGGCACAAATGAGAAGGAGTTATCTCTTGTTCGTAAATTATTCAGAATTTCAAAATGGTGACAACAGACCATGAAATTAATCTGGAGGCCCCGTGTGGGCTGTGAGTCTCCTGCCATTGAACTGACGCTGCCCACTCAGAGTCCCAAGTGAGCTGCCCACAGTAGGCAGTCGTGAGGTGAATGTGCGCTGGAGTGAATGGGTGCACGTGGAGCACACAACCCATGAGCACTCTGGCTTCCCCATCAAAGCAGTTGGGCTGGATGTGGTTTTGTTTTGCTTTTTCCCAGGCCCAATTCTTAACATCTCTAGGAGGAGGGGGATGGAGGGAGGAGTAGGGGTCAGAGGCTAGAGGTCACCAAGAAAGCAAGCGACTCTGAATGGCAAGAGAGGGTAGGAGCGAGCAGCAGGCTTTGCTGGGTTCTTCTCCTTGTTTCTTGCCACAAGATATAAACTAATCTATTTAGTTAGAAAAACATGGTTTATTGCAATCTAAGTAATTTGTATTTCTTTTTCTACCACAAGATGTAAACTAATCTAGTTAGCTAGAGCAAGCTGGTTTAACTGAATTCAGAATAATTACCCTCCAAAGCAAAGCGATGTGTGTGTGTGTGTGTGTGTGTGTGTGTGTGTGTGTGTGTGTGTGTGCGTGTGTGTGTGTGCGTGTGTGCACGTGTATGTTTTCGTTTGCTGGGCTTCTCCCCCACCTATGCCTTTCCAGCATTTGAAGGTTGAGATGTATATGTAGTTACAATTAAATAAAACCCAGCCATCTCCTTGCTGGGGCCTCAGCTTTTCTGGAGGGTCTCGGCCTCCTATCCCTGCCACCTGGGACTTCCCGAAAATGTGCTGGAGGTGGCATGGAAAATCCAGCATGTGCTCTGGTGGAAAAACAATTTGTAATAACATTTCCTGGAGCAGCGGAGTTCCAACTGATGGTGAGGGCTTCGAGAGGGCAGCCTGAGCCCTGGGGCCACCCTAGGCCTCAGCTCTGTCACTACAGGCTGATTGGGATACCTTCCTAAGGCAGCTCATGTGTGTGCACAGCCTGTATCCAGCACAGAATAGTCTTCTCAGGCCCACTATGTCCCAAGGGCTAACGAAGATCCATGTTACACTCCTTAGCCATTTCATCTCAGCTGGCAGGCACAAAATTGAGACTCAGAAGAGGAAATGACTCGTCTGCAGCCACAAGACTTCACAGAATCCCAGTTGCCCAACCCCTCCACATCCTCCATCAGTGGCCAGGCCACTTTCTGTTCGCATCATCTTCAATGGCAGGTGGTAGTCTGATCCTGAGTGCCTGGTGGCTCTGGACAGGGAGAAAGTACTTTATTGCCACCCTCACTTGGTTTTCTGACCAAGCTGTGCTCTGTCTTCTAGGCCTCTGTCTTTTCCACCTGCCATTGGGCAGCTCTACAGACATGCAGGATCAGTCATGTTGTATTGATCAAGCCTCTCTCCATGCTGAGTCCCGATTCTCAAAGCTCTCATAGCTTCCTGACTTTATCTCTTCTCCCTCTTCTTGATCGGATCCAAAGCATACGTGAGCCCTCCACAGGGCTCAGTCTTGTTTCTACCCACCCTAGGGTTGTGGATAAGATTTGTTGACTGGACAAGCCAATATGGTATCCAGTGGTTGACCTGCAGGAAGTAGGGAAGTGGGATATTTGAGAGTAACCCAATTGTGCTGTGCTCCATTTCTAATAGCACAGTGATGGTCCTGCAAACCCAGCTAGCCACTTACCTAACATCTGTTCTGCCCTTCATCCTTAGGTCAGGTGTCTATCTGCTTCCACTGGATGTTTAGAGACAACATTCTAATAAGAAACTGGTTTTAATGTCTCCTGAGGACAGGAGTGTGAACAGTATTAAAGCAGTTGAGGCAGCATAGAGTTCTATTTCTCTTCCCTCCCACCCACCCCCCACCCTTTCCTTCCTAGTCATGATGCCTAGAACATGGCTCCAGAAAACTTTATCCTTCATTCTTAAAGTGAAAAAAAAGTACTAAGTTGGAAAACAAAGAAACTTAAAGAAGAGGAGAAGGAGCCCTCCATGTATCTTAATAGGCCAGTATCATCTCTCCTAATCTCACGTAGCGCTAAGGAGCAATGATATCATTGTCATTTTATAGATGAGGAAATGAAGCATGGTGGACTCAAATGCCCAAGTTTAGCCACTTAACTAAGTAGCAAGCCAAGCTGGACCAGGCTTGCTGACTCTACCACCTATCATTTTCATCATGTGACCACTTGCCTTGGTTAAGTCTAGAAGCTTCTAGATTCTCTGGAGCCTTCGAGTCTCTTTCTCTCTCTCTCTCTCTCTCTCTCTCTCTCTCTCTCTCTCTCTCTCTCTCTCTCTCTCTCTCTTTCTCTCTCTCTCTATCTTTGTCTCCTTCCCTCTCTCCCTCCTTTCCTGTATCATTTTTTTATGTGCTGATATTGGCACATGAATACAAGACCTTTTGCTCTGGCTTAGCCGTTCTGTAAGGCTAGTGATCTACCACTTGAGCCATACCTTTGCTTCCAGCATTTTGCTGGTTAACTGGACATAAGAGTCTCTTGGATTTGTCTGCTTAAACTCTTGATTTCAGATCTCAGCCTCCCTGTAATCCGCTAGGATTACAGTTATAAGCCAACAGCATCTGGTTTCCTTCCAGTGTTGTTAAACAAAGCACACAGCAGGGCTTAGGCAATGCAACACATGGAAAATCGCCCAGCTCTAAAAGAAATTCTAACATGTGGTAGATAGCTCCATGATCCCAACCCCTGCCCATCCCATGTCTCTGACACCCAGGCACAAACTCCTTCCTTATATAATGAACCTGGCCCAGAGCTCGAATGTCAAGCCCAGTCTCAAGAATGCAGCTCTTCTCTTAGGTTCCCATCCCAGTGACCAGCACACACTATGGTGACTGTTGGGGCAAGAGAACACAGGCTTCCCGGGATGGCTAGGGAGCTAGGTGCAAGGTGAAGGAATGCTGGAATTAATGAAGGCAGGCCAGAGCCAACTCATTTGCCAGAGGGCATTTTAGCAGCAGTGTGCGATTGGATAATTGAAATCAGGGGTGAGGTCTGGTATGGCAAGAAGCCAACTCCGGTACAAATAGAGAAGAGGCTTGGGGCCCCCACTGGGCCTCCATTCCTCCAAAATCAGGGCTATCTGAACTTCGTCGCTCTGTAGAAAGACTACATCCATTGGCATTTGCTAAGAAAGCCTGAGTGAGCATACCGGATAGGGCTTTGGTGGAGAGTGTGGAGATGACCAAGGGATGAGCAGGGCTTCCTCAAATCACTTGTTGATCTGACAGGTACTGGCTGGGCTCCGACCTCACCAGGCTCTAAAGCTGAATGTTGAGTGGGGGAGGTGGGGTAAATGGTGAATCACACAGGCAGTCCTCTTTATACAGTACCTTGGGTATGGACATGATCCCTGTCTCCAGCAGCTCAATCATAGGGAAGACAGATAGGCAAATAGCCTAGTCTGGGACTAGGAAATAAATACTACAGGGGTGCCAGGGTACATGGAAGGACAGGCAGGCTTTTCCACTGGGGTAGTCCAAGTACTTCGATAGTACCTGGCACAGAGAAGATGCCAGTGAGTGTACCTCATTGCCACTCACTGCCAGGAGTGAGACAACTGGGGAGAGGTTGGAGGCAATAGAACATCACACACGGAAGTTCAGAAGTCCAAAACAGGGGATGACTTGTGTTAGAGACTAGAAGCACCTCTCTGGAACTTCACATCAAGAGGGTGGGAGATAGGCTTGGTGGCCCAGATTCTTCTTAAAAGGGCCCTGGAAGTTGGGCATAGGAGCCAAGGCTTCCGTTCAATTTAGGTGTATTGTATCCAAGCATATACACATGTACACACATCCACCCGAGCTGCCTCATCACAGCCACTCCTCTCTACCAACTCATTTTCCAGATAAAACAGGCTCTTGGAGGAAAACTTAAGGTGCAGAGGCTCCTCAAGCTCCTAAGGATTTAAAGCCAGATGACTGAAGTCACCTTGTAAGCACTATCAAAGTATGAAGACACAGATGGACAGGAACGAGCCCCAGTCTTTGTGAACACTGTCCACAGAGATGCAGAACCCCTGAGGAGATGGAGTGAATCTGCTTTGTGACCAACGCACAAGGCAGCTGCTGCCCACAGGTCAGCCCCTGGACACGCAATAGACAGAGGAAGCCCTGTCTCACCTTTCCTCCCCTCCCCTAGGCAGTGACCCCAAGTGGCTGGCCAGCCCTGGCTGACAGGTCTTCAGGAGACACCTGTTTTTCATTGCAGGGTCCTGTTGCTCTCTGGCAGTGGTCATGTTTTTTTTCTGTTTTCTTTTTCGGGGGTGGGGGGTGCAGGGTGGAAAGGGAAGCCATTTTTTGCAGGTCTGTGAGGAGGCTGAAGGAGCCAGGATGTATCCCTGGGGCACAGCAAATGCTGGGCAGGTCCACTTTCCTTGGGCACTAGTGGAGGATTACAGACTTTGGATAGACTTTGAGGGGAGATACATAAACAACTGAGGTTGAGAAAAATCCCCGGGGACAGACCTTTAAAGAAGCCTGGTGATCACTCTCCATTTGTTCCTGTGTTCATTGAACTCCAACTTTCACTATGTGCTAAATGCTCCCTACTGTTTCCAGCCCCAGAACCTCGAAGATGAATTGCACACGCTCTTGGTGTGCAGGTGGGTGGGGGGAGCAGGCGGACAGATCTTGTCAGGAGAGGGGCAGCTGGCAAACAGATCAGAGGTATAGTAGAGAGCTTCCGCAAAGGGAGGCCTTGGCAGAGGGCAGGGCGAAGCATACAAGGTGGGAGATTCTAGCTTCGTCAGTTAAGAAGGATTTTCAGGAAGAGGAGGCACATCATGAAGTCTTAAGGGACAAATATAGGTAGAAGAGGAGGAAGTGCTATCTCATACAGAATGAGGAATCCCAAGAGGCAAACTGCACATTGAAGGAATGGCAGGAAAATCCCTCCCTCCCTCCCTTCCTTCCTTTGGGCTGGTACTGAGGCTTAAACTCAGGGTCTGGGCATTCTACTTAAGGCTGGTCCTCCACCACTTGAGCCACATCTCTACTTTTTGGTGAAGAACTGGAGATAAGAAACTCGAGGTCTTTTCTGTTCAGGCTGGCTTTGACCTTCAATCCTCAGCCTCCTGAGTAGGGAATTACAAGCATGAGCCACCAGCATCTAACCCCCTCCCCTTGTCTTTTTAATACCTTCCCACCTGGCTTCTTTTATCTTCTTGTTTATCACCTTCCCTTTGCCCATCTGTGATTATAAGAACAATCCAGAAAGTTTCTCCTGCTTCTGGTACTGGTACAGTTTAATGTTTGTACTTTAGCTCATGATCTGAAGCAAGGTACAATTTTATCATTTTCTAGACAAGGAAACTGGTGTCACATGGCTAATTAATTTGACCTAGGTCATGCAGCCTCAGCAAGGCAGACTCATGGGCTGCTTCTAGAACAGACAGCCTGTGTCAGGTATCATGGACAACCAAGGACTCCACTGAAAGATCACGGACCACTACGATGAGGAGAGCTTCACAGGCCCAGAGCAGAAACTCAAGCAGGGCAAGAAACCACAGAAACCACAGATGGATGAGCCTAAATTGTAAAATGCTTATGTCCAGAATTGTAACTTGGAGTCTCTGGAAAATCCATTCATTCCTGTGTGAGGCCATGTATATAGGATATCACTCTATTTTGTGAAGTGTTGTTATTTTCCTTTGGCTAAGCTTGTTGCATGCTCTTTCCTGTTTCACTTTAAGAGCAGGTATTGTTAGCCTTTTACAGGTGGAAGAACAGAGAGTCATAATAAATAACTATGCAGTCAGAGGTGCTACTTAGCCTCAGAAACGGAAGAGACACCTCTTACATGCTCAAGAAGTTTTTGAGAAAGGCAATCGAATGTCATCTCCCTAAAGCCTTTCTGTGGCTCCCTAGGTAGGCTATACCTATGTTAAGAACAGCCTATGTCTACTCACTTTTCTCTGTGGCTGGGCTGCTTTGTATCTGGATTCCCAGCACATTTCAGTCTGTCCTGCACAGCAACTAAGCAGCAGAAGGATGAATCACAGAACAGTTTGGAGAACCTGCTGTCTATCAACAATGGTGACATGAAAAATGGGATCTATCCCACAAGTTAAATGCAGCCACATTTTTTAGAAACAAAACAAAGCAAAACAAATAACCTACAATGGACCTGGCCAAGGTTACAGAGCCAGTAAGTGAAAATGCAGAATCTAGATCCATCTGACTGCAAACGTAGTGGCTTTAACTGATGTCCTCCACGTTAAAAAAAAACAAACAAACAAACTGCGGGCTGGGAGTTTGGCCTAGAGTGCTTGCCTAGCATGCATGAAGACCCGGGTTCGATTCCTCGGTACCACATACATAGAAAAAAAAAGCCAGAAGTGGTGCTGAGGCTCAAGTGGTAGAGCTCTAGCCTTGAGAAAGCCCAAGGACAGTGCTCATGCCCTGAGCTCAAGCCCAGGACTGGCAAAAAAACAACAACAACAACAACAAAAAAAAAAAAACTCTGCATGTTGACTTTACTAATCTTCTCTCCTTCCTTCCCTTCCTTTTCTCTGAGGCAAGCAAGCAGTGGTAGAAGAGATCATGTGTAAATATGCATTCAGATAATAATCTGGAAGACTGGCCATAACACCCAACCAGAACCCTCTCCCCACTGCCCTAAAGACTAGGGAACCCAGGACCAGGGCCACAGTGTCACAAGCTCAGGAACTTGCACATGAGCTAAGCCATAGTTTGAGCTGTGGTTCTTTCTGCCTTGGCTGATGAGAGAAGAGGGAACTGGGCTGCTTACATCTAAATAACCCAGGAAAACCACTTCAAGAGCTAAGGACATTCCTTCCTCTTCGCTCATCTGCAATATCCTTACTCATTCTTGAGGCCCACTCTTCCCCCAAGAAAGTCAGTTAAGCCCAGCATGCATTCTTTTCATACTGCCCCATTCTACTTATGTGTTTCCCCAATTAGCATAGACGTGACACTGTGTCTCCTTGTGACTAGAGCAAAACCTTGATACATAAGGCCACATAGTTTGATGCCAAATGAAAGGTCCTCCAGGATATAGAAACAAAAGCCATATAATGAGTGATTGTTGTCCTTAATGTACTATGTTATCTCTCATCTCTTTTGCTGTCCCTTTGTTATCTCATTGTTACAATATCTCACTTTGTTATCTGATATATCTGATATATTTATATTTGGTTATTTGAAATTGGATAGGGAAGGGGGGAAAACAAGATGGGGGGGGAGGGAAATGGGGACCAAGACATGTGAAAGGGTATCAATGTATGTGAATTAATGCACCTTCTATCTGGCAAATATCATGCAACCCTTTTATTAATTACAATAAAAATATATGAAAAAATAAAATAAAATAAAGGGTTGTCAGAGTCACAGCTACAAAAAAAAATAAGTGGGTCAGTGAATGAGTGCATGGAAAAACTACCAAATGACTAAATGAAAAGAGAAGTAAGTAAATACACTACAGGTGGATGGGAGCAGGAGTGAGTGAATGGAGGGACCGGCCGGCTGGCTGGACAAATGGAGAAGCTGTGCCCTCCCCTCAGCAAATCACCTACCACAACACGCTGAAAAAAATATCTTAGCCACAGGGAGTTCCAAAAATGCAAAACAACCAAGCAGCCAAGTCCATCCTGAGGCCTGTCTGGGGATGCAGGCCCAGCCTGAACATTGTTCCCTATAAGGAGAATTGAATAGGTGAGAATTGTAAGGAGACTGATGCCCAGAGGAAAAGGGTCAGGTAGGAACCATTCAGTCCTTGAAGTCCAGGGTTTAATCCCAAGGTCATTGTTAGTGAGAAACTCAGAATGGGCAGTTATAAAGGTACTGCTCTTGATTAGGACCAGACAGAAGCCAGCTGAACAAATGAATCCCAGCTAGGCATGTGCCAGCTGGGCTGGACTATATCTTTGTATATAGGCTTTGTATGCTGTGGATTATGTAAACTTGGAAAAGCTGTCTATGAAATGGGATAATTACATGCACTTCTGATTCCTCATTTTCCTCATTTCACAAATCTAATTATGACCCTCTATTGACTGTGTCCTCTGCACACATCCCAAATCTGTTCTCTTCTGTCCTTTAGCATGGCTCTGACTTGGCTTAAGCCTTCATGGGCTCTCCTCTGGAAATCTATAATCACTTGGCAAAGTCTCCCCACATCTACCCTGACCTCCTAATCTGTTCTGTGTAGTCCCCTGGCCAGGTGACTTTTCTTTAAAAGGACCAATCTATCTGCTCATGGGAATCTGTTGTTTAAAGCTCCTTAGGTGCTCCCGGTTGCCTTTGGTATATTGTTAAAGATCCTCAATGAGTTATTAAGCTCTGAATCTGGTCTTTCCTTTCTCTCAACCTTACATTCCCCTCCCTCTCTTACACACTGTATGACCCAAGTAACCTTCCAGGCTCCAAGACTCCTCCCTACCTCAGGCCTTCAGGCTCCTGATTTCTTGGCAGAAATCCTCCTCTACTGCCCTTGCCCAACTTCAACTTTCAGGTCTCAGCTTGAGTGTCAACTCTCCTACTCTGGGCCTAATCTAGGCTTCACACATCATCATCCATATACACTCTGGCCCACTACCCTCCATGGACTCACCACCTTGAATGAAATAACCGCACAATGGCTGGAGACATAACTCAAAAGTAGGGTAAGCTTAGTGTGAGTGAGGTCCTGGGTTATTACACAGCACCGATAGATAGACAGACAGACAGACAGACAGATAACTTGAAAAGAATTGTTACATATTTTAGCAGTTTCTTGCTCAGGGCCATCTTGTTACTTGGAGTCTCAAGAGGGAAAAGAGAAGTACGACCAGTTGGCCTCAGCATCTTCAATGTCTAACCTAGTTCCTAGTGCAAGGTTAGGCCACTGACCCCAAGCCAACTGTGACTAGGTCACATGGCTGTTGGACTACTGTGGGAAAGGATGAATGGGCAAGAAAGGGACTTTTTTTTCATGGTAACTGCCTGTTCATGAGTAAAAAGGTGTGGTGGTTAATTTTCTATGTCAACTTGGCTGGAGCACAGTGCCAAGACACTTGGTTGAAAAGTCTAGATGTTTTTGTCAAGGTGTCTTTTTAGATGATGTTACCACTGAAATCATTAGACTTCTGAGAAAAGCAGACTATTCTCCACAGTGTGAGTGGTACTCCTGTGATCATTCCGAGGTCTGGACAAAAAAAAGCCAGACTCCTTGGAGGAAGATGGAATCCAACTGATAGTGGATGGATGGCCTTGAACCTTATCCTGGGTTTTTGGTCTGCCTGCTAGCTTACTCTGAGGATCTTGAACTTCTAAAACCTTAGTAATTAATCCTGTAAAATTTATCAGTGCATTTAAATCTGCATATGTGTATATGCATATACACATACTCATGTATATATGTATACACATTTACATATATATGCACATAACACACACACACACACACACACACACTAAAGCTGTTTCTCAGGAAAAGCCTAACTTACATACACAGAATCTAGTATTTGTGGTCTAGAATGTTCCTGGCCTTTGGTCTTCATCTTGCTCTCAGAGGGGCAGAAGAACTTACAGGTGAGTCATGACTTTGTCACTCAATATATATGCAGCCTCCTCTATACCAGATCCCTGTCATGGTCTCCAAGTAAGATGATGGTTCTAGACAAGCTCACTTTTCCTCCTCAGAAATTCTGGTTGCTTCCAGAAACAGGCATCAGAAGACTGTGCTTTCTCCCTTTAGCACCTTTCTGAGAACTGGCACAGTCTCAGAGGCAGAAGACCAGATGCCAGTTGGAAAGCTCTTTACCAGTAGGCACTGATGAACAGAATACAGACTTCTGCCCTGGAACACAGTCCAGGGGCCATAAAGAACTTAAGCTGAGATGGCTTTCTCTGAATACAAGGGAACTGCAGTCAGCTAACAGGGAATGATAAGAGATGGTTCCAGTAGCTGAGGCAGATGTGTTTGGCCTTTTCCATCCCTTTCTAATCCTCACCTTCTCAAACCTGATCCCAAGCTGTGAAAACTTAGCTAGCCTCCCAGACAGCTAATGTGGCATTTTTGAAGCAATTTACAAGGACTATTTTGCCTCTGTATCCCTTTGTTTCTCACTCTTTCATCCTCTCTCTCATTTCTTTTCCTTCCCTCCTTCTCTCCCTCCCTCCCTCCCTCCCTCCCTCCCTCCCTCCCTCCCTTCCTTCCTCAGGGTCTTGGAATTACTAACAAGATATTCTATCATTGGAGTCACTCTGCCAGCTTCTGTTTTATCTGTCTTAGATCAACTTAGAAGACAAATAAATATTATTATTCTTTCTTCTTTTTTGGCCAGTCCCAGGGCTTGAACTCAGGGCCTGAGCACTGTCCTTGGGCTTTCTCAAGGCTAGCCACAGCACACTTTCCAGCTTTTCCTATGTATGTGGTACTGAACCTGGGTCTTCGTGCATGCTAGGGCAAGCACTCTACCACTAGGCCAAACTCTCGGCCTTATTATTCTTTCTTCTTGAATACACACACACACATATCTAATATTAAGCCCATCATGTAGTAACAGAAGAAACTGAAGAGGCTGGGTGTATTATTATTTCATTATTTATTTATTGCTTCATTTACCTCTATACTTTGGTTTAAGCTTTAGCCTGGAAGAATTAATTACACATCATTTTCCCAATTGTTTTCTATGAAGTTCACATTATAATCCTTTAGGCAAACCATGTGTACCTGTAAATAATAAAAATGGACTTCTCAGAAAGAAGTTGGGTCGCTCTGCACTTCACTTCTTACAGTGTTACTAAAGAAAACCACTAAAGTCCAGGGATAAGAATGGGGAGGATCTTGGGGGAGGGAAATGGGGATGAAAACATGAAAAGGGTATCTATGTGTGAGAAGTAATGCACCTACTATCTGGTGAACATAACTGTAACCCATCTATACATTACAATAAAAAAAGAATGGGGAAGATCTCATGCCACACACACAACGGCACAGCTCCAAAAGTGCATTTACACTCTTCTCTGCAAATCTAACCTGGCCAAGTCACGGCTCCTGGAGGCTGTGGGAGCCAGGATAAAGTGTTCTCAGCATATGAAGAGGGCTTGAGGTTCTACTTGGATTGGAAAACCTTGTGTTTGTCTCCACCCAACTTGTGTGCCAGGGGACTCCCACATGGTAGGATTGCTGGTCCAGGCAGCCCCAAGGCCAGGCCTGTCTTTCCAGAACCCCTTTCATGGTGTTCCAGATCCTGCCACAAAGCTGCTGCTGGCTGTGGACAAGGGCTGGATAATAGTTCTCTTTCCAGTGAGAGGTGTGGCCATTGTGACACAGTGGTTTTAAGTATTCAGGGCTGGTAAGGATGGGCGCATAGGGAATAGAGTACAGCTTCTGATCATTTTCATAAAGGAAGCCAAGGTGACTTCCCTGACAGGCTGGTGACCCTTCTTTCTGCTACCGAGGTTCATCTTAGCAGCCATTTTTAGCAGCTGCTAAGCAGTGTGACCACATGATAAGTGGTAGCTCCCAGGTTTAAGAACTAGATAGAGCACAAGATCTGCCAATAAACAAGTGTATGTAGCAAATGCAGATACACAGGCACCATCCCAGTCACGTGTTGAAGAATCACATGTCATCACACAAGATGACTTTACAGCAGAGTCATAGTTGTGAGAGGGGATTCTTCCTCAGAAGACTTTGGAGAAGAGCGGCAAGATAAGGGCATTCTTTTTATTATATATAATACATAATATATGAGATTATATATTATCTTTTAAAGTAGTTGAGGGACATTCTTAATAAAGGGTCTTGCCTGAGATGCAGGACAGAGGTCAAGGGGCCTTTTGCTCCGGCACATAGGAGCCATCGCTCCTGAGGGCTGGGTAGGCTGAGACTACCAGAGGTGCCAGGACCAGTCAATCCTTCTCTGAGTGACTCAGCCAGCCCCACAGTCCCGTTTCCCTGACAATATAGTAAATATGGGCCCAGTAAATCCATTTGCAAACATCTGTTCTTCCGGCCCCTTCTCCCTCCTGAATCAGCAAGCCCAAAGCTATCCCATGGAGTGTGGGCATGGCAGAGCCAAACCTTGGCAGCCAGTCAGCTGCCGGCAGGAGGGCAGGCTTCCTAGGAGAAAGCTGGGTCCTGCACCTGAGAGCCCAAGCCCTTCTCAGCAGAAACAAGCTGCAGGAGAGAAGGTCGGGTGCCCATTGCAGACATGGGCAGCAGAAGAATTGCTGAAGCCACAAAGGACTCATGGTCTTACTCAGGAGTGACATGGCAAGGGGGGAGACCCATGATGGGGGGCCTATCATAGATGCTAACCCCAAGGGAGTAAAGTAGAATCTTCTTCAAGGGAGAAAGACAGCCAGAGAGGGATGGGCAGTGGGAGTGACAAGGGAGATTGTTGGACCATGCAGCACCAGGCCTAGTCAAGCCTGGGCCCTCTCTGAGTCTGATTCCTCATTGGCAGCATGGGGAGAGCTATCTCCTTGTTTGACCTCAGCACAGATACAGAAAGGAATTGCAAGACAGACTGTGGCCTGGGCCAGACCTTTGCTCTCTCCAAGAATTGGTGTGAGAGGATTGGTGGGCCCTGTTCAGAGTGGGACCCTAGGACATGATGCGGCACTTGTTATCCAAAGTTCAGCAGTAGTCAAGCAGAAGCATCCACAATTTCTGGGTACTTGTTGGAAATGCTGACTCTTGGGTGCCATTCCAGACTTTCCAAACGACAGAATCTGCATTTTAACAAGTTCTCCAGGTGATTCATGAGTACAATCAAGGTGGAGGAGAATTTTCTCATCCATTTGAATGGAGCAATCCTCTTCACCGTTACCAGTGGAGAAATGGAGGCCCAGGAGGAATAAGATACATGCAAGAGGCTAGAAGTTAGCAAGCAATAGGCAGGAGTTCTTGTAGCAATACAAAGGAAGGGCCACAGACTCTAAAACCAGAGTAACCCAGATTCAAGTACTGCCTCAGCTTTAACATGGTAAGTGACTTGGGAAGAAAGAAAACTGGCTAATTATGGACATACTTACTTGTCGACAGTTTTTCCTTCGACAAGAATCTGTGAAAAGACTATTTGTGCCTCCAATGGCAGGAGCACAATTTGTTAAGAAGAGGAAAAGGATGAGCAAGGCACTGTTAGATCCTTATAATCTAGAGTTCCTTATCATTTATATCCTGAAAATCCTGCTCCCATCAACAGGAATCCTGGGGGCCTCTGTAACTAGTGTGACTAAGATATGAGGCAGAAGTGACACTGTGCTAGTGTTCTGGCCCAGGAATCAAGAACCTGGCAGTTTCTACTTCCTGAAAATGGCAGAATTCTCCTTCCTGAGCTGCCAATTGAGAAGTGGGGCCATGCTTTTGGAGACACAGCGTGGAGAATTCCTGAGATGACATGAAGAGATTGCACTCCAGCTGAGCCATCTTCCTGTTGCACCTGCCCTTAACACAAGGCAGTGACCTTCCACACCAGTGCAGCGCGTACAGCTGAAAAATGCCAATGACCTCACAGATAATGCAGGGCATCAAGGGCCCAGCTGCTCCCTGCCTGTTCCTTTGGCCAATGAATCAGAGATATGATTCTTTAAAAACCCATTAGGCATCTACACTGGGATAGTCGGTTATGTGGCAAAAAAAAAACCCTGGACAGCAAGTAGTGACAATACCCATTGCACTTCCCATGAGGGAAAATGTAACTCTCTGAGAATGCAATATTTGATTAGAGGCAGAGCCTGGCTATGGGATGGTCTACAGAAGAGTATGACAGATAAAATTCCTGCACAAGATAGAGTCTGGCTTCTTCAAGGGGCAGCCAGAGAGCTGGGGAAGGTTGGAAGGGTCATGAGAACATGGAAGGGTCCAGCAGTGTCCAATAGTGGGTTTTGGCTCTGATTCTAAGCAAGACGGGAAGAGACCAAGGAAGGGTTCAATGGGGAAACTCCAGTCTGGGTCCACAGGGACCATTGTGGCTTATGCCACAATCATTACAGCATGACCGTCAATGGAAGCCAACACAGGCCACCACACGGAGGTGGTGGTACTGAAACAGAATGCAATAGAACTTCTGGGACCTTTCAGACCCTTTGGTCTGCAGGAGGAGAGGGAAATGAAGCTCAGAGTCAACTCCTGGGTTTCAGGCCTGACCCGTTCCCTGAGATGAGGTGTCACCTTGGGGAGGAAGAGGTAAGAGGCCCCTGAGTTCATTTGGGACACATTACATTTCAGGTACCTAATAGAGATATAAATTTAGGAGTAATCAACATGTTGCCAGCTGACATCCTGTACATCCCTGGCCCCAATTTTGAGACCTTGGCAGGTATCCATGATACAGAGGGATGATGCAGGTAAAGGACCAGCATGAGACCTCAAGGCCTCAGAATGGAAGTACATGGACTGTGTCAGAGCAGCAGCAGACATGAAATAATGGTAGAACTGACTGTGAAGAGAATGGGAAGGATAGAGAGAGGATGGAAGGGAGGAAATGAGGGAGGGGGAAAGGAAAGAGGGATAGAAGGGATAGAGAGCTCTCATAGGCACTAGATGAGCTGAGCTACAATGCAAAAGAAAGACAGCAGGGTGGCAGGTAAAGGGAGTTGTTTCTAGAAGGGAAGTTGTTTCTATAGTGGCACATGTATGTGTGGTGTATGTTCAGCAACGGGGGAAAATGAATGCAAAGATGAGGAGCCATAACACAGGAGTGCTGGGAGCCAAGTGCAGGGTCAGGCTGGCCCACGAATCTGCATCCCTGAGTAGGATAACCACACAAAGAAATGAGCTGTCATGTATGAATGCCATGCCTAACCTTGAGCTATATCGTCGGTATTGTGAATCACTTTGTGCTGAGACTTGACTACCATTGGGTACAAATGTGTTATTGCTTTATCACTCTCTGCAAAGGCCTTTAGTGAGAGTAAACACGTGGACCTCCTCCGCCCTGCCCACCTTTGTGCTGATAGACTCCTGCACCCTATATTAGCTGAATGTACTTCCTCAATAAACAAGTTCCTGCCTTGATGGCTCTCCCTGACACGTCTGATTGTTCTCCAGGGACGGAGGGCTGGGTGCAGGCGGTCAGTCAGCCCTCTGGTTGGGGCGTGTTCTCCCTATCCCTCCTGCGGGTTGGGAGGGACCGAGGACTAAAAACCCGACATTCTGGTGCCCAATATGGGGCCCCAAAAGAGTGCTCATCAAAAGTGAAACCGTCGGTGAGTCGAGCCAAGCAAGGTATTTGAGTCTGGACATAGCAGAGCCCCAATGGACAGAGACAAGAGACCACAAGTGACCAGTTTCAGCCCCACTGCTTAGAGATGAATAAGTCCCTGCTTCCGCTTAACATGGAGATGAATTGTCCCTACCTTCCAGGACTGCTGGAGGGAATCCCATATTCTAACAGTTACCAAGCTGAGAGGACAGGTGGCCCCCTGTACCAAATAATACTGAGGTCTAGTTACATGGTCTGTTTTATCATGAAGTAAACATGATAGAGGCCTTGACAAAGGGTAGAACCTAGCTGTGGGCTGGACTGGACCCTGTGGATCTGAATTCTGTAGTGGAGGGAAGATAACAGGTGGAAATCAGCAGATTAAGAGCGTCTTAAGATCCATCTCCCATATCCTGGGCATTCAGAGCCCTCCTTGTGCTAGTGCATGTTATTTCCCTTGCACCTTCTTTATGCTTTGGTAGTGGTGATCTTCCAGCAGTGTCTCACAGACACTATATGTTTCTATCTTCAGACTAACATACTTGGAATGTCATCCTCCACGGTAAATATCAGTCCATGGACTCTCCCTGCAGAGATCTCCCTCTGTTCTTGTTCAGGCACTTCCTCTAGGCCTCATATCCTGTGTTCACTTCTCTGTAGGTCTGCTAATAGAGGGGTAGAACAGAATTCCGGTCATCTTTGCAACCCCTAGGTTGACCCTATTGATGGGATCAAACTCTTTCCAGGTAGCACATGAAAACAGGAGACTATGTAGCACTGTCCAATAAAACAATAGCAGGGCTGTGCTGTGCCAAGCTGATGAACACAGTGACAGCTCAACAGATGTCTGTGGTTACTGAGCCCTTGAAATGTGTTGAAGTAACAGAGACACTAAATGTTTATTTTTGTTTAAATTTTACAAGTCACAGTTGAGTAGTGACATACTGACAGCAAAGACAGTCTAGGAAGAAGGGGCTGAAATGAACTAGTGTCATTAAACGTTTAGTACATGCTGACTTTTGACACCGTGGAATACATAAGTCTTTTCAATGATCCTGTGAGATAAGAAATACTAGGATTCCCATTTTATAGACAAGGAAATTGTCTTGGAAAGGAGCAGTGACTTGCCCCTTGGGCCCTCTGCTTAAAGACTGCACAATGGGTCTCTAGTTCCCAAATTTCTGGTTCTTTCCTCTTCACTTATAGACCCCACCTACTCCTGGGCTGGGGCCCAGAGTGCTCTTGTGGAGGTCCTCTCCACTCCCACACCCCATCCCTTAGTCCCTGAAGTGCACATGGGCTAGAACCACAGCCACAGCCCCAACCTAATAGAGAAGGAGCATTCTCCAGGCAGTGCTGGCAGCTGCTTGCTTGCACATGTAGATGCCTGGGGTCCAGCCCGGCTGTGGTGGGGCAGGAGGCCCCTGGCTGCCTAAGAGCACTCTACACAGTGGGTCTTCTCCCTCGCGTGTGCAGCTCTGGGGAGTTCTCTCAGTGCTGTTGTAATTTATTGTTTCTGCTCTAATGATTGCTCCATGTCTGATTATAAATGCCTTCTGGCTGGGGGCCCAGACTTAGAAAATTCCCATGATCTGCTTCCAAAGTTGATGGAGCCACAAATGGGACTCATGTCTCCGTTTCATCATCGGCCACATTTCCAAGGGAGGAGGGTCCAAGGGCCGACATGAGGCTCAGCCTGGGGATGTACAAGGAGGAATCTGTTGGCCTGGAATTGCAGGGACATCCCTAACAGGTATCACCTGGGTCTTGAAGATCCTTGGAGGTGATACTTGGATAAGCCCACTCCCCAATCCCAAATGCAAGGCAGAGCTTAATTCCATGGCAGTTGATAATACACATAGTGAAAGCAGCTGCCAAAGAAGGCAACAAAACCTTACCCATGCTTTTCTCTTTATCTGCCAGCAAATCCCCATTCATCCTTTGAGGTCAGCTGCACTGTAGTCTCTGACAAGCAGCCTGCTCTAACCCCTCCACCCCCCACAGGTAGAGAGGTGGTCCTTCATATTAGTGAGAATTATTCTGGGGTTGGAAATGTGGCTTAGTTGGTGGAGTGTGAGTAAAGAGAGAAAGCATAAGATACCTAGTTCGAGTACCAGTTCTAGACTGATACACACACACACACACACACACACACACACACACACACACACACACCCTACTTTTCTATCTACCTAAGGTACTCCTCTTTTCCAGATATAATGTATACCTCAAGGCAACTCTTCTTCACTCCATTCCAGAGGGAGGCAACATCATTATTCACTTGTATAGAGGAGGGAATGGAAGTTCAGAGGGGTTAAGAAACCTACCTAAAGTCAAATAGCAATCAAATAATGTGTTGCATGGTAAGAAAACAGAGAATCCACACTTTGAGAGGTCAAATCAGGAGTCTATTTAAAGGCCAGCAACTGCATGGAGGACCCCATCCCATGACCAACACTCTCGCAAGCACACTTAACACTGTCAGAAAACTGAGCCATGAGAGCAGGAGAGGAAAGAAAAAGCAGAAAAACAATGCCAACAAACCGGATCAGTTCCATTGGAGAGCTGAAGTGGGATACCATGTCGACCAGAGGAGTGCCAGGAGACAGGAGATGGACATACAGACATGTGGCAGGGTGTAATGGTGCCTGAGCTGGTCTGGACTTAAATAGGGTTGGGTCAGAGGGCAGGGTCACAGGAACCTTGAGGGTTTTTGACCCAAGACTGCCAGGTCAGGTAACCTATTATCCAAGTCCCTGCTCCTGCCTCTAGGATTTCTGGGAGGTGGAATGTCACCATGAAGACAAGATGGCACCACTTAAACCCAATACCCTATCGTCCATCACATGGCCATGATGGCACTGATTAGATGCAGAATCACTACTTCAAATGGATCTGGACTTGAATTCAGAAGATTTCATCTTTACGTTCTATGTATTTACATCTGCTAACCCAGACTGTGGTGGGCTATTTTGTCTTTCTTTGGAAATAGAGTTTCTAGGGATAGGGAATATGTCTGACTCCAATAATGTAGGAGCTCAGGAAATGACTACTGGGCAAACTCCACAGGAAGAAAGCCCTACTTTCTTCCTACAGGAAGGAAGGCAAAGTAGGTAACAAAATTAGGGCAGTCCCTTATTGCTGGCAAGAGAGTTAAGTGTACTCAAAAAAGCCATTGCCCAAGGCTGGAAGGAACAAGTAAGATACAATGGCAGACACAAAGACTCCATTTCAACAGGGACTGAAGCATCTGAGTTTTCTAGGTTAGTCCTAATTTTAAATACTATCTCTCATTAGCCTCTTACATCTCTGGAGTGGCCTAGAAAACCCAATAATGCATATGTAACCCGTGTCTCCCAAATGGTAAAGCATGCTGGAGGAGTCATACCAAAGATCCCGCTATGTCTTAAAATTTGGGACTCAGGAAATAAAGCCATGGGTAGTGGTGGGCAGGAGGTAGGGTAGGGGGGAAGCAATGACTATAGAATCAAGCAGACACATTGAAATTCCTATTTCGCTGCTCACTAGGTGTGTAGTCTGTGATGGCCCAACAGGTATAAAGACAAAGGAGAGATAGCTAATGAGGCTGGAAAGTCAAGGGAGGGTTGTAGATAAGCTGAGTTCCATGTGTGCGTACCTGCATGCATTTGCATGCATACATGCTTGTCTGTTGATACTGGGGCTTGGATTCAGGGCCTCATACTTTCACTTGCATTTTTCTGAAGGGTGGCCCTCTAACACTTAAGCCATAGCTCCATTTCTGTCTTTAACAGTGTTATTATTGTTGCTATTATTGTTAC